>NC_044503.1:34736983-35071983 GCF_902362185.1 Chanos chanos | reverse complement strand
GTGCTTAGAAATATATGCATTATGCTCAGAGGGGAGAAAACAGTCTTTTAATCCAAGTGATTTTTCGTCACACGATACCACACAAAGTATGATAAAAATTCACCAGATCAGTGTATATATGTTGACGTACCACTGTGATGGACTGGGTAACACTGCGTCCATGAAATTAAAACTATGCTGGCACTTCATGGGAAACAAACTGTGAGGGTAAAAAATAAATGGGAGTGTAAGGGCCCGCAGTTAGAGGAGATTTTGCGAAAGATCACAAACAGTAAAACCACGGTAATCAAAAGCAACACAGGCTTGAGGAGGAATATTTACATACCGTTAGAGAAACTTTAATTAAGCTCCATGCATCAATCAAAATGCTTTTGGTATGAGGTCTAACGTTGATGCTCCTTAAAAATGTTTGACTGTTCTCCAAATATTGATTGTGAACATCTGTAGTGAATGTTAATGTCCAATAGGTGGCAGAAACGATGTTGCGATGTTGTCTTTAGTATTAACTGCCCTATGCAGGTCGAAGCTGAGGGAAAGAAGAGTTCATTTTAGCGGAAGCAAAAAAAGCCATTTGTTTCTTTAACTGGCACATCCAAAGTTGAACTGAGACCAATTTTTTGTCGGAGGTGTCAGGTCTGACTACCCACATGCAGTTGATGGGCAGAGCTGCGAGAGGAAAACATTAAACTTCACTACAAATGTGTTACATTCCGATGTGCATACCGTCTGCCCGTTACCGCTGTAAGGCAAGAGACTGGATAAATGACCTTTTACTTTAAATGATCAAAACATCCTTTAAAAAATGCTTTCCACCTAACTTATCGCTGGGACGGCTGGAGCGGAAAAGTTAAGCGAGGCTGAAAGCATATTTTAAAGGCCGTTATATAAGCCTAAGGATATATAACGGCCCACATCCTAACTAGACTAACACGTGCAATAACAAGGTCTCACTGTTTGGTTTGCATTTCAGAGTTCAGTGATGTAGAAATTCACCCAGTCATAACACAGCCAAGTACAAACTGAGTCACTAATGACAATACGTTATTAATTTGAGCAACTTGTCAAGCAAAACTTTCTGTTCAATTTGAAAACGTATTAATTAATAATGTTAATAATGTTCTCATGTTCTGTCTTCGGACTAGCCTCCACAAACGTAAGTCAACTCTCCATCTACGCGTGCGCGCGCGCACACACACACACACACACACACACATACACACACGCACACACACACACACACAACACATCAGAGAGAGAGAAAGAGAGAGAGGTTGCTTCTTTTCCGGCTCACCACTAGCCAAGTGCTCTGCTATAGCAACGATATAATGAACGTCCTTTCCGTTATTTTGGCAATTATAATTAATAATCTTTTTTTTTAATCTCCAAATGACTCTCTTACTTCTATTTTTTCGTCTTCTCGTCTTCCGTTTTTCTTTCCATCTTCATGTTGTTGATCTTGCTATCATTATTCAGAGTTTTATGCTGGTTGTTGTCACAATAATTGTCAGAATTATATCATTAATACAAAAAAAGGATCAATACTTTTTTAGAAAAAAGACTAGATCTCTGGGTACCGCAACACATCTAAACCCCATAATACATACTGGACATAATGACCACAGTGAAGATGTCTTGCACAGCAAAAATACATTAATACAGATGCAACGTCCAAACCACTGCTCCGGACAGGCGTTGGACTGTAACGAGTGAAAGATTTTCAGAATCAAGTCTTTAGACATCGAGCCATGACTCCGGTATAACAATGTCATCTTAGAGAAACAGGGAGCTACGAGAGTTATTTGGTTTATCTGTCCGCTTGTTTATCTGTCCGGTGTCACGAGACGTTCGATAGAAAATTACAACTCCAGTGTTTTTTTTGTTTTTGTTTTTGTTTTGTTTTTTACACTGATAGTGTCTTAAAATTCCGAGCTTCAAAATTTAATTTATTTCGCTTCTTGCCAGCTTGTACAAATGAACTATTTGTTGTAAACATTGTGAAGCTGCATTCGGTTTTCATGGCGAGCAAAACAAGTCAAGATGGAAAAAAAGCGTATCTTGTTCACTCTGTAGAACTCACACCACATCTTTTATCTTTCACTGTGGTCAGAGTGTGAAAGTTTCCACTGAGCAACACAGCAGACAACTTTCCACTTCTCAGGCCAGGTTAATGCAGTGGTGTTTTGTTGACAGGATATATTCACACATTCTACTTTATACCTATAACTCTTCACTCTTCAGCGTGTCACCAGCATAAACGTCTTGTACATTCTATTTTCACCAAGAAGAAGCTGAAATGTACATTAATACACCTCCCTCCGACTCTTCTCTCTCTTACTCCATTTTACTCTGAAATGATTTCGACATTGTACTTTGCTTGATCATCTACATGTTCTTACACGCGAAATATCGGATCTGATGAGAAAACGTCTTGGAATTTTGGTAACTGGGGATTTTTTAACAGATAACTGGATTTGTTGGGAAATTAATTAGTGTGAATCTTATATAGTTAAGTTGGCCAAGTACATTTGATAGTGTAATAATACAAATATTCTCTTAAGCTCATAAAACTCTGCTTGGAACTGACTGACGATCTCTCGGCTTACGGAATACAACAGAATTATAACAAGAAACGCTTTGAAAATTAAAGGACAAGACTCGTTGAGGGCTAGACTCTTCGCGAGTTTCTTCTTACCTTTGAACATATGTCTAAAAACAGAAACAACGGTGACCAAAAAAACAAAGCAAAAAAAACCCATTGTGGTTAAACGGTTGATACTGCGTGTCACTGAGTGAAGCGCTTCCTGCGTAAAAGACAATGCTGAGTGTAGGTGAAGTTTTGTATGGTCCAACCCGCTTTTTTCTTTTTCACTGGCCATGATGTTGACTGTGGGTTTTCTTGTGCTCACCAGAGACACATCTAATTCAGTTGTTGTTCTGATAGTGTTCCCTTTTGAAGGTTAGGTAAAAGAACTCACATCCTGCGTAAAAGCGCGCCAGCGCAGGTACGCTGTTTTCCGCACTTTCCTCTCGTGTGCGCCTTTAGACACATGGCTCGATTTTTCACTCTTCTGTTTTCTGCTTTTCACGTGGGTAAGCTTATCCATTTTCATTACCAACTCATTAACATATGCTGTTGTAAGTAGACTTTTTCTGTTGGTGACATGTTGCACTGAGCGTGTCAGATGTGCGCACCACAAGTATAAGATTAAGATATGCACAAATATATTTTTCATCTAATTTCTAGGATTTAAATCTAAGTGAATATTATATCTGATTGACGTTTTGGAGGTTTGACTGTTTATTCGCTTTGTTTTGTTTGTTTGTTTTTTTTTTTTACTCTTTTCACAGGCGCAGGTCTATTAATCATTTCCAAACCAGGCGATAACGTCTCCATAAATTGCCCTTGTGCGGAAAAAGAGGGCTGTTTCGATGAATATATAAAGTGGGTTCGATTCGACACGAATGGAACTTTGGGGGTGATTGACACAGAGTGTCAGAATCCAAACTGTCGGTTTTCCAGTAAAAGATTAAATGATTTGGAAGTACAGCTGACTGTTTTTGGGGTTGAAGAGCGAGACTCAGGGCGCTATTATTGCGGAGAAGAGCTGAGCACACTCATTGACTTTAAGGCTGAGGACACCCTACTGCATGTCGGAGGTCAGTAAAAATAGTGATTGCATTTATAAACTCTTTTTCAGCGCGTTGCGGTCGATTAAACTGAAGTCCCTGTAGAATGAAACATGCTGAAATATTTTGTCTAATAATGATAATGATAATATGGGAACGTACAATACAATTTCTCAGTAAAACAGTTATCTCAGAAAATGCTTGTAAAAAGAGCTTGTAAATGGTGTACTGCCTGGAAAGTGTAAACAAGTTTAAACGAATTTCCACAGATGAAGATGAGCGTCGACATTAAGAGAAACGCAGAATAGTGTAAGAAATAGTCACGTTTCTTTAAAGACCTGTGCATTCAGGGTGTGCAAGAGATCTATTCACGAAGGATGGGAGGATGAAGGTCTTGCAGGGCTTTGTGTTAAAAGTTTCATCGTCCAGTGAAATGCAATTCGACCAGAGCAGCAGAAACAGTCAGTAGTCTGAGAGCTAGACAGTAGTTGAAAATGAGGTCTAGGCCTACGTAAGCATATAAATAATTCAGCTTCGATGGACCAGCAAGAAAGAACTTGAGACAATATTTGTATGATCGTATTTAGAAGAATGGGAATTATTCAGGTTTTTTGTTGCAAAGTTAAAGTCAGCTACCAGATCAACAAACATTTGGCAAGACAGAGCTGCTAAAGATATATATGTATGTATGTATGTGTGTAAGTGTGTGTGTACGTGTGTGTGTGTGTATGTCTATATATTGAGATCAAACCATAGAACAGAAAAAATAGAATAGAGCATAAAAGATGTATAACGCAATCGTTCATCCTCCCATTTGCATTATTCTGTATTCTGTATGTTGTTGTATGCTCTATTCAATTTTTCTGTTCTATGGTTTGATCTCAGTTGTGCTGGTGAATTAATAGTCTATCATAACTTTAAAAAGACGGTCAGACAATGCTGTTTTATTTTTAGAGGAGGAGATCTGGACAAAAAACAGTGAAGTTGTGCTTCTCTCTGAGTGGTTCAACGATTCACTAGAGCAGCAGCGAATAAAACCGACACGGTTCGCCGAGCTGCGATGTCTAGTGACCGGTCTGGGTGCTCCAGCGTCGGTTATTGTTTGGCGGTCATCTGGTGGAAAGAACCGAACCGGTCAGATTTTGGAATCAGTGGAGACAAACAGTGGGTGAGCGGGTAACAGTTCAAAATCTGCTTTTCTTTGTCAAAACTCGTGCTGTCCTGTAAAATGACTAGATGGGCGGGTAATTGTCATCGTGAGCGATGATTAAAATATGAATTATATTTTTCATCAAGTGTTTGAAAAAAGTTCTAGTCTATTTTAGCATACAATAACTTGATTATCATTTCGAATTACATAGCACTGACAAATGGGCTGGTTTAACAGAAATTTACTCTCGCGTTGTACAGTAGCCAGTCGATTCTTTTAATGTATACCCTGTTCATGAATGAACTGTCAACTTCATAAATGTATACTGTGGTGAGCTGCAGCACGGTGAAATGTGAAATTAATTCTTTGTAAATATGAAAATAAGCGATTTAGGATTAGTGATTTTTTTTAAATAATATCACTGTATACATATATTTGCGTGTGAGTGTGTGTGTGTAAACGTGATTCATCATTCCCATTCATCACTCCACCAATTCTAAAGTCTCTTCTCTAGCGCTAAAATCTTCTCTTCGCCTTTTAGTTCAAAACCTTCTGCCAGGCCTCAATCTCATGCACTCCTTAGACCTATCAAACTTTTGTCTTCGCCAGCTTATTAACGAACGGCTCGTTCAGCTCACGGAACGATGATCGCATACAACTGTTTCATGTTCAAGTTGTCATTTCACATGTCCTGTCTGTGTACACCTGTTTACTGTGCATAGAACCGTAGCCTGATTTACCGCTCAGGACGTGTATCGTCCCGCTCAGATTTTCATTGACACCGTCACAGTTAGAACATTACATTCAAAATCTACTAACGTTGTCACGCACTTGAAGTGGACACCTGGCGTTGTATGCCAGTTTTTGTAAACATAAAATCATTGTCCCGTTTCAAACAGGTTCCAAGTGATGAGTCATTTACGGATTCAAATTTCCACCAGTGATCAGTCGAACTACAATAACTCGGACCATGATCAGAACAGAGACTCGCATCACAACAACTCCCACAATGCTCTCCAACACGAGGAAAGTGATGAAGACCTGGAGGAGGGTGAATGGTGGTGTGAGGTTCATACTGGAAACAGTAAAGTTTACAAAAGCAATATTTTCAAAATAAACATGAGAAATGGAGAGGAATCAGGTAAATATGAAAACAGAAACACACACACACACACACATCTCGATTACCTGTAGTGTCAGAGTGATGTACTCTTTTATATTAATGTAGTTTTGTATTTCCTGTAGGTTCAGAGTGGTGTCCTGCTCTGTTCTATGCAGCCATAGCACTCAGTACAGTGAGTGTGATTCTCCTCCTTATACTCATCTCTCATTGGCTGTGTAACCTACGCACAGGTGAGTTACTCCTGAGAATGGACAAAATATAGACGAAACTACATTTAAAATATTAAACAGAGTGATTTAGTACAGATGACTATCTTTACAAATATATTAAATAAATGATTAAATCTATGAATAAAATGAAAGGAAAATTCTAAAACGAAATGAATGAAAAAAATGAACAGAGCAACTGCTTATTTCAGGTTCAGAGTTTCACGCAGAGGTCCAGGTATGTTTTTCTACACAATTAACCAGATATTGATTATTTGTGTTTGTGTGTGTGTGTGTGTGTGTGTGTGTGCGTGCCTACGTGCGTACATGCGTGTAAGTGAATGTGTATGTAACAACAGTTGTTTATCGTTCCTCGTTTCATAGGACGATGAGCGGCCAGAAGTCACATACACAGACCTTCATTTCAAACAGTCATCAAAATCAAAGTCTGGTAGACGACACCAACATGTCAAATCACAGGAAGACGCCTCACTTTACAGTCAGGTTAAATGTGAGTAACTGCTGTGTTTCACATAAGAGAGAGAGAGACAGTAGTGATGAGATCTTATAAACAGTGACTGTGTTTTTCAGGTTCAGGATCATCAACAACCAATGGCTCGCCCTCAACAGGTACACAGGTAAGATTGATGCACCGTGAAAAATTATATCTGATTTAATAGTGAGTGGGGATGAGAGAGAGAGAGATGATCTCAGACAAGTCTAGAGGTCCTGGGCTCACCACACACATACATTCTTTTTCTTCATTTCATAGGAAGATGAGCAGCCAGGGGTTACGTACACACACCTCAATTTCAAACAGCCATCAAAGCCGAAGTCTGGTGGACGACACAGAGAGAGACGGGCCAACACACAGGAAGAGACCTCACTTTACAGCCAAGTGAAAACTAAATAGCTTTGCTGTAATAATAAAAATGCTTTAGAAATAAAACTCCAGAAATGCTGCACATTAAACCTGTTCCAAATAGCAGAGATGTTTTCAAATGAACTGTATTATTTGTAAGGAAAACCTATTTAAATGTAGTCGAACTAAATGTACAAACTAAATGCTTGATGTGAAGTTTATTACGACTTATTTGAAATGTTCAACGTGTATTAATGCCCTGATAAGTGTGTTTTGACGTCTATGCTTAAACCATGAGACTGAATTTAGCTATAACTCAGACACTTTTAACGATTCACTAGAGCCCCACGCCCCCCCCCCCCCCCCCCCCCCCATGGACCACGGAACGCATTTCGAATTGGTCAGCCCGAAGAACTGTCTCCGGCAGACGGTGTGCTGGGTGAAGTCCTTGGTAACCTCAACTCATAAAACTTTCGTTGGCACTGCCCTCCAAAATATCTGTTATATGCAGTAATGCAGTAAATATGCAGTTATATGCAATATGCAGTAAAAGCTAACTGGATAACCAAAGAACGAAGTGGCGGTTTAACGTTAACTATATGAAGGGAGCAGCGTTGTTACGGAAATTTCGATTCACGTGACACAACCAATACATTTTTAGATAACAGAATCTATTGCTTTCTGAGGCTGCGTGGGAGCACACATGGAAGCAATGTATGATATATGTTGCTACCGATGGCTTCGATTTTTTTTTTTACATGTTTGATTTTCAAAAGTAGGTTGGACAACAGGTCACCCTCTACAGTCAAATCATGGGACCCTCGTACTGTCACCTGTACAGCTCCTCAACAATGCGCCGCCGGAAGGAGTAAATCATTAGGATATTTTAAGTAGTACTCCATCAAACTAAACCGTTATGAGGTCAGTTTGTGACCCGTCCCTCACCGTCTTAAGCTGGAAACCTCCAGGCGCTGTTGGAGTTATAGCTTTAGCTGAAGAGCCCGGATAGCTCAGTCGGTAGAGCATCAGACTTTTAATCTGAGGGTCCAGGGTTCAAGTCCCTGTTCGGGCGAATTTCCCCTTTAGTTTATGACATGGATGGGTCCCGGAGGTTCCCTGGCCACGGTGTGATGTATGGCATGGAATTTCAGGTTAGCTGTGGGAAACGAAGGCGAAACTTGCTGTGTAAATTCGATGATAACTCGAAGCAGAGAGAGCAGCAAGACGTTATAGACTGAGTCGAGACTCCGAATTTCACAAAATAAGTCAGTACGCATCAGCACTCTACAGAGTGCCTCAAAATGTCGTCACTGAGTAACACTTTTTTGTTTCCTTAGCAAAGTCGGTTAACTGAACTGAGGATGTGAATCGAGAATAAAGTAACTTGTTTGCCAAGCTCGCCATCAGACGGTGCCAAGAGGTACTACAATAAATTTGAACTGAGTTGACACTTACGCTGACGGGACCGTCAGAACAATATTATAAACACATCATTAAGTCTGTGCTGCCGCCTAGTGCGAGATGTGGTGCACAGAAATCAGGCAGATTAAAAAACTAAAAATGAGAGAACTTCTGCTAACTAAGAAATGTTGAAACTTGTCATCGTCCTGTGTCACAAATAGTGGTCATAAAAAACAATCCGCAATGAGGCTACATTCTTATCCCTGACTTATTGAGGAGCAATAAGAAGAGTTTAAATCTGGTATTATTAGGCGCCCTGCGTCAATGCTAATGCGTGCTGTCACCAACATTTTTAGGCTTTTGTTTGTTTGTTTGTTTGTTCGTTTGTTTGTTTGTTTGTTTTTATCTTCCGGCGGAATGACCTGCTGGTTCAACCTGCGCAGACTAGTGGCGGAAGCTAGATTAAGCAGCTCATGGTGCTGTCCGTGGTGCTGAAATGAAGACTTCCGAGTGGGCAGCATTTTAAGATCGTATAGGTTGCAGTAGTGAATCACTCAGGAAAGTCTTTCATGTAGAATATTCATAAATTCATAAGTTTCCAGACCCCATGAGATCAATCCAAAATACGAGGGTTACTATTTGCACCCTACGGAGCCTCTATAGTCCCGAAAGGTGCTATTTTTTATCTTGCTCGCACAAGTTAATTATGCTGTTGGAACAAGTTTATATTTTTTGCGCACAAGATCATTATCTTGTAGCAGCAAGTTAATATCTGCGCAGTAAAGGCATGCCAGGCTTGTGCTTTGAAGACCATGGGGGTAAGTTGCGTTTGTAGCTTTTAACATTTTATTGATTTCTCAAGTAAGTTTGAAACGAAAATAAAACTTGATTAGCTGAATTCTCTCCATTACATGGTGGCTGTGTGCATCTGAAGTTGTTGGAGACGCATGTGAATTAATGGTAAATTAACTTGTGCGTACAAGAAAAAAAAATCACCTTTCCGGACTTTAGGGGCTTCCGTAACATCCTGTTTCCTTGTTTTCTCACCCCTGTGTGGAGTAATAAACTCCACCTTTAACTCTGTCTTGGAGTATATCCTTACTCTGTCTGTCTGCTGTGTACTTGTCATCTGCGTGTAGTGTGTCATGAAAATTCAGGCAGCATAACCCGAAATGAAAAGTCAGCATAAATCCCGCATTTTACGGCAGTCAACCCGACCGTGGTCTGTCACCGTGCGCATTGTTTCACAGAAACATTCAGACAAGGAAAAGAGGGCACGCCAATGCCAGCACAATCCCATGTGCTGACCACTAGAGGGGGTGATGACATCAGGAGAGGCCTTTGATCAGTGGAGATGTTTGACTGTTATTGGACAGGTTGATGTTGACTAGGCAGTGGGTGGCCCGGAGTTATGATTACGCCTACAAAATAATACGCATCTTAATAATGTTTGACTATCCTTTCTGTGGATACCGTAACCTCTGTTTCAACCTCAAACCAATTTCTGGTTATTCCAGTTGTCGAGGACTACATACTAAATGAAAAAACATTCAGTCAGTTTTAAGTTAAGTCAACAACTTAATAAGCTGCCAACAATCCCTAAAATGTGATGATGATGTAGGCCTACATGATGTTGTTTGTTTCGAATAAATACCCAAATCAAAACAGACTAGTGAGCTGTATTCTCATAAGCTTCCTGAAACATACAATCGACCTCTATGTGGCCACCCCTTCCCCTACCTCTCACTGTCTTTGTCTTTTTCACTCTGTCAGATCCAAAACGTTCATACAGGTAAGGAGTGCAAGAGCGCAGAAGTAAACGTTCTTCGTTTTCTGTTAAAGTAAAATTGCTTGTGCTACACGTCTTAACTGGTTTTGATCCATTCGCCATGTTAGTGTAACAGCTTTCGGTAATGCTGCCAATCAGCGTCCTCTTTGTTGAGTGAAAATTCAAACTGTAGTTATATCGTCATTTTAACCGTCGATAACAAATAAAAGTAGGGGTTAGTATGCTATGACTGTTTGAAATTATGATCGTTTGTACATATTTTTCCCTTTTTAGATATAACCAAGGTTTGTTCATCACGACAGTGTTAGCACCGTAGCAACAATGGGAAGTTGCAGAGCCCGGATAGCTCAGTCGGTAGAGCATCAGACTTTTAATCTGAGGGTCCAGGGTTCAAGTCCCTGTTCGGGCGTGTGTACCTTTAACCTGGGAAGTGTCTTGGTGTCATCTTCAAGGAACGAGCAAGAGGGAAATTTGCCCCTGGCCTTATGGATAGTTGAAAGAACAAGTGCAGAAATAGCAATGAATTGTTTCACACCACTGTGTTCTGCTTCTGTCATCCTCTGATCATCTAGCATTTTATGGTATACAATCTGGAGACCTAAATTTGTAAATTAAGGTGTTAGAGCAGACTGGAATGATCCAGTTACAGGGGATGGGATGGAGAAAGTGACAGTTGTAGAGAGAGAAACATGGAGAAGAATGTTTCTTTCATTTGACAGTCTATATTCACATCGTGCAAAGCGGAGAATACACTCATAATGAAGTGTGTGAGAGAGGAATTCTTATCTAATTAGGCAAAACACACACATCTACTGGTGTGACAGTGGTTTACTACTTTTTCTGAACACTGGAATCTGAATTTTATTCGGGAGGTCCAACAAGAGCAGGAAAAAAAGTGGACAATACCACTTAAATGTTCAACATGAAGCCATTAGAATTTTCCTTCAACCTACATCCCACTGATGTTCAGTTAATGCTTCTGTGTATTATGGTGTCCAAACATTTCTACACTGTCTTTCTTTCTTTCTTACTTCTCATGATTTTGTGTTAATTAGACAATTAAATACAAAACAATGCATTAACTGACCATGGTGCTGCAGGTCAAGGCCAAGTGTACAGAGGAGTGGGGCTAGGGCATTTCTGTGAACACTTACGAGTAAGACACGGGTCTTACATGTCCCCTCAGCTTGGGCCGTTCAGTCCCGGCCAACACACATAGCTCCTCGCAACCGCTTTCGCCTCGACCGCACAGGCGGGACCTGAGTGCAGCTCCTCCAAGAGCTTTTGACGTAACTTGGTTGCCCCACATCACGCAGCCTTGAAGCTCATCCCTCTGGAGTAGACGTGGTGCGAGCCATTGGTGCCAGAGAATCAACCGGTAGAAACCATCTCCATTACCTGTGAGATGGTGGGGTCGGCTCTTGGGTCCCTTTGTTACGTCAGCACTGCAAATTGGCTTTCCAGGTGTTGATTAGGACGGTGTCAACTGTCCCTAATTTCTTTGCGCCGGGAGAGGCAGGCGTGAAGGGCAGTCTGCATTGCAGTGGTCAGCAGCGTGTCTGTGCTCAATGGTATAATTGTGCACTGCTAGTAAAAGTGCCCAATGCTGCAGTCCTGCTGCAGCCATTGATGGAATCGCTTTGCTGGGACTGAGAATGACTGTCAGTGGGTGGTGATCAGTGAGCAAAGTGAAATGACGGCCATGCAGACGTGAATGGAAACGCCTAACTCCAAATAAGATCCCGAATGCTTCATGTTGCATTTTAGCATAATTTAGCAAATTTTGCTCTGCCTTGCGGAGACTTTAAGAAGCAAAGGCTATGGGTTTTTCTTAACCTTTGGCAGCAGGTGGAACATCACTGCTCCCACACTGTAATGTGAGGCATCATGTGCAAGTTTAACTGGAAGCCGTGGGTCATAATGGGTTAGAAACCACTTGCTGGAGAACAGATCTTTAACCCCACAGAAAGCCTCATCGCATTCTGGTGACCACTCCCACTTAATGCCTTTGTGAAGTAGAGTATTTAATGGGTTGAGAACAGATTCCAAACAAAGCGTGCACAGTAATTGACTAGTCTTAAGAAAAAATGTAACTGATTCATGTTTGCTGGCACGGGAGCATCCACTATTGCGCGAATCTTATCAGGCGATTCGTGGAGCCCAGCCGCATCGATCATGTGTTCCAGATACTCCAGTGAGCTCCTGAAAAACTCACACTTCCCCTTCTCAACTCACAGTCCAAACTTTTCCAGGTGACTCAGCATGGCCTCCAGGTGTTTCAGATGATGAGCATCATCTCAACCGTTAACTAGGATGTTGTCGAGAAAGCAATGGACATTAGAAAGTCCTTGCAGCACTTGATCCCTAACTTTCTGAAATATGGAAGGAACTAATGTAATTCCAAAAAGAAGATGGTTGTAGGAAAATATGCCCTTGTGTGTGGTTATTGTTAAATATTTCTGTGAGTCTTCCCTTACTGGTACCTGGAGGTGGGCCTGTGAGAGGTCCAGGCTGTATTTCACTGCTCACTGGTCTGGTGTGTGTGTGTGTGTGTGACCAATAAAAGTATGCCTTCATAATTGTCATGATTATATCATAAATACTATAAAAGACAATAATAATGTGTTACAGAAATATAACCGATTATACCTTCAGCTACTGCAACACACATGAATATCATAATACACACTGGACATGATAGTTACATTGAAAATGGTTTGAAAAACAAAAATAGATTAATACCACTGTACTGCAAAAGATGTTTGTAACGTGTGTCTGTAACGAGGACTGTAACAAGTGAAAAGTCCTTAAAAAAGAACTCAAAATGAGTTGGTTTTTACTGAATCTTTGTAAACCCTTTGTCAACTCTTGGTCAGCTCTTTCACTGCACTTAAAATCAGTTTTGTTGGTAAGGAGTCAAGATGGAAAAACATGTACCTTTTTCACCTTGAAGAGCTCACGCTACATCTTTGTTCTTTCACTGTGGTCAGGGGTAAAAGTTTCCACTGATCAAAACAACAGAGAACTTTCCACTTCTCAGGCCAGGTTAGTGCAGTGCCGTTCTGTTGACAGGATATATAAAAACATTCTGCTTTACACCTATCACTGCCCATCACTCTCTTCAGAGTGTGACCAGCATAAACATCTCATACATCATATTTTCACCAAAAAGGAACTGAAATACACATTATTGCACCTTTCTCTGATTCTTCTCTCATGCATCATTTTACTCTGAAACATGCATGCTAATTTAGAAGTGCTTACACAGGAAATATCTTATGTGAGTAGAGGATGTCTTTGAATCTTGCTAACTGGGGATTTTTAAAAGATAACTGGATTAATCAGGAAAATAATTAGCATGAATCGTGCATAATAACTTGGCCAAGTGCAATTTTGATGTCAGAACCTCGTAAATCCTGGTGTGTAATTGACTGACATGCGTTTGTTTAACAGAACATTGAAATACAGGCCAAGTACAACTAAAACAAGAGAGTGCAATTAGCAAAGTAAAACGATAAAGACTTTCAGTGTTAAAGGACACAGCTTGTTGACGACAATGCTTTTATCTTTGAACTCCTCTTTAGAAAAAGAAAAAAAAACATTGTGGTTAAACCGTTGAGACTGTGTGTCACTGAGTCAAGCGTCTCCTGCGCAACAGGCAGTGTCGTGTTTTGGTGAAATGTTGTATGGTTTTTTTCACTGGTCATGACGTTGACTACCCAAAAGAGCACCAGGACAGACACGCCTGTACACAGTTTTCTGCACTTTCTTCTCGTGTGTACCCTAACACTCTCGAGAGCATCTATGTCCAGGACGCATGGCTCGATTCGTCATTCTTCTGCTTTTTGTTTTTCACGTGGGTAAGTCCGTATATTTTAACGGCCAACTACATAAATAGACATAGACTACTTTTATAAGGAGCCCTTGCTATTAGTGGTACGTTGCACAGAGCGTATACATTTGCATAAATGAATAATATATCTATATAATATATATATATACACTCCTTTGTGTTTGTTACTCTTTTCGCAGACGCAAGCCTATTAATCATTTCAAAGCCTGGCAGTAATGTCTCAATGAACTGCTCTTGTTTGAAAGAAGAAATCTGTCTTTTGGACTTCATGTGGTGGGTTCGATTCCATATGAACGGAACAGCGGAGCTGATTAGCACAAACTGTCAGAAACCACCTTGTCGGTATTCCAGCAAACGATTAAACGATTTTGAAGTACAGCTGACTGTTTTGGGGGCTGACAAGCGGGACTCTGGACGCTACTATTGCGGAGAAGAGATAAGCACAGATATTGACTTTAGGCCTGGAGAAACTCTGCTGCATGTCGGAGGTTAGTTATAATCGTCATTTATTTATGATCACTTTTGTTATCCTTTAGGTACACTTTGCGGTCGATCAAAGTGTAGTCCCAAGAGAATGAAACACTATGAGATACTATAGTCCAATGATAATTATGTAGGAAAGTACATTGAAAAAGCCCAATAAAACACTTTCAGTTCGTGAAAAGAGCTTTGGAATCGTAAAAATGTTCAGACTAATTTTCTCAGAAAAGAAATGCAGTCACAATTATGAAAAAACGCAAGGTAAAGGATGGCCTATCTTCGAGAACGTGTCTTTTCAGTGCGTGCTACAGACCTATTAAATTTGAGAAGAATAGAAGGGTAAAAGTCATGTAGAGCTGTGAACGTCAAAAGTTTCCTCGCGCAGTGAAATACATTTCGAACAGAGCGCCGGGAAGAGTCAAAAGTTTGTTTCGGTGATCAAACAAGAAAGTAATAGCCTCGTTATTTTTATGACAATTTTCAGAAGAATTAGTTTTTTGGCCACAAATTAAAAGTCACTTCTCAGATTAGCAAAGATTTGGCCCCGACAGAACCCTTAAAATGTTTATTGTTCGTCCTTATGCTAAATTACATTCTCTTCTATGTTCTATGCTATGTTCCATTGTATTTTTTATTGCATGCTCGTGAAAGCATCAGTTGTGAAAAAATTTGGATTAACGGTGTATTGCTATTTTAAAAGTTACAATGCTGTTCTATTTTTAGATGAGGACGTCTGGACAGAAGACAGTGAAGTCGTGCTGTTCTTTGAGCGGTTTAGCGATCGACTAGAACAACAGCGGGAAAAAACGACAGGCTACGTCGAGCTGCGCTGTCTAGTGACCGGTGTGGGTGCTCCAGTGTCGGATATACTTTGGCGGTCATCTGGTGGAAAGAACCGAACCGGTCAGATTTTAGAATCAATGGAAACAAACAGTGGGTGAGTGGGTAATTGACAAAAATCAGTTTTTCTTTATCAAAACTCGTAATGTCCTGTAAAGTGACTAGATGGGCGGGTAATTGTCATGGTGAGCGATGATTAAAAAATGAATTATATATTTCATCAACTGTTTGAAAAAAGTTCTAGTCTATTTTAGCATACAATAACTTGATTATCATTTCGAATGAAATAGCACTAACAAATGGGCTAGTTTTCTCTCGCGTTGTACAGTAGCCAGTCAGTTCTTTTGACTTATCCTGAAGTTCACGAATGAATAGTCAACTTCATAAATGTATAATGTGGTAAACTATAGCACATAGCATAACTATATGCGAGGTAGGATAAGTGATTCTTTGGATGTTTTTTTTTTTTAAATAGTCTCTCTCTCTCTCTCTCTCTCTCTCTCTGTGTGTGTATGTATGTATGTATATATATATATATATATATATATGTATGTATGTGTATATATATATATATATATATATATACACGTGTGTGTGTGTGTGTGTCTAGACTGAACAAATTACCGCTCAGGACGTGCATTATGCCGCTCAGATTTTCTCTGTCACCGTCACAGTTAGAACATTACATTCAAAATCTACTAACGTTGTCACGCACTTGAAGTGGACACCTGGCGTTGTATGCCAGTTTTTGTAAACATAAAATCATTGTCCCGTTTCAAACAGGTTCCAAGTGATGAGTTATTTACGGATTCAAATTTCCACCAGTGATCAGTCATACTACACTAAATGGGACCATGATCAGAGCAGAGTTTCCCATCACAACTCCTACAATGCTCTCCCACACGAGGAAAGTGATAAAGACCTGGAGGAGGGTGAATGGTGGTGTGAGGTTCATGCTGGAAACAATAAAGTTTACAAAAGCAATATTTTCAAAATAAACATGAGAAATGGAGAGGAATCAGGTAAACACGTAGACAGACAGACAGACAGACAGACAGACAGACAGACAGACACACACACACACACACATTTAAGATAAAATAAAGAACATTTAATCTGTGAAATCTTTTATTCGTTATTAAAGACATGCATTTACAAACAGAAGAAGGAGAAACATAATGAAACAGATATAGATAAACTTTCTCATGTATTTTCCAAGTGATCTAGTCTCTGATGTTAATACAGCTCAGCATTTTCTGTAGGGACAGAGTGATATATTAATGCGGTTATGAATTTGTTGCATACTCACTTATTTATTTTAATGGTGATCTTTTGTCTTATAATTAATGCAGTTCTGTATTTCCTGTAGGTTCAGAGTGGTGTCCTGTTCTGTCTTATGCAGCCATAGCACTCAGTACAGTGTGTGTGATTCTCCTCCTTATACTCATCTCTCATTGGCTGTGTAACCTGCGCACAGGTGAGTTACTCCTGAGAATGGACAAAATATAGACGAAACTA
Organism: Chanos chanos; assembly: GCF_902362185.1. Taxonomy (NCBI): domain Eukaryota; kingdom Metazoa; phylum Chordata; class Actinopteri; order Gonorynchiformes; family Chanidae; genus Chanos; species Chanos chanos. The sequence continues at coordinate 35,055,134 of NC_044503.1, read as the reverse complement.
CATTTAAAATATTAAACAGAGTGAGTTAGTACAAATGTATATCTTTAAAATTATATATGAAATAAAAGATTAAATCTATGAATAAAATGAAAGGAATATTCTAAAACAAAATGAATGAAGAAATGAACTGTGTATTTCAGGTTCAGAATTTCATGCAGAGGTGCAGGTATGTTTTTTTCTACACAATTAACCAGATATTGATTATTTGTGTTCGTGTTGTGTGTTTACATGCGTGTAAGTAAATGTATATGTAACAACAGTTGCTCATCATTCCTCGTTATATAGGAAGATGAGCGGCCAGAAGTCACATACACAGACCTTCATTTCAAACAATCATCAAAATCAAAGTCTGGTAGACGACACCAACATGTCAAAACACAGGAAGACGCCTCACTTTGCAGTCAGGTTAAATGTGAGTAACATGCTGTGTTTCACATTGGAGAGAGCGAGACAGCAGTGATGAGGATCTTACAAACAGTGACTGTGTGTTTCAGATTCAGGATCATCAACAGTCAATGGTTCACCCTCAACAGGTACACGGGTAAGACTTATGCACCGCAAAAAAAATTATGTCTGATTTAAGAATGAGTGGGGATGCGAGAGAGAGAGAGAGATGATGATGATGATGTCAGACAAGTCTACAGCTCCTGGGCTCATCATACACATACATTCTTTTTCTTTATGTCATAGGAAGATGAGCAGCCAGGGGTAACATACACACACCTCAATTTCAAACAGCCATCAAAGCCGAAGTCTAGTGGACGACACAGAGAGAGACGCGTCAACACACAGGAAGAGACTTCACTTTACAGCCAAGTGAAAACTAAATAGATTTGATGTAATAATAAAAATGCTTCATAAATAAAACGCCAGAAATGCTGCACAATGAACGTGTTTCAGAAAGTAGAGATGTTTTCAGGTTAAATTGTATTACTTGTAAGGATAACCTATTTAAACGTATTTGAACTAAATGTAACTTGATGTGAGGTTCAAAACTGATTATTAAGACTTATTTGAAATGATCAACATGTATAAATGTCCTGATATATGTGTTTTGACGTCTATGCTTAAAAAACGAGACTGAATTTGGCTATAACTCACAAAAATAGGATTCAGACACTTTTAACAGTCTCTTGTTAACTTTTAACTTCATATGTTATTTTCAACTCCCTGAAGTAAGATTAATCATTAAAAATGTGATTAACACAGAGCCAATAAGATTCGCTACTTTGCAGTAGCGCTTTGCTTTGCTCGTCATTTCTCATATATATAAACACTATTAATATTAAACTGCAATTACCAAGCTCTTAAAGTTTGGATGCCAACAAACGCTCACAGTATCAATTATTCTTTGTTTAACAACAGGGAAGAGTCGCAGAAATGAAACATTAAAAACACACATAATAGCCCACATCACGCGCCGAAGTTGCCCTGCTTTTTCGCGGCACTTTATTTACAAGTGCAGCTAAATTAATATTTGCATTTGGTCACACAATGAACAGAATGAGTTGGTCAGCGTCTTCATAATGAGTTGGATGCGCTGAATTAGATATTCCTGTTCAGTGCTGTACACGGTGCTTTAAGGAGAAAATGACCAGCCCGAGGTGGAATCGATGGGCTTGTTTTTGGTGTTCGATTTGAATGGAAAATGATCATCATCTAATGCCCCTCTCTCTCATGAACCGCTGAACTCATTTCGAATTGGTCGGCCCGAGGAACTGTCTCCGTCAGACGTTTTGCTGCTTGTCCCTGGCAATCCTCAACACATAAAAATTTCGTTGGTACTGCTCCCAAAGTATCTGTTATTTTTCGGTGTTGCAATATGCGGTAAAAGCTAACTAGATAACCAAATAAGGAAGTGGCGGTTTAACGTTAACTGTACCAAAGGAGCAGCGTTGGTTCGGAAATTTCGATTCACGTGACATTACACAACCAATACATTTTTAGATAACAGAATCTATTGCTTTCTGATAGGCTACGTGGGGGCACACATGGAAGCAGTGTATGATATATGTGGCCACCGATGGATTCAATTTTTTTTTTACATGTTTGATGTCCAAAAGTAGGTAGGGCTCGGGCCTTTCCGGTTCCGCGGTCCATGTTCTCTCTCTTTCGTGTTTAGAAAAGTTGGACGACAGGTCACCCTTTACAGTCAAATCATGGGACCCTCACACTGTCACCTGTATAGCTCCTCAACAATGCGCCACCTCTGTCTTTTTGACCCAACGCAACTTGGTTGTCTGCCCGGCTCATTAATTGCTAGTTGTCGGTATGAAGTGCACCTGAATATTATTCATTCCGATGGAGAGAGTTTAGGAGTTATAATTTTGATTTTAGAGCCCGTATAGCTCAGTCGGTAGAGCATCAGACTTTTAATCTGAGGGTCCAGGGTTCAAGTCCCTGTTCGGGCGGACGTTCTCTTTAGTTTAAGAAATAGAGGTTCTTTAAAGAAACAAGCAGTTGTGTTCCTTGGCCACGGTGTGATGGACAGCATAGAATTTCAGGTTAGCTGTGGGAAACGAAGGCGAAGCTTTCTGTGTAAATTCGGTGATGACTCGAAGCAGAGAGAGCAGCACGACATTATAGAATAAGTCGAGACTCCGAATTTCACAAAACAAGTCAATACGCATCAGCACTCCACAGAGTGCCTCAAAATGTCGTCACTGAGTAATACTTCTTTTGTCTCCTTAGCAAAGTCGGAAATGTGAACTCAGGATATGAATCGAGAATAAAGTAACCTGATTGCCAAGCTCGCCATCAGACGGTGCCAAGAGGTACTACAATAAATTTGAACTGAGCTGACGCTTACGTGGACGGGACCGTCAGAACAATATTATAAACACATTATTAAGTATGTGCTGCCGCCTAGTGCGAGATGTGGTGCCTGGTTTTGCACGTGCACAGAAATCAGGCAGATTAAAACACTAAAAACTTCTGCTAACTAAGAAATGCTAAACGAAACTTGTCATCGTCCTGTGTCACAAATAGTGGTCATAAAAAACCAATCCGTAATGAAGCTACATTCTTATCCATATAATCAATGAACCCTGACTTACTGAAGATCAATAGGAAGAGTTTAAATCTGGTACTAAAGGACAAATTGTCAATGGCATTGCGTGTTGTGACAATCACCAACGTTTTGAGGGTTTTCTGTTTTTTTGTACTGTTTTGTTTTGTTTTTTGTTTTTTGTTTTATCTTTCGGACTGACCTGCTGGTTTAACCTGAACAGGCCACGCTTTCCGCGCTGTCCGTGGTGCTGAAATGAGGACTTCCGAGTGGGCAGCATTAAGAACGTATAAGTGGCATTGATGAATCACTCAGGAAAGTCTTTCATGTACGATATTCATAAACTCATAAGTCTCCAGATCCCATGAGATCTATCCAAAATACAAGGGTTACTGTTTGCACCCTACGGAACCTCTAAAGTCCCGAAAGGTGATATTTTTTTCATCTTACGCGCACAATATAATTTTCTTGTAGGCTTGTGCTTTGAAGACCATGTGGTTCAACTGCGTTGTAGCTTTTAAGAATTTATTGCTTACTCAAGTAAGTTTGAAACGAAAATTAAACTTGATTAGCTGAGTTCTCTCCATTATATGGGGGCTGCGTGCATCAGAAGTCGTTAGACACATATGCGAATTTATGGTAAATCACATTTCGGGACTTTAGGGGTTCCGTAACATCCTGCTTCCTCGTTTCCTCACCCATGGGTGGAATGATAAACCTCACCTTTAATTTTGTCTTGGAGTATATCCTTACTCTGTCCGTCTGCTGTGTACTTGTGTAGTGTGTCATGAAAATTCAGGCAGCATAACCCGAAATGAATAGTCAGCAGAAATCCCACCTTTTTGCGGCAGTCAACCCGATCATGGTCTGTGCAAGATAGCCGGATCCCAAACCAACGGTGAAAGTTTTGGTGGGTAAGAGCATCTGCGACCTACAGATTCCCAAAAGTCACCGTGCGCACTGCTTCACAGAAACATTCAGACAAGGAAAGGGGGTTATGCTAATGCCAGTACAATCCCACGTGCTGACCACTAGAGGGGGTGATGGTATCAGTAGAGACACTCGATCAGTGGAGGTGTTTGACTATTATTGGACAGGTTGATGTTAACTAGGCAGTGGATGGCCCGGGTGTTATGATTACGCCTACACAATAAAACACATCTTAATAATGTTTGACTATCCTTTCTGTGGATACCGTAACCTCTGTTTCACCCTCAAACCAATCTCTGGCTATTCCAGTTGTCGAGGACTACATACTAAATGAAAAAACATTCAGTCAGTTTTAAGCCAATAACTTAATACGCTGCCTACAACCCCTAAAATGTGATGATGATGTAGGCCTACATGATGTTGTTTGTTCGAATAAATACCCAAATCAAAACAGACTAGTGAGCTGTATTCTCATAAGCTTCCAGAAACATACAATCGACCTCTATGTGGCCACCCCTTCCCCTACCTCTGACTGTCTTTGTCTTTTTCTCTCTGTCAGATTCGAAACGTTCATACAGGTAAGGAGTGCAAGAGCGAAGAGGTAAACGTTCTTCGCTTTCTGTAAAAGTAAAATGGCTAGTGCTACACGTCTTAACTGGTATTTATCCATGCCCAACTTGAGTGTAATAGCTTTCGATAATGCTGCCAATCAACGTCCTCTTTGTCGAGTGAAAATTAAAAATGCAATTATATCGTCAATTTAACCATCGATAACAAATAAAGCGTTAGGGTTAGTCTGGTATGACTGTTAGAAAAAAACGATATTTTGATCGTTTGTATGTATTTTTCTCTTTTGTAGATACAACCAAGGTTTGCTCCATCACGACAGTTGAATGTATAGTTAAATTAGAGGAGATATGATTATTAACAGCCAAATTAGTCGGACGTTAAACACGAGCCCGGATAGCTCAGTCGGTAGAGCATCAGACTTTTAATCTGAGGGTCCAGGGTTCAAGTCCCTGTTCGGGCGAAACTTTTCTGCAACTAACACCTTTCGGGCCGAGTGCAGAAATGGCATTGAGCTGTTACACCCTGACGTCTTATGTCTCTGTCACTCTCCAACCCTCTGATCATCTAACATTTCATGGCATCCAGTCTGAAGACCTCAGTTTGAAAATTAAGGTGATAGAGCAGACTGGAATGGTCCAATGGCGGGGGATGGGACAGAGGAAGTTGACAGTTATAGAGAGAGCAACATATGTTTTATTTGATGGTCTGTCTTCACATTGTGCAAAGCAGAGAATACACTCACAATGAAGTGTGTGAGAGAGGAATTCTTATCTAATTAGGCAAAACACACCGGTGTGACACTGGTGTGACACTGATTGACTCCTTCTTCTGAACACTGGACTCTTCATTTTATTCTGGACTCGGAGGTTCAACAAGAGCAGAAAAAATGGACAATATCACTTAAATGCTCAACATGAAGCCATTACAATTTTCCTTCAACATACACCCCACTGATGTTCAGTTAATGCTTCTGTGTATTATGGTGTCCAAGCATTTCTACACTTTCTTTCTTTCTTTCTTTCCTTCTTTTTAGCTCAGCAGGAGCACATATACATTTTTAACCCACATGGCTTCTTATTTACTGAATATACTTCTCATGATTTAATGTTGTTTAGAAAATTAAATATAAAACAATGCAAAAAGTTAGCCAAGTATTTCCTCTCCTCAGCTATGTAAAGTCTTAAATGAACTTAGTAACACTCACAGCACGTTCTTTTTTTGGCATTCACTGAACACTGTGGTCAGAGTGTAGGGGTGAGGTGAGAGTTTCCAGCCAAACAAAACAACTGAAAACTTTCCAACACCCAGTCTAGGTCACCACAGACATGTGTGTTGTTTACTGGTCACATGCATTTGGTGCATCTGCACAGACAAGTTTTTGCTTTCAACTTAGTTGTTGTTCCTACACTTCTGCTTTAAGAAAATAATTTAAACATAATTTGTCTTCCTGCAGAAAATCTCTCAGGAGTGTATGTTTTCATTGTGTATGTTTTGGTGAATGTTTTGACAGCTTCAGTGTAAGAAAGATCTAAAATAAATTGTGTATACTGAAACTTTATTTGTCCGTTTGTTTGTCTACTTGTATGTTTGTTTGTTTGTTGTTTGTTTCAGTCGTCTCAAAATATTCAGTTCCTATTACTTGACTTATTAATTCCTTAGCAATTCTCAATTATTAAGAGTTAAATATTTGTGAGGGGGTGCCATACTTTAATATTTCATGAATGTCATTGTCTTCATTGTTAAGCTGAAAACTCAATTCCTGTCTGTCGAACTGGAACTCATCAGAATTTCTTTTGTATTTTACATTAAAGCAGCAAATTAAATACAAATAGAGGATCGTTTTTGTTGTTGTCGTCATTGTCGTTGTTTGTTATTCCTTTGTTTGTGTTGTTCTCAGAAAAACTGTACAAATGTTTACCCAAACTTCTTAACACATACATAAAGAAAGAAACGAAGGAAACATAGTGGTTTAACTGTTGTGGCCACTTCTCACGCAAAGACGGGCCTTGTGCGCAAAAGCTGATTTTGTGAGCAGATGAGAGCTGAGGGTCGAAGTTGCTATCAGTTCGTGAGATACGATGTTGTTTGTGCCTTTGTCACTTCGCAGATCAACGGTTCATTTGAACGATGTGGTGAAATCACGTTCCATTCTGATGGGGGGAAAAAAAGACATTACGGACGTCGCGCGCAAAACCGCAGCAGAGCTGGGCAGACGCACGCACGTACAGTAGTGTATCGGTGTATTGACCTTAGATGCTCGCATTAGTGAAAACATTTGTGAGGGACATGGCTTGGTTTGTCATTCTCATTCTTTCAGCCTTCACCGTGAGTAAGTCGTTTTCATGCAATAACCTGGTTTATAAATTTGTCAAAATATCGTATTATTTAAATGATTGCGGACTTTCTTGTTGATACGGAAAACACTGAATTAATTTAATGTTAAATCGTGTTGCATGTTTTGATACTGCTTCAAGTTTTGGTTACATTTTCATTTACATGCACTTTCAGTCATCTCAAACTTTAAACACAGTGTTTCAATGGAAAGAGTGTTGGTTAATGATTTCTCTTTGCAGGAATTGAGCTAATTTTATTTATATTTAATCATTTAAATCCATGTCATTGATTTGCATGGTTCCCTTTGTAGATGCCAGTCGACTAATCGTTTCTACGCCGGGTGGTGAAGTCTCCATAACTTGCCCTTGTTTGAAAGACAAAGGCTGCTTTGGCGACCATGTGCGATGGACGCGAATAAGTAATAATGGAACAGTAGAAATGATAGACACAAAGTGTCAGAAAACACACTGTCGGTTTACTAGTAAAAAAATAAACGATTCCCAAGTCCAGTTGACTGTACAGAAAGTGGAAAAGAGCGACGCGGGGCGTTATTTTTGCGCGCCGAGGATCAGCACTAGCATGCAGTTTACGGACGAAGGAAACCTACTGCATATCGGAGGTTAGTCGTCACACCAAACAGTGAATTAATCAGAAGAAGTCGTGAAATTAAAAGCTGAGAAACATGTAAAATTGTGCTTATTTCAAGTTTTACAATTGTAACCATTGCTTTTCTTTTCTTGTTTGACCAGTTTAATTCTAAATGCATTTTTCGGCTCGGGGCCTAATATTAAACCAGAGCTGGCATGTTTGTTGAAAGCGATACAACATTAAGAAATCTTATATTGTTAATTTTACAGTTACCACATTAAATCATAAATATTACATAAAAGCGAAATGTGTTGTATTTTCAGAGGAGATTATCTGGAAGAACAACAGCAAAGTTATGTTGTTTAATAAGGAGTGCTTCAGCGATTCACCCGAACCGTCACAAAAAGCACTCAGGCGCCACACTGAGCTTCGCTGCTTAGTGACGGGTTTGAGTGCGCCAGTAATGGACATAAATTGGAGGTCATCGTTAGAAAGTTCGGAACGGGGTCAAATTATTGAATGGAGGGAGGCTAGTGATGGGTAAGTAAAAAAAACTAAAGATCTAAGCGGTTGCTTTACTGTGTCATTAAAGTGTAGAAGTTCTGATCTCCAGTTTTGTAATTTTTCTGTTGTCAGCGTTAGTTTTGACAGATCACATGCGTAGTAAGCTAAAGAAATGACCTAAAATCGTCTTCAAAATGAAGCGCTTCACAATGCTGATAACGTGGATAGCCTGAGTCAGATTATTAAATGCCGTTTTCATTGAAAACGAAAATAAATAATTATCGCGTTAGAAGCTTAGATTGATCGAAGTCCTATTAAGAGTTACATTTATTCCAATTTGCATGTCTCTGAAAAGTACAACTCGCGCTATCTAACGTGCCGTTTCAAACAGGTTCCAAGTGATGAGCCGCTTACAAGTACAAACTCCCGCGGGTCATCACCCCAACAGCAATAACTCTCATCTCAGTTATAACAGTCTGTATGATGAAGACCCGGATGTGGAGGAGTGGTGGTGTGAGGTTCATGTTGGAGACAATAACACACATAAGAGCAACATGTCCTCATTAAATAAGGGGAACAGAAAAGTAACGGGTAAAACACACACACACACAAACACACCAGACAGGGTGAGGTGGGGATTTGTTTGTTCAAATGTAAACAATCTAAACATTTACAGTTATGATTAGATGATTAGTTGTATTTTGCCAAATGACATTTTATTTCAATGAACTAATATATTTAATATTTCTTTACTTTCTTGTTTTCTTAATATGTTTCTTGTTCTAGTACTGTGGATCTGTATTTACTGCAGTTTCAGCGTGATACACTGTCTTATACTAATGCTTGTCTGTATTTCCTGTAGTTTCAGAGTGGTGTGCTGCTATGTCCTATGCAGCCATAGCACTCAGTACAGTGTGTGTGATTCTCCTCCTTATACTCATCTCTCATTGGCTGTGTCAGCAACGCACAGGTGTGTTAATCTTCACAGCAATACTTGGAAAATGAAAATATGTTGATTCAAAAATTTAAAGAGGGTTTGAGATCATAGAGAGAGAGAGAGAGAGAGAGAGTGAGAGAGAGAGAGAGAGAGAGAGAGAGGGAGAGAGAGAGGGAGAGAGAGAGGGAGAGAGTACAAATTATCAGTTCACATCTTAAAGACAGTGTTTGTGTTTTTCAGGTTTACGGGCCCCAACATCAGAAGTTCAGGTATGTTTCTTGAAGAGCAAACTAACTTCTGATTATTATGTGAGATCACAGGATAAGAGTTTATTTTGTTTTTGCTTTCTTTAACAGGACAACAGGCAGCCAGGAGCCACATACGCACACCTCGATTTCACACAATCAAAGTCTGGTGGACGACGCAGAGAGAGACACATCAACACTCAGGAGGAGACGTCTTTTTACAGCCAAGTTAAATGTGAGTATAGTGGATTGCAGTACTGATGCTCGTTAATTATAATAAAAAAATAAACCCTGAGGAGATGACTTATAATAACATTTTATGCACCATAGTGTACTATAAATGGGTTTACAACAACATCCCATGATAAACTGATTAAGTTAAATAAACAGTTTGACACATGCGCCAATATCGTACATACATAATTTGCTTAACAGTTGTTTACCATGCATTGTTATTTTTATTAACACATCAGCATTTTTGTATTTTGTGGGACCTATAAACTAGCGACAGTGATTGTGTTTTTCAGGTTCAGGACAGTCAACCTCAGATGCTCAGGTATGTCTGTGTGTGTGTGTGTGTGTGTGTGTGTGTGTGTGTGTGTGTGTGGGCGGGTGGGTGGTAGTTGTGAGGGAAAGAGAGATAATGAATGGTCTTTCTCCTTTTTCACTGCACAGGGCAATAAGCAGCCAGAACTAACATACACACACCTTGACTTCAAACAACCGTCGGGATCAAAGTCAGGTAGACGACACAGAGAAAGACACATCAACACACAGGAAAAGAACTCGCTTTACAGTCAAGTGAAATGTGGATAGAAGCTACAGTATAAAAAAAATAATGTTATAGAAATAGTTTCACTAATGGCTGTAACGGGAACTGTGAAGAGGCATGCCAATATAATCTATGATATATTGTGTCGTTTAAGTCGTGGGAACTTCGATACGTATCCTGATACAATGGCATCTTGAGTTGATTTTTTTTTTTTTTTTTGGTCATTCTATTGGTAATGATACATCTTGGTACATTATTTTTGGTACGAGTTATTTCTGAAATCATATGCTTCGGGACTGTTTGAAATTGTTCACTTTTTCTGACTTATTAAGTGTGTCTATCAGATTTAACTTATTATTTGAGCTTCAATTAATCGAATTTTACAATAAAATATCAACAAGCCATTTTTGTGTGTTTACAACCTATCTGCCTTATTATAATTTTTGCCTCCTTATTAACAGAATATAAGAGAGATTGCCTAAAATATATATTGTTAATCGTCTGTAGCCTAGTTGTTGCTACATTATTCGTTGTGAGTCGTACACCCTCACTGCGTTTAAATTCCTCTGCGCAACATGAAATGATTTGAGTTATTGGTTTATGGTATGAACAGTTATTGCTTCCGTTTAAATCTGAGAGCTTCTATATTTCGAAAGTTTGAAAGCCTTTAAAAGCAAGCCGATTTAGCCGTCTGGACTTTCACATTCACATTTGTACATGTGCTTCCAAATTTAAACATATCATCGAAGGCGCCTTTCGTTTCCCTTGTACCCTCACGATTTTTACGACTGCCTGATGTTTTGCTAGCGACCGAGGAGTCGTCGCATGGAAATTGTGAAACGATTTTCTTTTACCATAAAAGGTGACTGAAGCATTTTAAATTGGGCGGAACTAAACTCAGTATTGTGTCTATCCGAAGACATTCTTGTCATTTTCACCAAGTTCAGCAAGGTGGCGTGCTGCCATCAGCTGGTTGTGAGGATTACTGCAACTGTTTCCCGCAGCGCCCGGATAGCTCAGTCGGTAGAGCATCAGACTTTTAATCTGAGGGTCCAGGGTTCAAGTCCCTGTTCGGGCGAAAATTTTCTACCGCACAAAACGAGGCGTTCAAAGACAGCTGCCAGAGACTCCTTATGAAAAAAAGGAAAAAAATAGAGAAAACCAGAAAAAGTAAAAATCTAAAAACTTTGCCGAGGTCGTACAGATGGCATAGAGCTTGAAAAACTGCTGTGCGCACTGGATGACAGTTACCTGTTTCGGTTCAATTATTCAAGATCATTTTGGTTGCTCCTCAGAAACCCTCGACTGCATTTTATTTATTTGAAAGTTTTCGTTTCCTACCACCTCTTGGCAAGGGGCCCTCATAGAACACTTTTAATAACACTATTAAGGTTTGGGGGGGCTCAATATTACATTCTTTCATAGGGCCCAAAATTTCTAGAGATTTAGGATTTATGGAGGTTTGTGGAGACCCACCGTCCAGCCCTCGCCTTAGTATTTGGGAGCCGAAAGCTTTCATCTTTAGAACATTATTACCGAGCAGAGAACAAAATCAAACGTCATGAGCAAGAATTTGATCTGCTGGGTTATACTTCTTTATTTCTTGATATTGTCGTTAGCATTTTTTTTTTTTCCTTTTAGTTTTTTTTTTCTTTCTTTCTTGTTTTGTGTGTGTGTGGATGTCTTTGTAAGTACGTGACAGCTTTCGTTACTAGGGTAACCCGGGTAAGCAGCGGCACATCTGCCCGGGCTGTTTGCTGTTTGTTTTTTTGTTGTTGTTGTTGTTTTTTTTTAAAAAGGCGGCTCTCAGGTCATTGGCTCAGGGAGACGCATCTCCCACCATCCCATAGGCTTCACACAGCTGACGCAGTAGCTCCCTCTTCTCTCCCTCAGGTAAAAAGCATGACTTTGCTGCATTCACGTTCTGTGAAAGACAAGAGTTAACAGACTCTTTAAACCCAAGCCGAACGTGCATAGCTCTGTAATTACAATTAAATATTATACCAATTGCATCGTTAATTATAATTACTCTGGTAATGTGAGAGCTTTCAGATTTACTGCATTTCGGAAATAGAAATAGATGCTAATTGTGCAGTGAAAATCCCAGACTTTCATGGAGTGCTCACCACTGATAGAAAATTTTTACAACACACATGTATATATATACTTTTTTATTTTTTTAAATTTTTTTTTGAGTTTACATCAGAGTTTATGTTATACCTTGCTGACCCACATTTTGAGGTAACAAGGTGGAGTCTTAGCAGGATGGAAGTGATTTATGCTTTCATACGTTGCTATGGTAATTTCAAGCGTGCAGATACGATGAAAGAGATCTTGGGGAAACCGTGATTACCACTCTCTTGAATTCATCCTCTGTGAAGCCCATGTATTTCTGCGCGACCTCATAATCTAGATTCAGGTTGGAGTTCAGAACCAAAGGGTCATCTGTGTTCAGCGAGTAGTTGGCCTTGTCCACCTGGAACCTGGGAGTGTAATATAACAGAAGAACGAGAAGAAAGATAAACATGTCAATTACAATAAATAACACGCAGTTTTAACACTCCACACACCGACCATACACTTCCAGTTCACCACTGACGTGGCAGTGAAGCCCATGCTGGTCTCATCAATGTAAATTTAAAGTCTATGATCTAAATGTTAACCACAGTCGGCACATGTCGGAAGCAGATGCTGGTGGTGTGCATTGTGTTAGGAGACGGTGCTAGAGTGTAGTGTGTGTTAGAAAACTAACACAATGCCAGATTCTCACCTGATAAGAGGATGTTTTGTGAAGTCTGGATCACAAGCCCCAGTCTGTCTGCTGGAGAGCGGACACATCTGAAATACGAGACACACAGAATGCTCTCAGTGACCTTAGAACTGTCTGTCACCATGGTAATGCTCACGTCATCTGGGTGTAACTTCTCGTTCAGTTGAAAATCAAATGGTGGACTGATTAAAACTGAAGAGAGCACGACCAGATCTTTTTCAAGTGAACCTCAAAACCCGCCACCAGGGGGCAATACAAGCTCATAGTACACACAGATTTCCTGATAGATTTCCTGACGTGTTTCCAGCTGAGCAGCACAAGACAAGAACAATAACAGTGCTCAGGGTCAGTGACAAGGCTGAATGAGGGCTCTTTGTATACAGATATGTTATACTATGTGACAGTGTTGGACATGTTTTGTTTGTTTACCTCGAAATGCATGTTTTGGTCCAGTAATCGTTTGTACAGTGCTTGGTCCTCGGTGACGTGGTAGCCGTGACCTATGCGCTCTGCTCTCAGAATCTCGACAGCCTCAGGGGACGGAAAAAAATAACAGTTAAAAAAAGAAAAGAAACGGCCCTGAAGCCCAGCCCAGCATCAGTTCATAAGGCCAGCTGATTCTCTCTCTCACACTCTCTCTCTCTCTCTCTCTCTCTCTCTCTTTCTCTCTCTCTCTCTCTCTCTCTCTCTCTCTCTCTCTCTCTCTCTCTTTCTCTCTCTCTCTCTCTCTCTCTCTCTCTCTCTCTCTTTGTCTCTCTCTCCCTCTCTCTCTCTCTCTCTCTCTCTCTCACTCTCTCTCTCTTTCTCTCTCTCTCTCTCTCTCTCTCTCTCTCTCTCTTTCTAGTTGTTATGAGTCTGGCTATTTTTAGAAGGTCACGTGGTAAAAACTCTAACGTTGTCAAGGCAGCCTACCGGGCCTCTGAGCTGTGCTGTTTAGGGCTGATCTGTTCCCAGTCTACTCTGTGAAAGCTGGATAGCAACTCATGTACAACTCTGTCTAGCTGTCAAAGAAGAGGTGAAGGCATGTCAGAACCAAATCATCTTTCACCCATATAGAATGCATTGTATACCTGTTTCTGGGTGTGTGGGTGGAGGGGGGTAGACATGTATGTCCATTTTACTCTCCTTTGTCCCCAATTTTTGACACTTTGTTAAACGTCTCCCGCAGGCTTAGAAAGAACTTGACAATCTCTCGTATTCATGAATATCTAAACTCAATGTCCAATGAGTTTACATTTATGAAAGAACATTGTACAGTACTTTTACTGTGATCTGTAGGATATTGTGTCTCTGGGTGATGTATGTTTTTTGCTGTGATCTGTAGGACATTGTGTCTCTGGGTGATGTATGTTTTTTACTGTGATCTGTAGGATATTGTGTCTCTGGGTGATGTATGTTTTTTACTGTGATCTGTGGGATATTGTGTCTCTGGGTGATGTATGCTTTTTACTGTGATCTGTAGGATATTGTGTCTCTGGGTGATGTATGTTTTTTGCTGTGATCTGTAGGATATTGTGTCTCTGGGTGATGTATGTTTTTTGCTGTGATCTGTAGGATATTGTGTCTCTGGGTGATGTATGTTTTTTACTGTGATCTGTAGGATATTGTGTCTCTGGGGGTTGTGTGTTTTTTACTGTGATCCGTGGGATATTGTGTCTCTGGGTGATGTATGCTTTTTACTGTGATCTGTAGGATATTGTGTCTCTGGGGGTTGTGTGTTTTTTACTGTGATCTGTAGGCTATTGTGTCTCTGGGTGATGTATGTTTGTTACTGTGATCTGTAAGATATTGTGTCTCTGGGGGATGTGTGTTTATTGGGAAAGAGCACTCACCTCCCACACCACTGAGGCCGGACCCACTTCCCCTGCATGCACTGTTCTGTGGATCCCAGATCTAACTGCTTCCTGTCAACAACAGTTTCCATAAAACACACACACACACACACACACACACGAACGCAGGCACACACACACACACACACACACACATACACGAACGCAGGCACACACACACACACACACCTCCATAAAAGCCAAAGGATGCATCTGGATTTCATTTCAACGCTGCCACTGTATCATCTTTCAAGCCTTATCTTTCAAATACACAAGCATGAACGTACAAAACAATGCATGTGATTACTGTATTGTGTTGTGTTAATTCGACACACGTGCAATCAAGTTTATCAGAGCACTTTATCAGTTTAACTCTGATTACAAACAGCAAAATGCGCTTGTTTAGACAGCATTTCAAGCCTCCGGGCCTCCGGTTTAGATTAATGTTACAAACAGATGTTGCCATTCGCTCAATATTAGCCTTTATGATGATGATATTCCCAGAGGGTCTCACTGGAGAGTTATATTTTCTTAACCAGTGCTTTATCTAAAGAAAACTATAAGTACATGAGGGTACGATTTCACACTAAGGCTAAACATGCCTCCACCTGTTCAGAATGAAACTCAGGCAGCAAGAAAAATAAGCTTATGTTAACAGTGACCATGTAATGATGACACAGTAATAACAGTAACAACAATATCAGGTCTTTTTCAATACATTTCAACCTCTTAAATCATAAGCAACTACGAGACAAGTCACAGCAAAGAAGGACGCACAACTTCCTTTGCAAAGGAAGCACAACTTCCCTGCAGAGGTAGCACAAATTCCTTTGCAATCTGACACCAGCAAAGGTACAGAACCTCTGATACCTATAAATGAACTTTGAGCTCTTTTGGGGGCAATCACTGAATTGATAATAAAATAATAACAAGTAACGTTCATTTTCTTTCCCATTAGCAAAGAGAGAAATTATACTCTTCTTCCAGTAGATTTAGAATAGCCTAAAGAAAGACTGGTAGTGCTTCATTAAGGGTTTTTTTCAGCTAATTTTACTATGGACTTTCTCACATGTTCACTATACTTTTTTCAAATGGCTTCCACAATAACCAGTGCACGGGGATTATTTAATGACCTCGTAACTGTGCATAAATACACTCAGAGTCAGTTGTGTGAGGCGTGTAAAGTCTAAAGTCCACATTATGCATGCTAATGGACATGATGCTGTTGTCCTTCTCGAATGTTCAAAGGTTAGCATTATTATGCTAATACGCTCATGTCTTATTTAATAACCGAGAATCAGTGTTTGCAAAGAGAAGAACGCTCTTTCATCAAAACGTGGCTGCATATCAGGAATGCTGTTAGCTTAGTTTCTCAACTTTCCACTCTAGACTAAACCAGTTTTTTTTTTTTAATACGCTCTGTTTAGCATGGTGGGAAGCCTTTATCTGCACCTGTTCTTTAGAAAACAGCAGAAAGGAATGTTGAGTGGGGATGAGACAGGTGAAGAGGATGGTTACCTCATAAGCTCTCCTGTGTCCAGGGTAAGACTCTGTGTCCATCAGCTCATCTCCTGCCAGGTCTATTCCCACCACTCCATCATCACGGTACTTCTTACACAACTCTATCACGTCTGAGGACCAGTCTGCACAGAACAAAAAAACACACACGCGCGCGCACACACACACACACAGATAGGCATACAGACAGACAGACACACACACAAACATACACACACACACACACACACACACACACACACATACACACACACACACACACACACACACACACACACACACATAGACACACACACACGCACACACACACACATAGACACACACACACGCACACACACACAGATAGGCATACAGACACACACACAGATAGGCATACAGACACACACACATACAGATAGGCATACAGACACACACATATACACACACGCACACGCACACACATAAACGTTTGTGAACAGGGACCTCGAGGGTGGTAGACTTGAAAACGTGCCCAGTGTTTGTCTGGTTTACAGTTTGACGAGGAATTACCCGGCATGTGACGCATGCAGCACAGGATGGACCTGGCTTTGGTTTTAAACGCCTTCTCCCCTGCACTCAGGCCCCGGTTCACCAAATTCACCACTTCATCAGGCGTCAGGTCCCCTCTGAACAGAGAAAGAGGCAACACAGCCATGCAGAGCGTCGTCGTTCATTTGAGCACAATCTTTTGAGTTTTATGGGTACTTTTTTTTTTTTTAGATGACATTTCAAAATTCACATGACGAGAACCCTCACTGTTTCTGCTGCCAAGGTATGGGCTCCACGTCCGTGTTGGCCAGAAGGTGGGGGCTGTATCTGACCTCCACATAGATCACTCCCTGTTTGGCTTTGTCCTCCACAAACTCATAGGCTATTCGCTTAATGGCTTCCCTGTCCCCCCTGTTAAAACAAACGTATAACCAAAGTGAGCCGAAACTTCATATCGCAAAGATAAAAAAAAAATAATACGGAATGAAGAAAGAAGCATGCAAAAAAAAAAAAAAGAGACTGATCTGGAGTCTGTTTGTTTTTACGTGGGGGTAATTTAATGACACATAAAAAGATGATCTGGGATCAGTGATATTTTTGCTCTGGACTCTGCACTGGCTTGAGCCAGTGCTTCTCTGGACAGAGCAATCCTATTGAAGATTTCATTTGGCCAGAGTTAAAAACTTTACAGAATGACAGTGATGTGTTGTACTTGGCCCAAACACCCCGCCCACGGTCTCTATACCGCCAGGTACAGCGCTGGCCCAGGCTACAGCAGTGTAACAACTACTGTCTACTGATGTTATAACCCACAGAGACCACTTTGGTTTATTATGAAATGAACGCGCTAAACTTTTATCTTCAAACTCTCAGTATCTTGAAATGAGAAAGATATTCACATTATCTATTCATATGCTCAGGTTATTACTGTAATATCCAGAGCTGGAGAGTGAGATATGTTTCCTCAGCATCGTCGCTGAGATCAGTCTTTGCAAAGTCGTTGAGCCTGACCTGTATGCCGCTCTATTCAGTTAAATAAGAAATTTACATCATCTCAAACCTCATTAAATTCTCATAAAACCCCATTCAAGGAGAAGAAGCTTTTATTTCATCTCACTGACTGTTTAAGATGTTCCGCTACTCACGCAACGACAGGTACGTAATGGTCGAATTTGCTGAGGAATTCCGTGAGCGTGGCAGGTTCCTTTAACGAACATACATCTCTCATCTCATCCACTGTCGCCGCAGGCAGGGTGATTCTGCGCCTCCTGTATCAGTCAGACCACAGAGTTATAAAATGACAGCACAAAACATACTGCACTTCTTATACTACTATGAGGATTTGATTTTTTTACTCTCAGTCAGAATTACGGGCATGGAAAATTACAGCACAGGATATATAGTTTACTATACCACTGTGAGAATTTAACTCTTCACTTTGAGTAAGTATTAAGACTATGTAAATGTAATTTATGGCACACAAAATGCTTTAAAAAAGTTTCTCTGCTTTTCTTTCTATTTTAAGTATAATTCAGTCTGTGCTTATTAAGAGAAAGCCCAAACTGACGGAGCTTTACTGACTTCGCAACATCCATAATGGTCTCCACTCGTATCGCTCCATCGAGGTGCACATGTAGCTCCACCTGCAGGTTAAGAGATGACGAAATAATCGTTAACCACACCGGAATCCCATATGTTATGTCAAGCATAACCATGGAAACCTGTGCCAAACTAAAAACGTAAAGCCTGGGACTTAACCTTTGACCTGAGCTGTATACAGAGCATGTGTGGACAGCGCAGTCGCTGTCCTGTGCTACTGAGCAGGGTCTTGACTGGCAGGTTACCGTGTGCCATGCACGGATGGAGTGAGAGACAGGGATAAGAGAGAACTGATCCCAGGCCAGCGTGTGGCGGCTCCTGGGAAGGCATATGTGTCTGGCTTTGTAGATGAGTCATAAATATCGACGACCTGTTATTACACGTGTGTGAGCGTAGTAATGCGGGACTCATAAAATCACTCGACACAGCTTTCGTCACGATTGAGTCACAACTGAAAAGGCTTCTGCTCCAGTCCTGAAGTAAAAGTTTTGCTTGTTTGTTTGTTTTTAATCAGTGTCAGTACAGTGTGTGACGGCGCTGTCGACTAGATCTGTTTTCTCACAGTGGTGACTCACGTATAGACACGTTAAGCATGTATGCGTTGTGAACTGTTTGCTGATTGATTCTAATGTAAATAAATCCTTGTGTAAAATAAGGTTCTGTTCATAGTCACGCTCTGAAACTGCTATGAGTGCATCTCATCTGTCAAACAGTAAAAAACAGTGCTGTTGAAAGGAGAAAATGTATAAATTTGTCATGTCTCCTCAGCTGGTTAACTACAGTGCATTCCAGTTTTTCCGCCTCATGTCCTTGGCCAATGAAGAACAGAGACATTCATAAACTTGTCAATAATTCACACACTAACAAGAGCAAATGCGATCCACTTCCACATTCCCTGTTCACAATCATTTCTCACCTTAGTCTCAACTTACCTTAGGCTTGTTGAATGCGAGTTGTTCTGCCATTGTTAACTCAATTGCTTAGCTTACGAACTCACGAACAGTGGCCTCACTTTCGATAAGGTAGTTCAACCTGTTTTTAATAACAGCACTGACATATTGCACACTGGAGCGCACGCTTTGCCACTCTGACTGTAGCTACTACCATATGTCAGTTCTATCCACATACAACCACGCCTAAAGTGACCAAACAGCCGTGGACATGTTAAATTTATTAATATGCAAATTCGCGAGTAACGCATCAAATAGGTGATTCCTTCCAAGCCAATCGGGCATGATTTGTCCAGATTCACACCTCACCTGTAGTATTTTATTTCAACCTAATTTCAGGCTTTTTTTGGGGGGGGGGTATCGTTTTTAGGCTCTCGGTAACCTGAAATGTTTTCAGTTGTAACTTTTGAGGTGCCGGATTTAACTGTCACATCAGCACACAGCTGTTACATTTCCCTTGCGCCTCTTCCCGTTTTCTGATTGCCTTATGTGTCGCTAGTGACCAAAGGGTCTCCACTCGGAGTTAAAACAGAGGGATTTGATTTATTCATCATAGAAAATTAGGGACATATTAATTTGTGATCGGGGCATTTTAAGTTTTTAGAACTTTGGCGAGGTAACCGCAATCTTTTCTCCTCCCACAGCGCTGCATGCTGCCACCCCTCGGTTCGAATACATATGTCAGTGCTTACAAAGATATAACCCGGATAGCTCAGTCGGTGGACCAACAGTTTTTTGATCTGAGGGTCCAGGGTTCAAGTCCTTGTTCGGGCGAAAATTTTCTACCGCACAAAACGAGGCGTTCAAAGACAGCTGCCAGAGACTCCCTATGAAAAAAAAGAAAAAAATAGAGAAAACCAGAAAAAGTAAAAATCTAAAAACTTTGCCGAGGTCGTACAGATGGCATAGAGCTTGAAAAACTGCTGCGCGCACTGGATGACAGTTACCTGTTTCGGTTCAATTATTCAAGATCATTTTGGTTGCTCCTCAGAAATCTTTCGACTACATTTTATTTATTTGTAAATAAATTTGTAAATTTGTTATTTATTTGGAAACCCAGCATCCAGCCCTCGCCTTAGTATTTGGGAGCCGAAAGCTTTCATCTTTGGAACATTATTACCGATCACAGAACAAAATCAAATGTCATGAGCAAGAATTTGATCTGCTGGGTTATACTTCTTTATTTCTTGATATTGTCGTTAGCATTTTTTTTTTCCTTTTAGTTTTTTTTTTCTTTCTTTCTTGTTTTGTGTGTGTGGATGTCTTTGTAAGTACGTGACAGCTTTCGTTACTAGGGTAACCCGGGTAAGCAGCGGCACATCTGCCCGGGCTGTTTGCTGTTTGTTTTTTTGTTGTTGTTGTTGTTTTTTTTTAAAAAGGCGGCTCTCAGGTCATTGGCTCAGGGAGACGCATCTCCCACCATCCCATAGGCTTCACACAGCTGACGCAGTAGCTCCCTCTTCTCTCCCTCAGGTAAAAAGCATGACTTTGCTGCATTCACGTTCTGTGAAAGACAAGAGTTAACAGACTCTTTAAACCCAAGCCGAACGTGCATAGCTCTGTAATTACAATTAAATATTATACCAATTGCATCGTTAATTATAATTACTCTGGTAATGTGAGAGCTTTCAGATTTACTGCATTTCGGAAATAGAAATAGATGCTAATTGTGCAGTGAAAATCCCAGACTTTCATGGAGTGCTCACCACTGATAGAAAATCTTTACAACACACATGTATATATATACTTTTTTATTTTTTTTAATTTTTTTTGAGTTTACATCAGAGTTTATGTCATACCTTGCTGACCCACATCTTGAGGCAACAAGGTGGAGTCTTAGCATTATGGAAGTGATTTATGCTTTCATACGTTTCTATGGTAATTTCACGCGGACAGATACGATGAAAGACATCTTGGGAAACCGTGCTTACCACTCTCCTGAATTCGTCCTCTGTGAAGCCCATGTATTTCTGCGCGACCTCATAATCTAGATTCAGGTCGGAGTTCAGAACCAAAGGGCCGTCTGTGTTCAGCGAGTAGTTGGCCTTGTCCACCTGGAACCTGGGAGTGTAATATAACAGAAGAACGAGAAGAGAGAGTAACACGTCAATTACAATTAATAACACGCAGTTTTAAAACTCCACACACCGACCATACACTTCCAGTTCACCACTGACTTGGCAGGGAAGCCCATGCTGGTCTCATCAATGTAACATTAAACTCTATGATCTAAATGTTAACCACAGTCAGCACACGTAGGAAGCAGATGCTGGTGGTGGTATTGCATTAGAAGACGGTGCTAGAGTGTAGTGTGTGTTAGAAAACTAACACAGTACCAGATTCTCACCTGATAAGAGGATGTTTCGTGAAGTCTGGATCACAAGCCCCCGTCTGTCTGCTGGAGAGTGGACACGTCTGAAATACAAGACACACGGAATGCCCTCAGTGACCTTAGAACTGTCTGTCACCATGGCAATGCTCACGCCATCTGGGTGTAACTTCTCGTTCAGTTGAAAATCAAATGGTGGACTGATTAAAACTGAAGAGAGCACGACCAGATCTTTTTCAAGTGAACCTCAAAACCCGCCACCAGGGGGCAATACAAGCTCATAGTACACACAGATTTCCTGATAGATTTCCTGACAGATTTCCTGAGCAGCACAAGACAAGAACAATAACAGTGCTCAGGGTCAGTGACAAGGCTGAATGAGGGCTCTTTGTATACAGACATGTTACACTATGACAGTGTTAGAGGTGTCTTGTTTGTTTACCTCGAAATGCATGTTTTGGTCCAGTAATCGTTTGTACAGTGCTTGGTCCTCGGTGACGTGGTAGCCATGACCTATGCGCTCTGCTTTCAGAATCTCGACGGCCTCAGGGTTCGGAAAAAATAACAGTTAAAAAAAAGAAAAGAAACGGCCCTGAAGCCCAGCCCAGCATCAGTTCATAAGGCCAGCTGATTCTCTCTCTCTCTCTCTCTCTCTCTCTCTCTCTCTCTCCCTCTCTCTCTCTCTCTCTCTCTCTGTCTTTCTCTCTCTCTCTCTGTCTTTCTCTCTCTCTCTCTCTCTCTCTCTCTCTCTCTCTCTCTTTTCTAGTTGTTATGAGTCTGAGTCACGTGGTAAAAACTCTAACGTTGTCAAGGCAGCCTACCGGGCCTCTGAGCTGTGCTGTTTAGGGCTGATCTGTTCCCAGTCTACTCTGTGAAAGCTGGATAGCAACTCATGTACAACTCTGTCTAGCTGTCAAAGAAGAGGTGAAGGCATGTCAGAACCAAATCATCTTTCACCCATATAGAATGCATTGTATACCTGTTTCTGGGTGTGTGGGTGGAGGGGGGTAGACATGTATGTCCATTTTACTCTCCTTTGTCCCCAATTTTTGACACTTTGTTAAACGTCTCCCGCAGGCTTAGAAAGAACTTGACAATCTCTTGTATTCATGAATATCTAAACTCAATGTCCAATGAGTTTACATTTATGAAAGAACATTGTACAGTACTTTTACTGTGGTCTGTAGAATATTGTGTCTCTGGGTGATGTATGTTTTTTGCTGTGATCTGTAGGATATTGTGTCTCTGGGTGATGTATGCTTTTTGCTGTGATCTGTAGGATATTGTGTCTCTGGGTGATGTATGCTTTTTGCTGTGATCTGTAGGATATTGTGTCTCTGGGTGATGTATGCTTTTTGCTATGATCTGTAGGATATTGTGTCTCTGGGTGATGTATGCTTTTTACTGTGATCTGTAGGATATTGTGTCTCTGGGGGTTGTGTGTTTTTTACTGTGATCTGTAGGATATTGTGTCTCTGGGTGATGTATGTTTGTTACTGTGATCTGTAAGATATTGTGTCTCTGGGGGATGTGTGTTTATTGGGAAAGAGCACTCACCTCCCACACCACTGAGGCCGGACCCACTTCCCCTGCATGCACTGTTCTGTGGATCCCAGATTTAACTGCTTCCTGTCAACAACAGTTTCCATAAAACACACAGGCACATGCACACACACACAGGCACACACACACCTCCATGAAAGCCAAAGGATGCATCCGGATTTCATTTCAACGCTGCCACTGTATCATCTTTCAAGCCTTATCTTTCACATACACAAGCATGAAGGCACAGAACAATGCAGGTGATAACTGTATTGTGTTGTGTTAATTCGACACACGTGCAATCAAGTTTATCAGAGCACTTTATCAGTTTAACTCTGATTGCAAACAGCAAAATGTGTTTGTTTAGACGGCATTTCAAGCCTCCGGGCCTCCGGTTTAGATTAATGTTACAAACAGATGTTGCCATTTGCTCAGTATTAGCCTTTATGATGATGATATTTCCAGATGGTCTCCCTGGAGAGTTATATTTTCTTAACCAGTGCTTTATCTAAAGCAAACCATAAGAACGTGAAGGTACGGTTTCACGCAAAGACTAAACATGCCTCCACCTGTTCAGAATGAAACTCAGGCAGCAAGAAAAATAAGCTTATGTTAACAGTGACCATGTAATGATGACACAGTAATAACAAGAACAACAATATCAGGTCTTTTTCAATACATTTCAACCTCTTAAATCATATGCAACTATGAGACAAGTCACAGCAAAGAAGGAAGCACAACTTCCTTTGCAAAGGAAGCACAACTTCCTTTGCAATCTGACACCAGCAAAGGTACAGAACCTCTTATACCTATAAATGAACTTTGAGCTCTTTGGGGGCAATCACTGAATTGTTAATAAAATAATAAAATGTAACGTTCGTTTTTTCCCATTAGCAGATAGAGAAATTATACTCTTCCTCCAGTAGTTTTATAATAGCCTAAAGAAAGACTGGTAGTGCTTCATTAAGATTTTTTTTCAGCTAATTTTACTATAGATTTTCTCACATGTTCACTATACTTTTTTTGAATGACTTCCACAATAACCAGTGCACAGGGATTATTTAATGACCTCGTAACTGTGCATAAATACACTCAGAGTCAGTTGTGTGAGGCGTGTAAAGTCCACATTATGCATGCTAATGAACATGATGCTTTGTCCTCCTCAAATGTTCAAAGGTTAGCATTATTGTGCTTATACACACATAGCTTATTCAATAACCGAGAATCAGTGTTTGCGAAGAAAAGAATGCTCTTTCATCAAAACGTTAGACTGGCTGCTTATCAGGAATGCTGTTAGCTTAGTTTCTCAACTTTCCACTCTAGACTAAACAAATATTTTTAATAAGCTCTTTTTAGCATGGTGGGAAGCCTTTATCTGCACCTGTTCTTTAGGAAACAGCAGAAAGGCATGTTGAGTGGGGATAAGACAGGTGAAGAGGATGGTTACCTCATAAGCTCTCCTGTGTCCAGGGTAAGACTCTGTGTCCATCAGCTCATCTCCTGCAAGGTCTATTCCTACCACTCCATCATCACAGTACTTCTTACACAACTCTATCACGTCTGAGGACCAGTCTGCACAGAGCAAACAAACACACACGCGCACACACACACACACACACACACACACACACACACGCACACACGCACACACATGCACACACACATGCACACACACATACACACACACACACACACACACACACATACACACACACACACACACACACACAGATAGATAGGCATACAGACACACACACACACACACACATACGCGCACACACACACACACACACACACACACACACACACACACAGATAGATAGACATACAGACACACACACACACACACACACATATGCACACACACAGGCATGCACACATACACACACACACACATACACACGCACGCACACACATAGACACACACACACATGTACACACACATTTGTAAGCTGCGTGAACAGGGACCTTGAGTGTGGTAGACATGAAAACGTGCCCAGTGTTTGCCTGGTTTACAGTTTGACAAGGACTTACTCGGCATGTGACGCATGCAGCACAGGATGGACCTGGCTTTAGTTTTAAACGCCTTCTCCCCTGCACTCAGGCCCTGGTTCACCGAATTCACCACTTCATCAGGCGTCAGGTCCCCTCTGAACAGAGAAAGAGGCGGGACAGCCATGCAGAGCATCATCGTTCATTTGGGCACAACCATTCAAGTTTTATGTGCATTTCTTTTTTTTTTTTTTTTTAGAAGCTTGTAGATGATATTTCAAACTTAAACGTTTACTTGCTGAGAACCCTCACTGTTTCTGCTGCCAAGGTATGGGCTCCACATCCCTGTTGGCCAGAAGATGGGGGCTGTATCTGACCTCCACGTAAATCACTCCCTGTTTGGCTTTGTCCTCCACAAACTCGTAGGCTATTCGCTTAATGGCTTCCCTGTCCCCCCTGTTAAAACAAACGCAAGACGGAAGTGAGCTGAAATTTCATATCGCAGAGATAAACAAAATAACACAGAATGAAGAAAGAAACATGCAAAAAAAAAAACAACAACATTACTCTCCAAAAACTGTTGAGTTGTTCAGTCCTATGGTGATTTTACAGATGTCTGAGATGGATAAAAAGGTTTTTAGCACAGCCTAAGCTGTGTCAGCACTCTAACACACAAAACGCATTAATGTCAACCCTGTTTTTCGGGCTAGAAAGCAAAACTGCGAGAGACTGATCTGGAGTCTGTTTGTTTTCATGTGGGGGTAATTTTAGGACACATAAAAAAAAATGATCTGGGATCAGTGACATTTTTGCTCTGGACTCTGCACTGGCTTGAGTCAGTACTTCTCTGAACGTACAGAGCAATCTAATTGATTTTATTTGGCCAGAGTTATAAACGTTACAGAATGACAGTGCTGTATTTAACTTGGTCCAAACAGCCCGCCCACGGTCTCTATGCCACCAGGTACAGCTCTGGCCCAGGCTACAGCAGCGTAACAACTACTGTCTACTGATGTTATAACCCACAGAGACCACTTTGATTTATTATGAAATGAACGCGCTAAGCTTTTGCCTTCAAACTCTCAGTATCTTGAAATGAGAAAGATATTCACATTATCTATTCATATACTCAGGTTATTACTGTAATATCCAGAGCTGGAGAGTGAGATAGCGTCGTCGTTCCTCAGCATCGCCACTGAGATCAGTCTTTGCAAAGTGGTTGAGCCTGACCTGTATGCCACTCTATTCAGTTAAATAAGATATTTGCCTCATCTCAAACCTCATTAAATTCTCATTAAACCCCATTCAAGGAGAAAAAGCTTTTATTTCATCTCATTGAGTGTTTAAGATGTTCCGCTACTCACGCAACGACAGGTACGTAATGGTCGAATTTGCTGAGGAATTCCGTGAGCGTGGCAGGTTCCTTTAACGAACATAGATCTCTCATCTCATCCACTGTCGCCGCGGGCAGGGTCATTCCGCGCCTCCTGTATCAGTCAGAACACAGAGTTATAAAATGACAGCACAAAACAAACCACTATGAGGATTTGATTTTTTTACTCTCAGTCAGAATTACGGGCATGGAAAATTACAGCACAGGATATATATTGTTTACTGTACCACTGTGAGAATTTAACTCTTCACTTTGAGTAAGTATTAAGACCATGTAAATGTAATTTATGGCACACAAAATGCTTTAAAAAAGTTTCTCTGCTTTTCTTTCTATTTTAAGCATAATTCAGTCTGTGCTTATTAAGAGAAAGCCCAAGTTGACGGAGCTTGACTGACTTCGCAACATCCATAATGGTCTCCACTCGTATCGCTCCATCGAGGTGCACATGTAGCTCCACCTGCAGGTCAAGAGATGACGAAATAACCGTTAACCACACCAGACACCCGTATGGTACGTCCAACATCACCGTGGAGACCCATGCCAAACTAAAAACGTAAAGTAAAGCCTGGGATTTAACTTTTGACCTGAGTTGTATACAGAGTATGTGTGGACAGTGCAGTCGCTGTCCTATGCTACTGAGCGGGGCCTTAACGGGCAGCTTGCCGTGTGTCATGCACGGATGGAGTGACAGACAGGGATAAGAGAGAAGTGATCCCAGGCCAGCGTGTGTTGGCACAAGGGAAGGCGTGTGTGTCTGGCTTTGTAGATGAGTCATAAATATTGACGACCTGTTATTACACGTGTGTGAGCGTGGTAATGCGGGACTCATAAAAATCACTCGACACACTTTCGTCACGGCTGAGTCACCACTGAAAAGGTTTATGCTCCAGTCCTGAAGTAAAAGTTTTGATTGTTTGTTTGTTTGTTTGTTCAGTGTCAGTACAGCATGTGACAGCGCTGTCGACTAGATCTGTTTTCTCACAGTAGTGACTCACGTATAGATATATTAAGCATTTATGAGTTGTGAACTGTTTGCTGATTGATTCTAATGTAAATAAAATCCTTGTGTAAAATAAGGTTCTGTTCATAGTCTGAAACTGCTATGAGTGCATCTCATCTGTCAAACAGTAAAAAACTGTGCTGTTAAAATGTGAAAATGTATACATTTATCATGTCTCCTCAGCTGGTTAGCCATAGTGCACTCCAGTTTTTACACCTCATGTCCTTGGCCAATGAAGAGCAGAGACATTCATAAATTTTGTCAATAATTCACACACAAACAAGAGCAAATCCGATCCACTTCCACATTCCCTGTTCACAACCATTTCTCGCTTCAGTCTCAACTTACCTTAGGCTTGTTGAATGCGAGTTGTTCTGCCATTGTTAAATCTATTATCAGCTCTGTCTGTCAAGGAAATTTCTTAGCTGACGAACTGACGAACCAGTGGCCTCACTTTGACTAAGGAAGTTCAACCTGTTTTTAATAACAGCGCTGACATATTGCACACTGGACTCTGAACCAGAGCCCACACTTTGCCACTCTGACTGTAGCTACTACCATATGTCAGTTCTATCCACATACAACCACGCCTACTCAAGTGACCAAACAGCCGTGGACATGTTAAACTTATTCATATGCAAAGTCGCGAGTAACGCATCAAATAGGTGATTCCTTCCAAGCCATTCGGGCATGATCTGCCCAGATTCACACCTCACTTGTAGTATTTTATTTCAACCTAATTTCAGGCTTTTTTGGGGGGGGGGGGGGGGGGGCGGGGGTATCGTTTTGAGGCTCTCGGTAGCCTGAAATGTTTTCAGTTGTAACTTTTGAGGTGCCGGATTTAACTGTCACATCAGCACACAGCTGTTACATTTCCCTTGCGCCTCTTCCCGTTTTCTGATGTGTCGCTAGTGACCAAAGGGTCCCCACTCGGAGTTAAAAACAGCGGAATTTGATTCATTTATCATAGTAAATTGGGGGCATTTTAATTTGTGATCGGGGCATTTTAAGCTTTTAGAACTTTTGCGGGGTAACCGCAATCTTTTCTCCTCCCACAGCTGCCACCTCTCGGTTCGATTAAGTATGTCACCGCGTGTGTTGACAGAGCCCGGATAGCTCAGTCGGTAGAGCATCAGACTTTTAATCTGAGGGTCCAGGGTTCAAGTCCCTGTTCGGGCGGATGTTCTCTTTAGCTTATGAAGTGGATGGGTCCTGGAGGTACTCTCCAGGGAAAAAAAAAAACAGTGTTACCTGGCCACGGTGTGATGTCTGCAGGGAGTGAAGGCGACCGTGCTGGATAAGTGTAGTGATCACTCGATGCAGAGGGAGTTGCAAGAGATTATATACAGGGTCGAGTCTCCGCAAAGGGGTCAAGTAAGGTCTCAAGTCACCTCCCGGGCAAAAGCCGTTCAGTTTGTACTTTTAACAATAGTTTGTAAAAGGCTGTTCAGTCATTATTTAAGCAAAACCCACTCTTCATACTGCGGAAGCCCTAAGATGCCATGAATTTACATTTAATTTAAATTCCGTTCCCTTGTGACAACGCGTTACTTTTCTTTCTTTTCTTCGACTTATTCATGTCATTATCACGAAATAACGAAACTTTGTTTTCTCGAGATAACGACATAATTGAATAATAGGGGAGTGGCCTGTGCTTTGCTGTATGTCGTTCAATCTAACACAGGAGGAGCAGGTGCATGTCAGCGCACGCTCTCTCAGATTTGTAGAAACGGACGAACCGTTCTACGCTGCACTGAGGGAGAGGGATACCAGATGAGAACCTTGATAGAACGGTATGGGACGAGGTAACAAGATTGTTTCCTCGAGATATTGAATTAAGTACGACGTTATCTCGAGAAAACAAAGTTTCGTTATTTCGTGAAATTGACATAAATAAATCAAGATTTCGAGAAAACAAAGCCAAACAACCCGTTATCGCGAGAAAACAGAATCAAGATTAAACCGATGGCTTCTTAGGCCTTCCGTATCATACCGAGGAAGACACTCTGATGAACATGAAACGGAGTGTTGCATAAGCAGGCCTATAGAAGTATTACTTTCCCATTGTGGCAGGGATTTTTTAAACACGAAGTCTAAAATACTTCTTTCGGGGTCATGTCATACAGAATGCACTGACGACCACACTTCTGAACTGTGGCGACTTCTTCTTCAGACGACTTTGAACGTTGTCTGGACGTTGTGAGCTCCAAACCATGGCCACACTGGTGAATCGTGGTCTTTTTCAAACTATGTGAATGAAAAGGGAATGCGGTAAACTGAAGAGGTTATGTTTCTGAGGATTTAATTTCATAGATCGCGTCTTACTTGAGTAGGCTTGGTCAATGAACAAAGAATGTCAACCTTGATCATTTCCCCTCAGTCACACCCCAAAAACCATATATGGAGAGAGAAAAAGGTCAAGTATATGTGCGTGTGTGAGTGTGTGTGTGTGTGTGTGAGAGAGAGAGAGAGAGAGAGAGGGAGAGAGGGAGAGAGATTTTTAATCGACATGTCATTAAATTCTTCTGCTATGAACGTGCTGTGGGTGATTTCAGTAGTGATAATCAACACTAGTAAGTAAACGTTCATCTAGGAGAACTAATTTCACGCGCTAAATGCGATTACCTTGTTTTTCTATTTTTGTAATTGTCGCTGATCTTCATCACCAGAGTACTAATACCGACATAAAAATATAAGCAGCATCATCCTCATGTATAACGATAAACCTGTTTTGTCTTGACATTTTCATGTTTAGGTTATACCTATGGTCTATCTGATCAAGACTCATTCGTGTTTGGAAAAGTTGGAGAAACCGTAACCTTGCACAGTAAAGTGGACGGATCTTCAAGCGCTATGTACATTGCTTGGTACCATCAGAGTGCCGCAGGAAAAGTCAAATTTTTATATTCTTTCTCTGCATTTTCATTCTCATACCAACGCTTTTCTGGAAAATTACCTGACTCTTCGGGTCAGACGTTTCTGTCCATTTCTCATGTTACGGTAAAGGATTCTGGGCGCTATTTTTCAGTTGTGGGAGTTGGAACGACATTTACTCCTGGATCAACTCACTACTTGATTGTAACAGGCAAGATCATCTTCCCATACACAGAATCAGACTGAACTTACCTGTACGCCTTTAAGCAGCGGAGAGGAATATTGTGAATCTCTAAGCACGGATGATTAATCAGATTTGTCCGTACTGAAGTGAAACTGTGACACCCAGAGCTTTTCTATGTTGCTGAAAATAATACGGAAATATAAGATATAAAAATATACATAATTCTAAAATTACCTACATGCACGCCTTTAAGCAGCGAAGAGGAATGTTGTGGATCTTTAAGAACGGGTGATTAATCAGATTTGACCGTGAAATGAAACTGTGACATCCAGAGCTCTCTCTGCTGCTGAAAATAATATAGAAATATTAAATATAAAAATGCACATAATTCTAAAATACTTACATGCATGCGTTTAAGCAGCGGAGAGGAATATTGTGGATCTTTAAGAACGGATGATTAAACAGATGTGAATGTAATAAACTGAGATTGTGACATTCGGAGCTCTCTCTGCTGATCAAACAATTTAAAAATATAAAAATACACATAATTCTAACAGGCTTATTCTATAATGTCTGCTCAGTATAATTATATAATTAATATACATTCCCCCTTCTCTCTCTCTCTCTCTCCCTCTCTTTTTTTTTTTTTATATAGACCCCCAGATACCACCTGTCATACGAATATTTAGTGGCACCAGCTCCAACGCATCCAGTGTGTATATGTGTGAGTTAACTGGTGGTGGAGCAGGATGCAATGATCCACTCTGGGAAGTGGGGGGAGCTGAGGATGTACCAGTAATAGAGAGAGTGAAGGGGAAAAGGATAGACGAAGATGGATTGTTTACTCGATGGTCTGTCATCACACTCCCCAAAGCGAACAACAGGCTTGCAGTGAAGTGTGTGTGTCAAGATAAAAAGACAGGAGTCCCCATCCAAACGACCAAAACACACACGTCCACTGGTGTGATACTGAGTTTGTGACTTTATTACATATACTCACATTATCTTCTTTCAGAAACATATAGCAAGCTTCCTGAAAGAGGTCACCCTGTTGTTTGTGTATTTCATTTTATTACAGATGAAAGTTCCTGTAAGAGGCTGATGGTTCTGGGTTCTCTGTGTGGTCTCCTGCTTCTCACCACTGGAGTCTTTACAGCGTTCTGGGCCCGGAGGTTCCACAAGAGCAGACAGAACCGGACAATGCACTCGACGTGATTCCATTGCAATTTTCTTTAGCATAAATAGACCTCACATGTTTTCTTAATGTTTCCGTGTATCACTGTGTTCATACGTTGATGTTCTTTCTTTCTTTTTACATATTTTTCAACAAATAAAGTGTCTCCTCTTTAAAGTTTCCTTCTCGTCTTTTTGTGTTAATTAGAAAGTTACAAACAGAAATAAGTTTCAGAGAAGTGTTTATTTTCCTCAGCTTTGTAAGGTCAGGAGTTCATTTTATAACTCTCACACCACGATCTATTTTAGCATTCATTGCACACTGTGGTCAGTGAATAGGAGTAAGGCGAGAGTTTCCACCCAGACAAACAACAGAGAACTTTCCAACAACCAGACGAGGTCACGCACACACATATGTTCTTCACTGGTTATATACATCCGCCACAAACAAATATGTGTGCAAACGTGCAACTACAACAGCAATAACATTTGAACAGATGAATCCATTTTCTGACGGTGCGCCTTTTGAAACGATATCTGTACGTGTGAACACTTGAACACCTTCGATTTAGAATGATTGAAAAAAACTGTGAATATTGAAGACTGATTCTTTTAGCTTTTTCAAAAACGCTCAGATTTGCAGTCTGTTTGCAAAATGATGTATAAGTTATTTGTAATTCTTCACAAATGTATCTAAATGTCAGAATTTCTCGTGTATTTCTGTTAATATTGATCTGCATTGCGCTCTTTGCTTGGCTGAAAACTGAACCTCATCAAAACCTATTTTTCTTCATTTTATATTAAACAACAAATGAAAAATCATTAGAATGTCACTTTTAGAGAACGAACAGTACACATGCTTGTCCAAACCTCTGAACACACAGAAAAAAACTGTGGTTGAACTGTTGAGATCAGTTCTCACGGAAAGACGCGCCCCGTGCGCAACAGTCGATTTTGTGAGCAGGTAAGAGGGTCGAAGGTGGTGTCAGTTCATGAGAAGAGTTGTTGTTTGTGGTTTTGTGACTTTTCAGAGTAACGGTTAGTTTGAATGATGTGGTAAAACATGTTCCATTCAGATGACAAAGAGACATTACCAACACTCGACAAAAAGTACACTTTGGGTGGCACGTGTGCGCAACTCTTATACTGACAGTTGATCATATACATGTTTTTGTTTTTTTGTTTGTTTTTTTAAATCATAGGCTAAACGAGAGACATGGCGTGGGTTCTCGTTTTGTTTCTTCCAGTCCTCCCCGTAAGTAAGTCATGTTATTATGATAATATCATTTACGCATTTGTGCACCCTCGTAATTTTTTAAATCGTTTCAGGATGCAATGGTGGTCAGCGGTTTCGTTATTCATTTATATGCATTTCCAATTACGTCTGCACAATTAGTCTTAGTGGAATGGGTGTTGTTCTCAAAGCATTTATTTTTAATGAACAAATTGAATAAATTATATTTATGTAAATTATTGTAAAAACGGATCTGTTTTTTTTCTCATGATTCGCATTTTGGATGTAAACCAACTAATCGTGGCCACACCGGGTAGTTAAATCTCATTAACTTGCTCTCGCACCAAAATCAAGGGCTGCTTCCTAACTTAGTGCATGGAATGCAAATAAAAATTAACGGAACAGTGGAGATGTTTGTCACAAACTGTCAGGACAAAAAAAAAATCAAAAACTATCGGTTTTCTAGCAAAAGTTCAAGTAATGCCGAAGTCCAGTTGATTGTGTTGTCCGTGGACAAGCGCGACGAAGGGTCTTATTTCTACAAACAGAAGATGAACACAAGTCTGTTTACGGAGGAAAGAAACCTACAGGAAATTGGAGGTTAATCCTCATGTTTATTGTTAATTAATCAGACACGGTTGCTAAACAGTGAAAACCTCAAAATATCTTAACACAGTGCATATTTTAGGTCATAGGACACATTTAAATCACAGCTGTACGCATTATGCGTCTTTTTCTTGTGTTCAGAGAATATCATTTTTCTTTTTATGATTTTGAGTATACATGCGGATTTTCCCTTTAAAAACAGTGAAGCGTTATTTTACGCAGGAGTAGGCCAGTTATTTTGAATGCACCAACGCATCTAACATTTTTATGTTTTAAACTACAACATTGTATTTTTATAGAGGATATCTGGAAGACCAACAGTAAGCAAAAGTTTTGTGTTTTCAGAGTACTTTAGTGATTCACCTAGTCACAGATGACATCCGGTCGTGAAGCTGAGATGAGCTGCTTAATGACCGGTCTGACTGCACCTGTAACGGACATAAGTTGGACGCCATCGGTAGGGAGGTCGGAAAGGGGTCAAATTATTGAGTGGAGAGAAGCCAGCGATTGGTAAGTGAAAACTAAAGATATCAAAGTGATTCTGTCGTTATCACGTCACCTCAGCAGTTACCCAATCTATAACGATATACTGGCTACACTTAAAACAGACGAATCAAATTCATTGCGCAAGATGCGCTATATAACAGCATACTGACTGAAATAAGTTAGAGTACGCAAAACCAATTATTTTAAATATCTCAAAAAGCTGAAGTATCACAGTTAGGCTACAGTTAACGTATAAGTCAGTGTATGCAGTCACTTGGTAACGGATCTATTTACATATTTTTTCATATATTTTTTTTTTGTCAATAGCCTAATTAATTACCTTAACGCAATACATTTCACAACGCTGACAGTGTGGCTAAGCAAGTTGCAGAGAACTGAGTGCCATTTGTTCCAAGTGTGAAAATAGTTTCTGTGATACTGTGATAAATAATCACAGCTACAATTAATGAGGGCCGTTTTGAGAATTACAGTTTATAGATATTACGTGTCTCTGAAAAGTACAAACTGCCGTAACTGAGGTGCGGTATCAGACAAGTTCCAGGTCATGAGCCGGTTACAAGTCCAAGTTCCCGCTGGTCATAGCCCCCAGAGCAATAACTCTCACCGTGTCCTCGTCCATAACACTTTGCCTGATGAAAACCTGAATGCGCAGGAATGGGAGTGTGAGGTTCATACCGGAGTCAGTTAACTCTCATAAGAGCAACATGTTCTCATTAAACAAGAGGAACACAGAAGATTCTGGTAAAACACACGAGTATACGTATCAGGGGTGGTACAAGTATTCAGATATTATACTTCAGTTAAAAGTTCAATCATAAGAGCATGAATCTAATAAAAACTAAATAAAAATCTCCTAGCAAAAGCAACTTGAGTCACAGTCTTAAAGTGTGAGGCTTTCAAAGCACTCAAGTTTTCAAAAGTGCACAATAGAAAACATTTAAATTCTCCTATTTGTTTTACCATAGGGAAGTAATCATCGGCATTCCTCAGGATATAACACGCTAGCACTGATGGGCTACACGTAGTTTGAGAATGGCATATTGATATTTATTCAGTCATTTATAATGCCGTTTTTTCAGTAATTTCCTGTTTATCGGTTAATACTGTAATGTGTTTTATGTGATTTCAGAGAAATGTACTGCTCCACTGTACAAAGTTATAACACTCAGTACAGTGTATGTGATTCTTCTCCTCATCCTCACCGGTCATTGTCCATGTTACCTGCACATAGGTGTGTTATAGTGCTACAGAACTATGCAAATCTTTAGGACAGTGTTTCATCTTTGTTATGGAGGAAACCTGTGATACATGCCTGCATTTCTTGACATTATGTGTGACAGACTGATGTTTAAAAGGGATGGTCGCATTCAGGTGCCTAAAATGCAGTAGATGCAGAATGCCTCTAAAGTCTTCATGTTGTATAAGACTGTGTTTCCTCAGTGCCGGGTTAGACACTACAGAGTTCTCTGGAATTATGATTTGTGCGTGTGTTTGAGTGGGTGAGGTGTGTACGTACGTACGTGTGTGTGTGTGTGTGTGTGTGTGTGTTTGTTGGCTGGAATCTACATGAGCATGAATTACATTCTCCAGGACTTCACACAACATGTCAGCTCTGGAAGAAGACAGAGGGAGAATCGACTGGGCCTAGAGAAAGACAGTCTGGTTTTTACCGCTGTGAGATTCAGCAACAACAGAAACTAGTCAAGGGCCATGCATTACAACACAGTAATACTACTCAGCAGACACTGAAATTGTGTGGATAAATTATTTCAGACTGCTGAACACAATATACATGCTTGACTGTTTAATGGGAATTGAATCATATGATTAAATTGTTTCCACAAAAAAAATCATGTTTCTGTAAATTAATTTGTGTACAAAATATTCAGTAACACCATGACATATCGATGTGAGAGCTGATATTGTTTTCCAGCGCCGGAAAATACAAGTGTGTACGTGTCAGGGGTCATTCTACATCTGCCCACATGTGTTGTGAGGTATGTATGCAACTTGTGCATCAAATGCTTCTGAAAATCTTGGTTACCATGGTGTTGATGATAAAGTGGGTCAGATAAACAATGAAGCCTGTTGGTAGAGACAACTGTGGAGGATCTGAGAGATACTGCAACTCATCAGTCTTGTAAAAAAAATATTAGAGGATTTGGTGTCGTTCATTTTATTCAAGGTTTCTACAGTTTTTCAGTTAAGGCTGTCTTTCGGTCACAGAACACATCCTTTTCCTCAGTGAAATCTTCTAAAGTTTCAAAATTACAAGTCCCCTGAAAGCGTGCCCTCATAACTTGTTTCCTGGATATTTTTAAGCGTTGAAGTTCTTAATGGACATAATAGCATGTATTGTAAATACTTTACATTTCATAATAGTGAACAAAGATCAATTCTGCATTCATATTACCCTTGCATTCATCTCTGCACAAATGAATTCAATACCAAAGATAATATGTTTGCGGACCTGAGCGCTGTGTGTGTTTATGTGTGTGTGTGTGTGTGTGTGTGTGTGTGCCTTTGTAGATGCGGGTACACGCTCTGGTCTGAACAGAAGTGAAGTGAATACCGTCTCAAAAACTTTTGCGACACACAATCACACACACTCATTTCAAAGGCCTGGTGGGAAAAAAACCCCACATATTGTGACTCTACATGTGTTTGTTGTTGTTGTTGTTTGTTTCTTTGTTTGTCTAGAACAAGCTGAACCTGACATGTTTTCTCAGCCTATTGTAACAGTGTTCATTTTTTTGTCTTTCTCTCATTTTTTTTATCAAGAATCCCAAATGACATGAGTTGAGCTACTTTTGACTGTGATCTTGCTGAGATTCTTATTTACACTGCAAATCATAAATCTTAAAAAAAATTACGTGTTTCTGCCCTTCCAAATATTTTTTTTAATAAAGCCTTTTTTCAGTATCTTGGATTACTAATATATCTCAGGTTTCAGCAAGAGAGGATGTTCAGCTGTCCCCACTGAGCTGCGAATACCTTTTCATATTTAGAATGCATTTCACTCACTGTCCTGATAACGATATACCACTGTTTTAATGCACTTTAGATTATTCTAAATACGTTGCAGTGCTCGGTGGACAAGAGTAACAGCCTCCAAAACGAGTCTTCATGCTGTTCAGAATATGGTTCTTTACTGTTTTGTTGTGCCCCCTACTGGCGAAATTTGGTAATTGTAGTTAACCACATTTGCTCTGAACTTTACCTGCCATTGACTGTAACAGACTTATATCGTGGCCAGGCCACAATGTATCTCTTTTTTAAAATAAGAATAAATACATTTTATTCTTATTTTAAGAAAAATAAAAGTAAAACAAATATAATCATGTTTGTCATAAATTCTCTGAATCAGATAACCACATACCTCATCTGATTTCTCTCCAACCCTCCGTGAACGACTCTACTACTGTAGGGAGTGAATTTGTGAGTTCAGTTAAGCTGTTTGATTACAAAACAGTCAACATATTTTCATTAAACAAACGTATATTCAACACAAAAGCTTTCATTACTAAAGACTTACCGTAAAAATGTACTTGTCTTTGAAAACAAAAATCCTCTAATCTCAAACTTTTGTGTTCCAGAAACTGATCACGTGAATGTGCTGAATATATAAGTTTACATACGCGATATGAAAACTATTATAGATCTTTTTCTTATCGTGTTACGCCACACCCAATCCATCAAATTCTTTGGGAAAGACGTCCCCAGGCCCTCCCACCATTCGCTGGAGCGCTCAGTTAGCAAACCAAGAAACGGAACAATAGAATAGGAATGAAAAATGTCGAGAAGATCCAGAAGACTCTCCGTTTTTGCACGACAAAAGTAAGAGTAGCCTTTCTCTCAGTCTCTAGCCACAGTTACATATGTGTGCATATAGTTTTACAAAAAACGACAAGATGCGGAATGATTCGTATCGAACAAAGTTCCAAGTTAAGCGTCGAGCATTGCTTTATAAGTTCGATGATAAACGTGTGTAATTTCATGAAAACTGAACGAAGATCACTGGTGTGTTATTTCCAGTGAATTTGTGGATAAAGATACCATATATGATGATATTTCAGATTCTACGCTGCGCAAATGTGTGAGTATCCCGTTATGTTTACGTCAGCACCACACCCGTCTGGAAAAAAACGAGTGATTCCAAACTGAGTCGGAAAAACTCTAAAAGGCAAAAACATTCAGAAATATAATCCAATCCTGAGAAGGCAGCACTTAGAACAATCGTTTACGTGCCGTTAACTGAAACAATCATACTCTAGACTGATCCGTAACTACTGTAACATAACTTCTCTTTCGTTTTCGAGTTAGGTGGTCTCCATAAATGTGTCCTCTATCAATCTGATCACAAACCTATAATGTACTGACATTCGGGTAAACTAGGTCAAGTTTCATAAACATCAAGTTTAATAAAGATTAACACCAGGTCAAAAAAGCGGTTTGCGCCATTAAATATCTTGAGAAATCTAATTGTACTTAGTTATCACTTCAGTTTCTAAAATCACTACAATTACTGTGCATGTAGCACAGAATGAAGATTAACACGCAGTCGTACTGTAACGGTTCCCGCGGGAGCCCCCATATCTCTGTAAACTTCAGGTCCCCAAAATCAAGTACATCCGATTAATGAGTATAAGGAGATCTAAATGAATGAAGTCATTCAAAGAATTATACGTCAGACTGAATGTATTTGTTCTCAGAGCCACAAGAAGAAAACACAAAGTGGCTTCAATGTAGCACGTGTTCTAAATATGATCATCCAGACCTTTTTACCCACTGCATGTAATCACTTATAAATACGCCTTGTATTAATCCAGCCTTTCTTTCATCCATTCTGTAAATCAACTGAACAACCAGCCAGTCTGCTGAACAATCAAACCCCAACCAAGAAAAGATTAACGATACTGTCCCATAACCTACATGCTGAAATCCTGGGATCTGTCATCAAGTTCACCCTTAGTATGAACATGTAGACTAAAGGACTGTGTGTTGTGGCCCCAAAGACCACCTGAGTTGCAGTAACCAGAGCGCTCCCCCATGGCTTAACATAAAATACCACCAAGCATTTAAATTACTCAAAAAAAAGAAAAACATTAATAATTTCAGAAACCACAAAATATCATATCAGTCTTCAAACTTTTAACAAAACTAAAGAACAAAATGAGATAACCCAGAGAGGAATTGGTAGCAGTCGACCAGAGTGGGCCAGCAGGTGTCTAACCTACACCTTTCGCTTGGAGAACAGATCTTACCTTTCTTCTGATAACAAAAGGTAAGATGGGTCTTCTGGGTCTTCTGTACCCACCCCGATCTAATGCCACCAGCTCTCGGATACAGCATAGAATTGCTCGACAAGAGCAATGAAAAATGTATTAATATTAAACAAAGCAACAAAAACAAAAGGATGCAAGAGGGTGATTTGTCTCCTCCAACATAAGAGCGTGTGGGGTGAGAGAGAGAGAGAGAGAGAGAGAGAGAGAGAGAGAGAAAAAAAACGTATCGGAAACAGGGACACATCTATATATATATATATATATTGCTGGTTTCTTCCATTCAGTTTCTTCATCAGGAGGGAAAAACTTCAACAGAGTCACCTGTGGGATTAACACACACACACACACACTCGCACACACACACCAAGAGAGACAGAAACAGTAACAAACCTACAAATCGCAACACAAAACGTGCAGGAGCAGGATACATGGGGACATTTAACAGAGTCTGTAACTTTTCTTTTTTCTCTCCTCATTGTATATTTCAGATCCATCAGCGGACTGTTTAAGTCTTGACTAAAACACAACCGTTCCACACCATGTAAACACCTCTACATGTTTTGCAAGACCACTGTTTCATCTGGTGTTGGCCTTATGTCATCAAACCGAAGCATTTTAACAGTTTTACGCCAGTGTAATTACGTTATGGTGTTCATATTATTGCATTGTTCACAAAAAAAAATATGATTGCTAAGTCTATGATGAAAAAGCTAGATAATAATGCTGTTATATTACTGTCTAAAATGTTATTACGTTAGTGATTCAGGATTTCTTTCTACAGTAAAGCACTGAGTTTATTCTTCCTAAAACAGGAAGGAAAATAAAGGTCAGTTATGAATGCAGTGTGCTTCCATTTAGTCTGTGCCAGTGGAAACTATATCACGTGGTAAATTTTGAACTTTGTCATTTCAGTGAATCCTCTGGAGATTAAAGGCTGACATCAGTACATCTGCACTAAATGAAGAATTCTCAAGGAGCCCTGAGCCCTAAAGGGAGGATGCCTGTATCAGTATTAAAAATCTATCTTTCATGTGCAATAATTCTGTTTCATGACTTTCAATGCTGCATTGGTACATGTGGTGAGGCTGAATATGAAGTGGATGGGCAGTGCTGTCCAATGTGTGGACCTGGTGAGTGTCACTCAAACTGTCATTCGTTCATTCATTCATTTTCAAAGCCGATTAACCTAACTAGGGTTGTGGGAGGGTGCTGAAGCCTATCCCAGCACTCATTGGGGGAAAGAAGGGGAAACACCCTGGACAGGTCACCAGTCTATCGCAAGGCAGACATACTCACACACACACACACACACATTTACACCTATGGGGCAATTTAGTATCTCCAGTTCGCCTGAACTTCATATCTTTGGGCTGTTATTAGGAAACCCCTGGGAGCTTGTAAATTGTAAATTAAATGTAAATTCTCTGTGATTGCACACACACATTGTGAACAGTGAATTTGTCTCTGCATTTAACCCATCCAACACACCAGTAGTGAACACACACAACAGATGCAGGAGCAGTATTCCTCTGCGCCTGGGGAGCATTAGGGTTAAGTGCCTTGCTCAAGGGCACACAGCTGTGGATGTTGGGCCTGGGAATTGAACCGGTAACCCTCCAGTCACAAGCCTTTAGACCACGGCTGCCCTAACGCAGAAACCCAGGAAGAATGTGCTAACTCTGCACAGAAAAGACCCTGGCGGCCTGGCCAGGAATCAAACCCAGAACCGTCTGGCTGTGAGGCATCAGCACTAACCACTGCACCACCATGTGCCCCAAGCTGTTTTTAAAGAATATAAAGTAGAACACAGCATCCAATCAGGTGCTGTCGCTGAATGCAATCAAAACCAAACCGTGATCAGTCTAACTGAAAGGACTTTGTCACTATACCATCCTCTGTTAAACAACAGTGAAAAATAAATAAATAAATAAACAAATGAAAAACAGGCTCGAAGGGAAGAGTTTGTTTGTGACACAGTGACTGAGTGATGTACAGTTAAAGCCCAAAATTATTCATACCCATGCCAAATGTGCATTTATAGTGAATTTCTATTGGACCAATA
Source organism: Chanos chanos (assembly GCF_902362185.1). Classification (NCBI taxonomy): domain Eukaryota; kingdom Metazoa; phylum Chordata; class Actinopteri; order Gonorynchiformes; family Chanidae; genus Chanos; species Chanos chanos. Next base: position 35,013,890 of record NC_044503.1, on the reverse strand, counting down.
TGTTTCATCTGGCTGGAAATGACATAAACAAGTGACAAAAGACGGTAAGACATATTAATGATAAATTCTAGCTATTTCTATATTTGTTTGTTTGTTTGTTTGTTTTTACTTTTTTTTTTTTTTTTTTTACCAAAAATGCCATGTCCAAAATTATTCATGCTCCTTCAAACTGTCACATATTTTTGAGAAAATGCAATGTAAGGTCCCATACCATTCCAATCGGTCTTCCGGTTGCACATTGTGGCTGCTCACAAGACGGGGAAAGGTTATAAGTCCGTGTCCAAGTGTTTTCAAGTGCCAGTGGCCACAGTGCAAAGCACAATCTACAAGGAGTTCTACACTGTGTCTACAAGTGCAAGGAGTTCTACACTGTGAAAAAACCTCAAAGGGTGGGGTAGGAAGCCAAAAGTGACTCCTGCACTGGCAAGAATGGTAGTGCAAGAGGTCTAGAGGAAGACTCCACTTCTCCAAAACAGAAAAGAGGAAAGCTTTTGGTCATCAGTTCTGTGGTCAGATGGCCAAAAGTCTGTCCTCTCTGGCCAGGTGAGCCTTTGCGAAGGCTAGGCAAGCATTTGTGTGCTTGTCCTGGTGGAGTGGAGTCCTCCTTGGTCGGCGTCCGTGGAGACCAGCCTTGTGCAGTGTCCGCCGGAGTGTCTGCCTTGAGATGTTGATACCGGAAATGCTCATTTTCATCAGATGACCCTTGTGGTGATCCTTGGATTCTTCTTGCCACAATGTGCGACCGGAAGTCCTCACTACGCTCTTTGGTTTTTGCCATGACTTGCAATTAACTAATAACTGCCTAAAGAACTATTGCATGAACTGTTCTTAATTTCAAGTTGATTAGAATGCTCTAGAACATGGTAAAAATGACCGAGACCATTTGGAATAGTACAGGAGCTTGCAATTTGAAGGGGTATGAATAATTTTGGACGTGCCCTTTTTGGTAAAAAAAAAAATGTAAAAAAAACATAGAAATAGTTCAAATTCACAATTAGCATCTCTGACACAATGTCTTACCATCTTTCGTTACTTGCTTATGTCGTTTCCAGCCAGATGAAACCTACTGGCCAAATAAAGGTTCATTAAAAATGTGGCATGGGTATGAATAATTTTGGACTTAACTCTATCTATGCCTCAAATGATTTGACAGATTATGACTTATTGTGATGTGTCTGTAAATGTGTATGAGCCTTTGTGTCACAGCTAAGAGTTAGCCTTTGAAATAACCGCGCATTACAGGAATGTCCACCCAATTATATGACGCGTCGGGCCCGTGTTTAAAGCATACAAATTTACATTTACAACACTGTTTGACGAAGAGAATGTGATATTTACTTTTTTTTTCTTTTCTTTTAGGTTTTCATGTGTACAGACATTGTACTGATGACACATCTACAACATGCAAACCATGCTCTACATCCACTTTCACCAATTCACCCAATGGACTAAGTCGCTGTTTCCAATGTACAGTCTGTGATTCCAGTGAGTTTGTCCTTTGACTTAGTCACACGAGTTTTTCTGACATAAGTGCTTAACCAGTTCACTGTTACATTTACACAATTTCTGTTTCCTTTGTAGGTCAAGGGTTAAGAATAAAGAAAGAGTGCACCTTTATTGCAGACACCATCTGTAAACCACGTGAAGGATATTACTGTATTGACCAACACAAACACAGTTGTAGAGCAGCTGCTGAACATTCAACATGTAAACCTGGACAATACATCATACAGCAAGGTCTGTACCTGAAGAACAAACTTGATTTGGTCACTCATCCATGTGGCACTTACGTGTCATAATTCACAAAGAGCCAGAAAGTATTAAATAAATCAGTCAATAAATGAATACATACTTACCAGGGCTGCACCCGACTCAGGATTTTGTCAGTCAAATCGGATTTGGCTGGTCAATACGAATATTCGACTATTCGTTCCTTTTTTTCCATATAGACTATCTGGCAATCAGAAAATTCATTGGCATGAGTTTCAGTGATGGTTTTGACCACATTAACACAGTCAAAGGCAACATAGTCGTGGGAGCATATTTTTGAGGATTTAAAAATCAGTAAAAGACAGCTGCATATGATGCGAGATTTGAACTGCGGCCCATTTGAATTGCCGACATGTAATGTAGGGCGGCCATTTGGATTTATCAGAATAATGAGACAGGCGGCATGTGTGTATTTCTGTTTAAATCAAGCTCATACAGTTTTTTTTTTTATTTTTATTTCACTTTAAACATCAAAAACAATGTGTAGCATAAATGAATAAACAAATGAAACCGTTTAAAATAAACTCACAGAATTGCCCGTCGTAAAATAATAACTTTTCGACTTCAACGGGATAGGCTTGTTAGACTACTGTATTTCTCTCATCATAATGCGTAAATCTTAAGTGCAAATGAGTAAACAAACAAATGAAACACTTGCAGTTTAAGATTTGAGATATTTAAGATGAAAAAACAAACATTTTTCTTCAGTCTCTTTTTCGATGGCCACCTAGGTATGCAAGTTACCTGTTTCAAGTGGTTTGCCCTGTTGTTGAATGATTAGCAAATTCTTGCATACTCGTCGACTTTCAGAGGGCAGCTCTAGTACTTACATACACACACAGACAGATAGATAGATAGATAGATAGATAGATAGATAGATAGATAGATAGATAGATAGATAGATAGATAGATAGATAGATAGATAGATAGATAGATAGATAAGTGCATAACCCAACAGGCTGGTCAGTGTATATAAACTGTTTTAGTTTGTGAACAGAGTTGTTCCCACATTGTAGGAGAAGCATTGATTTTACATTTATATATCTTAAACTTCTGTTAGCTGTATTTGTCCTCTGTTTGTTTTGGTAGGATCAGCAGATACAGACACTGTGTGTGGTGACTGTGTTGGTGAAACTTACTCAAATGGTTCATTCTCATCCTGTCTGCCACATACACAGTGAGTTTACTGTCCATTAGCACTGTCTGTAACACTATTACAATTAGATTCTTTAGTGTAACACATTAATGATGTGATTTTATTTCATCTGACAGGTGTGAGAGTTCCGATGGTGTTCTGAGATGGGTAAAAAGGCCAGGAACTCATTCATCAGATACTGAATGTGAAGAAATACAGAAAGTTGCCATCATACTTGGTGTTTTATCTGGTGTAGTCATCGTTACAGTGGGATTAGCATGTTTTACGATACATAAAAGGAAGACAGAATCCATCTTTGCCCCAAAAACAGAAAGGTAGGCTGACTTCAGGTGGGGTTTTGTAAATATGGGGTTTTGTAAAGAATCAGCACATTTGGTCCTTGACTTTGAACAAGGATTATTCTTTACAAGGTTCAGGACTGGTTTATATATTGCATCTATCGAACACCTATCAACTACCTGGCCATGGCCTCCAGAATTATTCATACACTTCAAGAAAATGTGCAAAGAAAGCTGTGTAGAATCAGTAATACTGGACTTGGATCAATTCAGTCACACCAAAGTATAATTCACAACCTTAAGATTTTTCATGCCCTTAATAAAATCTTCAGAATTAACGAAATGAAGCGAAACATCCAGGGTCGTGATAATCCTGAGGTCGATGCTCCCACCCTCCGTTGTCATTCACTGACCACGCGTTTTCATTCAGCTGTCAGTGTAATAAAACAGTGCTTTCCTGCTGAGATATTAATACAGATTCTAGAAATAAAACACAGATCATCTGCTTGTCAGATCTATTTTTCTTCACTTCCTTTTTTATATCATCTGACTGCCTCGTGCACTTTTCTTAACATTTTTTAACAGGAATAGCAGAAATGGAGAGAGATGACCCCGACGCAGAAACGAAGCCGCGAGTGAAATATTTCATGCAGAACGCTGGACCTCTTTGACAGACTGTATTTTTTTAAACAGACTGACACAACAGGAGCAGGAAGTGGAAACAGCTGTTTCAGCCAAACGGGCCCCTGTTGTGACATGCACTGAAACAGCGTCGGCGCCACAATACTGTTCCATGCGCCACCGGGAGGAACGTCATGAAAACCGACAGTATTTTTAACGGCTTAAAATATCAGCATGTTTATATTACGTGCAATACGTTTTTCACCTATAGAGGTTTTCACACACCCTACACTCACATGTTAGAACAGGGGTGGGCAAATCCAGTCGTGGAGGGCCGGTGTCTTGCCGGTTTTTGTTTTCACCTCGTAGCTACCTGTTGATTTTCACTTTGAGAACAGGTGTGCGTGCTCCTCAGCCAATCAGAGACTGTATTTAGTTGGTTGACAAGAAAAACAGCAGGACCATGGCCCTCCAGGACCGGAGTTGCCCACCCCTGTGTTAGAACATACCATGCACTGCTACCTATGAGCGCTGGGATAGGCTCCAGCACCCCCTATGACACTAGTTAGGACAAGCGGCTTAGATACTAATTGAGTGAGTTGCTAAACAACGTTGCCGGGAATCGAACCCAAGACCATCTCACTGTGAGGCAACTGCCTTTAAAAAAAAAAGCTGTTGTTATATTATGTGCAATACTGTTTCACCTAGTCGCCTTTTCTCACATACTGTACTCTTATTTATCAGTGTTACTAATACCACAGTGTCCACAGGAGTAATGATGGAGTGCCTGGTTAAAATAAAATCTGCAATATTACAAAATAGTGGAGCAGAATATGACAGAATTATTGTGGTAAATATGCGTTACAGTATTACTGTGGTAATAGTGAAATATTGTCATTTTAAATGACTGGGAGTTGAGAGGCACTGATAGGAGTAAATGAGGCTGTTTACGTTGGGCGTGAGTCTGAAAACTAGACCAGGACGTTTGATGGATGTTTAAATTAAATTTCTTCATTTACTTGTACACTAAAAGATTATAAACACAAGATGGTTAAGATGTCATATTCATGGTTTCTTCACAGCTTGTTCTTCTACATGGTGGGCAAACGAAACTGAAAGAGAGACAGCCATTGTGTGTACAGAGTGTTATGAGTGCATCTGAAGTTCTAGGAACACATTGATCTGATGTCTGCAGTTGTAGATGAATTGAGATTGGCACACAGACATACAGTGACTGGGATGGACTGGTTTATTTTTAATCAGGAAAACAGATTCATTGTAAGCGGTTTAACAGGTGCGTGGAAATGACCTAATCGGGGCAGGATGGGAGATGTGTCAGTTTTTACAGTATGATAATTAAACAATATGAGCACTGAGACTGGAATAGTGTGGTAGTTAGGACATACATAATCTGTGTTATGTTAAATAGTTAAATATAATCCGTGTAATTATATTTTCAGACATTTGAAATAGATCAGCATAAACTGTCAGGCCCTGGTCCCTCTGTTTCCTCTGTCTCCTCCTTTTTCGTTTGTTCTCCCTCTAGTGTCGAGTCTGGGCTCTGTTTTCACTGTTTTCTCTTGTCAGTTTTTGGTTCAGCCCTGTTTAGTTTTTGATGTTCCAATTAAAGTATTCCTATTCATAAATAAATACATAAACACATAAATACACAAATAAAAGTAACTGAAGACCACTAGATTAATTACTTAAATTATTTATTCACTGTTTATCTGGTGTCATTCAGACAGTTTTTGTTGTTGCTGTTGTTGTTGTTGCTTGTTGTTAATTCCTTTAAGCCAGGGGTCTCAAACTCTGGTCCTGGAGGGCCGGGGTCCTGCTGATTTTTGTTTTCACCTCTTAGTTACCTGTTGATTTTCACCTTGAAAACAGGTGCGGACACTCCTCAGCCAATCAGAGATTCTATTTAGTTGGTCTACAAGAAAAACAGCAGGACCCCGGCCCTCCAGGACCGGAGTTTGAGACCCCTGCTTTAAGCGGTAATGACTGCAGATATGATTTAACATTAACGTGTTGTTCCCTGTTCATCACACACCATATAGCTCAGTTTCTTTTTCCCAAACGTCTGACACTCACATTAGACAAAACAAAAGCTACATAAGAGACCAGACTTGGCTTGTCGTTCTGCTGCTTTCAGCGTCCCACATGAATCTCATTTTCCTGCTAATCACGCCCACAGCAGAAAATCACATCTCTTTAACATGTAGCAAGTGATGAGGGAGTGTGAGTAATGAAAACACGGAGGGAGAGGAACAGTGGTGGGAGGTTCATGCTGGTGTCAATAACACTTATAAGAGTAACATATTCTTATTAAACAAGAGAAACAGAGAAGATACTGTCAAAGCATACACCCCGTGACTCAGTGGGGACTTCATGGGGACTTCCATGCGTACGATTTCAGAGGAGAAATTCAATACAAGCTTAAAATACATTCTCCAAGACCTGAAATAACTTATCAGTGCTGGAGGAAGACAGAAAGAAAGAGTGAATCAGACAGAAAGACAGTCTAGCATTGATCACAGTGACTACAGAAAGAAGTCAACAGGCCTCATTGTAACAAATTAATATTGACAAATAGATCCTGAAATTATGTGTTATATATGATCGGAGCTTGTTATGCAAATCTGTCTTACCACAGTACTGATGACATAGAAAGTATATCAGAGAAAGAAACAATGAAGCCTACTGGCAAAACCAAACCATCAAAGACTTTAAAGATCCTAAGCCTTATAAATCCCTTCCACAAAATTACACACAAAAAAATGTGTCTTTCTGTCTGCAACTCCCGACGTTAATTTCCAACGTTTTTCCAGGTTGCCAGTTAAGGCTTTCACTCTGCTCAGAGAGGCCAGAAAGCAAGATTATCTGAATCAAAAACATGTCTGAGACATTCACAAACGAGTGAAACTTGATGGTGTCACACCTGTGTATCTCAGATGAGTTTGTGTGTTTGTGCTCATTGTTATCTGGCCATTCTACGGGCAGGATAAGAAGAAATGTAATATTGTAACAAAAGAAGGAAGTCTCTCCGCAGAAACCTCATCAAAGGGCCGGTAGAGGAGCATACACAATGAAACGCTAAAAACAACAAAAATGCAACGTTTGTATCCGGAGCGGACTGTTCTACCGCGCCACTGCGACCGAAGACTCTTGCAACTCACTCACGCCACATGCTGCGTCCGCAAATGACCCCGCGCGCCCCGCACCTAAACTCCTCACCCTCCTGACGTCTGGAAAAAAGGTAACACGGCATTCGGGCCCCCCCCCCCCCACACACACACACACACACACTGATACCAAGTTCCCACTCAGTAGACATGTTTTTGTATGTTCCTTCTCAAAGGACTGCATGGACCACCTCTGCTGCTTATACTGCAGCTGACACTGCACTTTACTGCACCTTGCTGCCAGTATTGTACTTCTGCTGCAAAATACCATACTCTGTTCGCACTACAGCAATTGTGCTTACATATATGTTTATATTTGTATGTTTATGTGTACACATGTTTGCTTTCCTACATTTCTGTGTCCTTACACTACAGCAGATGTCTGTAAATGTAACACTCCTACCTCAGAAACCTTACACTGTCTTTTTGTACTGTCTGCCTGTACATGTTTGGACTCGTGCACTTTCGTGTGGTCTGTGTAGGCCTGTGTTCTTCTCTCTTCTGTCTCAGTTAGTTCTGTGCCGTCTCATATGGTTCTATGTAGCACCTCGGTCCAGGAGGAACATTGTGTATGAGCTGTATATAGCTGAAATGACAATAGAGACTACATCTAACGTCTAATGAAACACTAAAACAGAGTTTTTAGAGGAAGCTGAGCCTCTGAGTTCAAACTCTCTGAAATAATCTGCAAATATTTCTCCAGGGTTTTTTGTTTGTTTGTTTTTTTCTTGGGGGGGTTGTCCACGTGTTTAAAATATGGCACATATTTAACTTGGATCCTTTTCGCTTGTTTCCGATTAAACTACAGACCTAAGGTCTTTGTGTCCAGAGCAGAAACTGTACTGATGACTCTGTATTTGTATTATAGAAAAACTGACTCATAACTGACTTAAATTCAGTATATTTGACGGGAGTGGAGGTAAGCAGGAGGGTTTTCCTGTGTGATTTTGGCCGGTTCTGCTCCTATGACTGCATTAATATGCCCTCATTAAACAAGGTGAACAGATGGCACACGGAAATATTTGCATGTCAGAAACACGTAAAATGCAGAATTATCAAAATGCACTGTCAAACTGTTTGTGCAATTCGAAATGGAGAGGCAAGAGTGTTGGTTTATCTTACTGCAGCGGTTAAAACCTTCCTCTGAGCTATACCTGTGGCCACGCCCCTACCTGAGAGTGAAGGAATGGTTTCGTGTTGAAGCTAGACGCGTCCGATTAACTAGTAAAGATCTGGTATTGTATGTGTAAAGAACCGAGGGCAACGCCTTGAAAAAAAGAAAACAGATGATATCGCACTCCACAGACCATCGAAGGTATGAATGCTTTGTATTAATTTGGAGTCATTTCCTTTTTTTAGGTATCAACTACATGTAAACGAATAATAGGAGTTTTGAGCGGACAAACGGTCGTGTCCGTTGATCTGTGGTTGTCCAGGCAGGCTTCGTAGTCCAGATTGACGAAGTCGTCTCAGCTAGGCCTCCACACTAAAACATGAAACTTGATTGCTTCGCTACGTATTATGTCGACTTTCTTGTTTAATCTGTCAAAGAGTGAGTGCGCACTTCTGTATCGAGGAACATTTTAACTTGTTTTCAGCCATGACCTAACACAAACGAGGCAGAACCTACACTACGCCTTTTTTTTCTAGGACTAAAATCATCATACATTACAGTGCTTCAAAAAATATCCCATGTGCGGCAAATGTCTTGAGTTGTTTTCAACGGACACATTTGCAATATTACAGGTTGTTATATTACACTTTTAGTTATCACATGGTGGTATCCTGCTGTGAAATTTGTTTATAGATTTATTCCTGTAAACCCTGCATATTTAAAACAACTTAGTGATGACTTGTGCATTTTGAATTTGAAACTGATAATGATTTTCCTTGCCAGAGAAGAAGTATCGAATTCATTCATTCATTCAAGCAATCATGAACTTTGTTGCTTTTACTGTTCACTTGTAGCAGTTTCTTTATTGTTTATACTTTTCAGGTTCATTCTTTTATATGCCAATGCATCATTTTTTTACTTGGAAAATTCTAATCTCTTTACTTGTAGATAATTCTCCAGAGATAAAGAGTGGACCCATATGAGAATGAAGAGCCTAAACCTTTTTGGGGACATATGAAGAGCTAAAGAGCACTGTGAGACCTGAGATCTTAAAGAAGGATTATTATGTTAATATTGCACATCTATTTTTATGTGCAATGGTTCTTTTTCACAACTTTCAACTCTGCATCAGTGCATGTGGTAAAGCTGAATATGAAGTGAATGGAGAATGTTGTCCTATGTGTGGACCTGGTGAGTCAAACTATCACTGTTCATTCACATGATCACAAGAGATTCAATTAAGGGTTGTCACAGAATACAGTCTAAATCAAACTGTTACAAATATATGACTTAAATTTTCACATATAGGAATTATTTATTAAACAACAGATTTTTGGTAAAGAATTAAAACCATACTGATGAAACAAGAACATAATATTGATTTGTTTTCCTTTAGGACACTATGTGTACAGGCATTGCTCTGAGTCTGCAAATACATCATGTATACCCTGCACTCCATCCACTTTCACCAATCTACCCAATATACTATGTCGCTGTAACCTGTGTAGAGTCTGTGATTCCAGTGAGTGTGTCCTTTGACTTGATCACACTGAGTTTCTCTGACATAGATGCTAGAGCACTTCACTGTTATTTTTACATAATTCCTGTTTCCTTTAGGTCAAGGGTTAAGAACAAAGACAGAGTTCACATTGACTGCAGACACCATCTGTGAACCACGTGAAGGACATTACTGTATTGACCTACACAAACACAGCTGCAGAGCGGCTGTTGAACATTCAACATGTAAACCTGGACAATACATCATACAAAAAGGTCTGTGTTTATAGAACAAGTTTGTTTTGGTGACTCTTTGTTAGTGTTTCATAAACTGACTGTATGTGGATGTGTGTTCATAAGCCAGGAGGTTTTTGATTACTAAATAAGACTTATGGGTGACACTTTATTTTACAGTCTGTTAATTACCAGGCATTAACTAGGATATGAGATAGAACTAAAATCCAGTTATCAGGGTAGGAAGTACTAAGTAATTTTCTGGTGAGTACATGGAAACCTACTAGGAAGCTAGATGTCAAGACCCTTAACCCTAACCCTAACTCTGACCCTAACTCTGACCCTACACCTACCGCTAATCATCTAGTGTCCTAGTAGGTTGCAGTGTACTACCTAGATTACAATTTAGCATCTGGCAGACGCTTTCAGCCAAAGCGACTTACAATCAGTGCATCAGTCGGATTCCTAATACCTCATAAGCAGACATCACAATAAGACTGAGCGTCGATTTACCCCTTCGTATTGCGCCCCTGGAATACTTTGACAAACATAGATAATAGATGCAAGACAAGGGTTTTTTTTTTTGTTTGTTTTTTTGTAAGGGAGGTTAGGCATTAGGGGACAGGTGGGTTCTAAAGAGGTGGGTTTTCAGTTTCTTGCGGAAGATGGTAAGGGATTCCGCAGTCCTAACTGTATGATAATAACGTAATTCTTACATAATAGGTACTTTCCGAATAACTATATTTTGTCGCCATCTAGTTTCCTCGTAGGGGTCTATGTACTCAGCAGAAAATTATTTAGTACTTCCTGTTCAGTTTTTTGGCACTTTCCTAATAACTTTATTTTTATTACCATCTCATTTCAAAATAACTGACTTATTTTGAGTATATTTGAAAGGAGTGGAGGTAAGCAGGAGGGGTTTCCTGTGTGATTTCGGCACGTACTGCTCCTATGACTGTATTAACATATCCTCATTAAACAAGATGAACAGAAAGGACACGGAAAAATTTGTATGTCAGAAACACGTAAAATGCAGAATTATCAAAATGCACTGTCAAACTGTTTGCGCAATTCGAAATGGAGTGGCAAGAGTGTTGGTTTATCTTACTGCAGCGGTTAAAACACTTCTTCTGTGCCGTATCCGTGGCCACGCCCCTACCTGTGAAACGAATGGGTGGTTAAAGCTACACGCGGTCGATTAACTAACAAAGATCTGGAATTTTATTTGTAAAAAACCGAAGGCAACGCCTTGAAAAAAAGAAAAAAAGATGATATCGCACTCTACAGACCATCGACGGTATGAATGCTTTGTATTAATTTGGAGTCATTTCCTTTTTTTAGGTATCAACTTCATGTAAACGAATAATAGGGGTTTTCAGTGGACAAACCGACGTGTCCGTTGTTCTGTGGTTGCCTAGGCAGGCTTTGTTCTCCAGAGTGACGAAGTCGTCTCGTCGTCTCATCGTCCCATCTAACATCAGGCCTCCACACAAAAAATCATGAAACTTAATTGCTTCGCTTAAAAGCCACGTATAATGTCGATTTTCTTGTTTTATTTGTCAAAGAGTGATCCTAAAAAGTGTATTTGTTCGGTCGAACAAAGTACGAACATCTGTGTCGGGTAACATTTTTAACTTTTTCAACAATGGGCTAATACAAACGAGGCAGAACCTATGCTACGTCTTTTTTTCTAAGGCCAAAATCATCATACATTACAATGCTTCACAATGCATTCCATATGCTGCAAATGTCTTGAGTTGTTTTCAACGGACACATTTGCAATATTACACGTTGTTATATTACACTTTTAGTTATCACGTGGTGGTATCCCACTGTGAAAGTTTGTTTATAGATTTATTCCTGTAAGCCCTGCATATTTAAAACAACTTAGTGATGACTTGTGCATCTTGAATGTGAAACTGATAATGATTTTCCTTGCCAGAGAAGAAGTATCGAATTCATTAATTCAGTCATGAACTTTGTTGCTTTTACTGTTCACTTGTAGCCGTTTCCTTATTTTTTATACTTTTCAGGTTCATTCTTTTATATGCCAATGCATCATTTTTTACTTAGAAAATTCTAATCTCTTTACTTGTAGATAATTCTCCAGAGATAAAGAGTGGACCCATATGAGAATGAAGAGCCTAAACCTTTTTGGGGACATATGAAGAGCTAAAGAGCACTGTGAGACCTGAGATCTTAAAGAAGGATTATTATGTTAACATTGCACATCTATTTCTTATGCGCAATGGTTCTTTTTCACAACTTTCAACTCTGCATCAGTGCATGTGGTAAAGCTGAATATGAAGTGGATGGAGAATGTTGTCCTATGTGTAGCCCTGGTGAGTCAAACTATCACTGTTCATTCAAAGGATCACTAGGGAGTCGTCACAGAATGCAGTCTAAAGCAAAGTGTTACAAATATGTGACTACAATTCTCACAAAATGGATTCATTAATTAAAGCATAGGTTTTTGATAAGGAATTACAATAGTTTTGATGAAAAAAGAATGGAATTTTGATTTTTGGTTTCTTTCAGGTTTCCATGTGTACAAACGGTGTTCTGAGTATACATCTACATCATGTAAACCCTGTTCTCCATCTACTTTCACTGATCTACCCAATGCGCTGCTTCAATGCTTACAATGTACAGTCTGTGATTCCAGTGAGTGTGTCCTTTGACTTAATCACATTGAGTTTCTCTTACATTAGTGCTAGACCAGTTCACTGTTATATTTACACAATTTCTGTTTCTCTTGTAGGTCAAGGGTTAAGAACAAAGACAGAGTGCACATCTACTGCAGACACCATCTGTGAACCACGTGAAGGACATTACTGTATTGACCTACACAAACACGGCTGCAGAGCAGGTGTTGAACATTCAACATGTAAACCTGGACAATACATCATACAAAAAGGTCTGTGTTTATAGAACAAGCTTGTTTTGGTGACTCTTTCTTAGTAAATCATAAACTGACTGTATGTGGATTTGTGTTCATAAGCCAGGAGGTTTTTGATTACTAAGTAAGACTTATAGACTTATTATTTTACAGTCTGTTAATTACCAGGCATTAACTAGGATATGAGATGGAAATAAAATCCAGTTATCAGGGTAGGAAGTACTAAGTCATTTTCTGGTGAGTACATGGAAACCTACTAGGAAGCTAGATGTCAAGACCCTTAACCCTAACCCTAACTCTGACCCTACTCCTACCGCTAATGATCTAGTGTCCTAGTAGGTTGCAGTGTACATCCTAGATAATAACTTAGTTCTTACATAATAGGTACTTTCCGAATAACTATATTTTGTTGCCATCTAGTTTCCTAGTAGATTTCTGTGTACTCAACAAAAAATTATGTAGTACTTCCTGTCCAGTTTTTTGGCAATTTCCTAATAACTGTATTTTTATTACCATCTCATTTCTTAGTTAATTAACAGACTGTAAAATAAAGCGTTACCCACTCATATTTAATTTCACTCTCTACATCAGACCCAGCATTAACTGACATAGGACAAAACTGCCTCATAGGCCTCTGATCTAACACTGTGACTGTTCTTCAGATAAGTTGTGTTGAACTGAAAAATTTGCGACTTAAGAGAACCTTTTTGATTCTGCTGAAGGTTGTTCTGTTGAATTCTTCTGAAACAGGATTTTGCTATATCTATATATGGATCAGGGTCTCGATTAGTTCAATTTAGTGTATCTTGTATCGGTCAGCATCTCTTTCTCTACTCTAAAGCCTGGGATGCAATTTAGTTATTTGGCAGACGCTTTTTACCAAAGCGACTTACAATCAGTGCATCAGTCAGAGTCAGATTGGATGCGTCCAATGTCTATGTTTCCACAAGTCAAGTCTGAGTCACATTCAAAACAAATCCTTATTGCATGTCATATAACACTAATACCGAAGAATATGTCACAAAAAAATCAATAGGCCAATCATTATGGGTTAAATACTGTTTTAATCTGAGTGCAGACACTCATTCCCTCTTTATAACAGAGACAGTACACTTGCCTGGGGGGGAGGCGCAGGTATAGGCTTTTGTTAGGTTTAGTCAGAAACTTAAGCTGTGTTTGGACAGAGGTGAAGTTACTTTCATTTACTCCACAGACTGATGCTTAGATTAGTTTATTTTCTCTTTGCTTTGCCATAGTTTGTTAATTCGTCCTTGCAGCTTGTTGGTACAAGGCAGCCCCACACGTCTGTCCCATGTCTAGTGTTGGTGTTTTGTTGGATCTTAATCGGAAATGATTATGCTCCTGTTTGTGCTGCAGATGCATCATTTAAATGGTTTCTTACAGCAGTAGCTTTATGGTTTTTAATTTGTGTCGTCTTTCGTGCTTTCGTTTTAACTGGGTCATAACAGATGTCTAACGGATATTGTTCCTTGCGTTGCGTTCTCTGATGACAGATTGTAATTTTTCTGTTGGTTTTTGTAGGAACAGCAGATACAGACACTGTGTGTGGTGACTGTGTTGGTGAAACTTACTCAGATGGCTCATTCACATCCTGTCTCCCACATACTCAGTGAGTTTACTGTACATTAGCAGTGTGACAAGATTCTTTAATGTAACATGTTAGTCATTTAACAAAAATCACGATGTCATTTCATTTAATCTGATAGGTGTGAGAGTTCCAATGGTGTCGTGAGATGGGTAAAAAGGCCAGGGACTCATTCATCAGACACCGAATGTGAAGAAAAACATACAGTTCCTATCGTACTTGGTGTTATATCTGGGGTTTTAGTTATTGGCGTGGGATTAGGACTTCTTTATCATTGTTATAAAAAAAGAGGGACTTCAGGTAAGTTATTTGTAAGTATAATAAATGAAAATGTACATTTACCCCCCCCCCCCCCAACCACTGAAGAGGACAGCATATGTTTTAATGCTGTGGGTTGATGTTTTGTTTATTACTTAATCAGCAGGCGTTAATCGGCTAACAAAAGATTTGCAGTTAAGAAAAAAACATAGAAAGATCACATACACAAAGCACTTGAAGCGCTGCTTGCCTTATCCTTCTTGTGTAAAAACAAAACGACCAACGCTACAGCAGATTTAGGCCGTTTTCTCACTGTCGTCACAGGAGCACAGACTGCTAATCCGACTTGTGAGGAGTCAACATCCATGGTCTGAGACGATTCGAGACAAGACCAGGCCTCCAGACCAGCCTGCCGGTCATAACTGAAGTTCTGTACAATGACAATGGAACGAGCCCAGACAGTGTTTACTGATGTAAACAGTATTAGAGGCAGAGGGTGTGTTACATAATGCATTTCATGTATGTAATACATAATTATTTCATAATAAGTGACTATATTTTTTGAAACCTAAACTTCTTAAGAAATGTATTTTACCATGTCCAGGTTCTGAAATTGACTGCTACATAACACATGTAAAGATCTCGTGTCATATTCCAAAAACGGATTTAAAAACCCGTGAACCAAAAAGGAGGATCTATATGAGTGTTGGTATGTGTTGTGTAAAGTCACGGTGCTATCAGCTGTTTTGTTTCTCTGATGACAGACAGAGCAGCAGTTCATGGGAACACTGGTTTGAATCTAGACCGGGAACACTGGTTGTATGAAGTGTTTGGAAGTCCGTTAAGCAGAATATCCAATCACTAGTGCCAGTTGCGACTCCCATAATTACCATGTATGTGTTACATCCTAAGACTTATTTATTTATTGTTTGTGTGTTTGTTTTGTTAGTTGCTGATGTTACACATCTATGGATGTATCGTCCTTTTAGTATTGTCTGGGAGTTGTGGTGCTGTGTTCTCTCTCTCTCTCTCTCTCTCTCTCTCTCTCTCTCTCTCTCTCTCTCTCTCTCTCTCTCTCTCCTTTTTATTTGCCTTTTGTTTGGTTTGTGCTTCTTTTTTTTTCTTTTTCCTGTATTATGCGTAGAAATAAAATAAATAGTTTGGGAATCTTTGTGCGGGGGCTGGGTGCCATTTTGTTTGAAACGGTTTTCTCCTGTTTTTGGTTGGTCAGGGAGGGAGCTTAGTTTCCGTTGCTGATTGTGTTTTCTTTTTGCCGTTAGGGAGGGTCAGATTCCACTCTCCATATCTAGATTTCATTTGTTTATGATTTTGGCTTTTTCTCCCTCCCGAAGTTTTTCATGGTTTATGTTTCCCGTGTTCCTTTTAAATTTAATGAATAAATCCAGTTGTTATTTCTTAAATTTATTTTTGTCGTGTTGTCCTATAAATAAACCCTTTTTCTGTTTATTCATATTTATGTTCCCTGTCACGAGTATCTTGTTAGAATCCTGTTGCCACCCTATGGTGGCTTAGTCAGACTGTACAGAAAGCAGAAACTACACAGGAATATTCAAGTCAGTTTGTCTATGTCCGTTTTGAAGGACATTGTACCGTTGCAGCAATCCAGCATTAACAAACTGGCACCAGTGACTCCAAGTGAGTCACACAGACTCCAGTGCAAGGTCATTTCCCTAAAATGGAGGTCTGACAGTGGTTCTGTTTGCTGTTCATGCAAAACAGCTGATATGAAAAATTCTCAGCTCTTTCAACTCTCATGGGCTATGTTTTAAAAGGCAAATGTTTGCAAATGTTTTTATGTGCAACAATTCCACTTTATTCCTAACTTTCAACTCTGCATCAGCGCATGTGAAACTGCATAGGAGGAGGTTAATGGAGAATGCTGTCCTGTGCATTTGAATTATACCAAGGGAACTGAGTAAGAGCTATCACAGCAGGCAGTCCAGATCAATGTAAAACTGAGAGCATTGTCATGACTCCCTCATCAGCTAAACAAGAATGATACAATATTCACAGAATTCACACAAAGAGTGATGCAGTAACCAAGAGACATTTTTGTATTTAACCGTTTGGCTGAGTGTTACGTACATAATGCAGGAGAAATATCGCTTTGCATTATGATTGTAACTTTTAGAAGGAAACTGTGCCTCATGAATTATTGTCATGATGAAGTATTAATAATTTAGGGACCAGTGCTTGCTATATTGCTATATGCTGCAAAATGTATCTGTGTGTTGGAACAATGAGCATTTATCATGCAGAAGACAAGGCCTCAGAGTGAACTGTATGTCTGTACCACTCGGGGAGCGAACACCAAGTATCGTGTGACCCCATGTGAAAGGTTATCTTGTATACCCCCAAACATGTCTTTGGGAGTTTGTGTCACTGTATTAAAAGCTCTGCACTCCTTAACCTCAGTGAGAACTGCACGTCGCCTCTGAGGTGTGCTTCTCCCATGATCACAAAATAAAATTTGATCCTTAATATCTATATCGGTTGATTCTTCAGAAACTCAGCAACTCTCGTCCATATAGAAGAATTTCCCCCATAATACTGCATGAAATTTGCTTTAAATATTTTAGATTTGGTTTAAGTATTATAGGAAAATAGAGTCAATTATCCAGTTGTTTTATGTTCACATTTTGGGTTGGTTATTAAACACACGTATTGGTGTGTAAGTACAAGACTATCTGATGAAGAGTGCATGATTATGACGTTTGTTCTTTCAGGATATCACACACACATATGTTAATTTGAGACAGCATCTACATCATGTATACTATGCACAATTCAATTACGTTTCCTCTATAGGCAGCTGTTTAGGCACGTTAACTATGTCCATGTCCACTGCAGACGCCATCTGTGAACCACATGAATGCTATTGTTGTTTCGACCAACGCGAACGCAATTGCAGAAGCTGTTGAACATTTAGAGTGCAATCCTAGACGTCACACAAGAAACTTTGTGTGTATAACTTGTGTTGATGACATTGCGTGTGTTTCATGTAAACTGCATGTAAACTGATTCGGCCTATGGTTTATGTGTGGGTGTATTTGTGGATAGGGGTGAGGGGGTAGAGAGGTAAACAGGAAGGGTTTCACGTGCAGTTTTGGCAGGCGCAGCTCCTACAAATATGCTAAGAAAATCTCACTCCATTTAAAGTTTTTTTTTTTTTTTTTTTGCTTGACACCCGTATATATCCTATATATGTTTGCGTGTGATCACATATCATATATCATATTATCATATATCATATGAACTCGATGTTAACACACAGCCATGAGCCTCACTTGCAATACAGTGAACTCGCTGGGTGCGTGGCATCAACCGTTTGAGTAAACCTACTATTACCACAAAAAAAAAAAAACATTTTGGGAATTTCGTCATCAGCGAAGACAGTATAAAGCTCATGAAGTTATGGGTTGTATTTTGCAGGGTTCATTCATACACATTGATTCATTCTCGAAATAACTGTTTGGCTACTAACATAACCTTGGAAAACCAACATGTGGGTCCTCGTTGAATAAGATGAGAAGAGAGGACGCTGGAAATGTTCACACGTTAGAAACGCGTCGCATGCAGTTCTATTCAATTTCATCGTCAAACTTTTTTGACGGAGAGGAAAGAGTGATGGAGTAGCGCAAGAGTGGAAACTAGCGTGACCCTCGTGGCCATGCCCCCACTGAAAGAAAGGAGGAGTAGCCTCGCGTGCTGAGTGAGTGACAAAGGTGTTGAACACGTTTTGAAAAAAGAGTAGAAAGAGACTGCTTCAAACATTACAGGTAAGAACACCCTGTATTCATTTTTAACCATCGCTTAATCTCTGGCCATCATGTACATGTAAATGACTAAGTGTGTTTTTTGGAGTACAAACCGTTGTGTCCACGTGTCCATCCAGGTGATGCTTTTCTCTTTTTTTACTATCACTTTTTACTTATAGCCTACATCACTTCTCAAAAAGCTAGACCGGCTTTGTAGTGTAGTTCTAAATAGTCATGTCGTCTAATGAACATTACATATAACATATGAAACAATTTGTTCTCCATTAGAAGGTCCTTATTGTGTCGGGAAAACTGTTTTATTAATCAAAGTGTGGAGGGCTGAGTGTTTTTGTGGTATCTGAAGCAGGTGCTTAACTCGCGTGTGTTCGCTCGTAGATGGAAAGACCACAGGACTCCGAGTAAAAGGATAAAAGAAAGGAGTTTATTTTATACTAAACATGCTAAAGAAAGCCGAAACGAAAAACACAAGAGGAAACCTTAAGCTAAGTTTTTCCTAATACGTCACACAACTACGGTCAGAAAACTGTGTTGCTCCGCGGCCCAGGAGCCGCTCAACTTCTCCTGAAACCCAGACCTGTCTCAAAGTGGCAGTGTTAAAAAAATCTAACGCGCATACATCCAATAGTAAAGAAAGGCATCCCAAGCCTCTTAGTTGTACATTATTTATAACTTACACATTTTTTACTGTTTATAAACAACAACATTTAGATATATGATCATCACGCACGTGTCTCAAGTGCTTTGGCTCCCACGCGAAGAGTTCTTCTGCCAAAGGGTAAAGGTCTGTGCACCGAACAATGAGCAAGTATAAACTAAACGACTAGGAAGTTCCAGTGGCAATGTTCTTTCTTTGTGCTGAATTGCGTTAACGGATACATTTAAAGTATCATATGTCGTCATATTACGGTGTTGGGGATCAGGGATGTCCTAATGTGAATCTTTGGTTTTAGTTTCGTTTTGTTTTTAGGGGGGGGGGGGCGGTTCGTTCAAGCGAAGTGTGTGGAGCTAAATAAGATTTCACAAATGTTCTGTATTTTCGTAAAATTTAATCTGACAAGACGGGAGATAGAGACGATGTAACTGCACTCCTGCAAAGCATGTTAAACCGATTTGCGATGACGTATGCATTTTGAATGTGGAACTGACAGATTCTAAACTGAATAGTAACAATCATGCAGTGGAGTTGTTTATGTCTGCCTTAACGTCTGAACATAGTAAAGTCACAGATAGGTCAGAGCGTACGTCTTACATCTATTACGTTACAACAATACTGTGTCACTGTAGCCAATCAGAAACAAAAAATTAGTTTCCCCTCACTGTCAGACAGACTGTTAAAACTTCCTTAACTTGTTTCTCTCTCTGTAGCCTGCTACAGTGATCATGTTTTTTTCTTGCTAGAAAAGAAGTACCACATTCATTTCTTCAGTCAAGCGATCATGAAATTTGCTGCTTTTACTGCTTACTTGTAGTTTTTTCCTTTTTTGCTCATAGTTTTCAGATTCACTCTTTTCCTGTCAATGCGTAATTTTTCATTTGGAAATTTCTCAACTCTTTTCTTTCAGATAATTCTCCAGAGATTAAGAGTGGCCTCGTTGGAGAATGAAGAGCCAAAGAGCTCTTGGGGACATCAGATCTGAAAATGAGGATCGGTATGTTAATATTTCATATCTGTTTTTATTTACAATGATTCTATTTCACAACTTTCAGCTCTGCACCAGTGCATGTGGTAAAGCTGAATATGAAGTGAATGGAGAATGTTGTCCTATGTGTGGACCTGGTGAGTCAAACTATCACTGTTCATTCACATGATCACAAAAGATTCATTTAAGTGTCATCACAGAATGCAGTCTAAAACAAAGTGTTACAAATATATAGTTTAAATTTTCACAGATAGGAGTTATTTATAAAACAACAAATTTTTGGTAAAAAATTACAGTGTTTTTGAGAAGAAATAAAAACATAATATTAATTTTTGCTTTCACTCAGGACATCATGTGTACAAACATTGTTCTGAGTACACATCTACAACATGTATACCCTGTTCTCCATCTACTTTCACTGATTCATCCAATGGACTAATGGGCTGTATCCAATGTACAGTCTGTGATCCCAGTGAGTGTGTCCTTTGACTTAATCACATTGACTTTCTCTGACATAAGTGCTACACCAGTTCACTGTTATATTTACAAAATTTCTGTTTCCTTCATAGGTCAAGGGTTAAGAACAAAGACAGAGTGCACATTGACTGCGGACAACATTTGTGAACCACGTGAAGGATTTTACTGTATTGACCAACACAGACAAAGCTGTAGAGCAGCAGTTGAACATTCAAAATGTAAACCTGGACAATACATCATACAAAATGGTCTGTGTTTGTAGAATAAACTTGCTTTGGTGACTCTGTGTCAGTAACTCATAAACCAACTCTATGTAGATGCGTTTTCATAGGCTGAATGGTATTAACAAAAAGGTCTGTCTGTTTGTCAGCTAAAAAAAGTTTTGGGGACTAAATAAAATATTCATGTCGTACTTCAAATAGTCCCAAAAACTGGGAAAAACCATATACATGAATAAATGAATTAAAACTACAGTGTTTTAATCTGAGAGCAAAGATTCCTCCCCCTTATTGTCGCAGAGGAGTTTAAGAGATATAAATCTGTCAGCTGTATTTCTCTTCTGTTAATGACAGATTGTAAGTTTTCTGTTTGGTTTTTGTAGGAACAGCAGATACAGACACTGTGTGTGGTGACTGTGTTGGTGAAACTTACTCAGACGGTTCATTCTCGTCCTGTCGACCACATACGCGGTGAGTTTACTGCAGAATAATTCCAGATGGACTCTTCAGTGCTAACAGGATGATGCTGTGGTTTTAATTTTACCTGACAGGTGTGAGAAAACTGTGTTCACTGTACATTAGCATTGTCTGTAACACTATTCAGTTAGATTCTTCAATTTAATGTATTAATCATTTAACACAAATAACTATGTGATTTAATTTCACCTGACAGGTGTGAGAATACTGTGTTCACTGTACATTGTCTGTAACACTATTTCAGTTAGATTCGTCAATTTAACCGTAACAACCTTGCCTCCTCCCTCGCCGGTTTCAGCCATTCCGCGCTCAGCGTAGCTGGTTTACTAATCACCGGTCTGATCACTCTCCTCCTGCACACCTGCCCTCACTTTAGTTCCCGATTATACATCTCCCTATTTAAACCCCTCCGTCGGCTCAGTCAGTGTGAAGTCTACACCTTCCCTGTGTCTACTGAGCCGTCTTGTGTTTCGTGTTCCGAAGTTTACTTGCCTGTTAACCCGTTTGCGCTCTTTCTTTGGTCCCCTGTTAACCCTGTTTGAATTGTGCCTCTTTCTGTTTGTTCCATTTATAATTAAAAACCTTCAGTTCTCCGCACTTGTGTCCAGCACTGTTGTCCTACCTGACATTAACGTATCAATCATTTAAACACAATAATAATTTGATTGTTTTTTTTAATATGACAGGTGTGAAAATTCCACTGGAGTTCTGAGACGGGAAAAAAGACCAGGAACTCATTCATCAGATACTGAATGTGAAGAAACACATATAGTTCCCATCATCGTTCCTGTTTTATTTAGTATAATTATTCTACTGGCACCAGGACTTTTTTATTTTTGTTGGTACAAAAAAAGAAAATCAGTGACTTCAGGTATGTTATTTATAAATACAGAAATCCTACATCTGATCAACACATTTACCATAAGACTCTGAATGAAAATCACGTATTTTCGGTGCTGGTTTTGGTTTATTAATTGTATCCATCAGGCATTTGTCAATCATGTTAACTTACACCCCAAGAGCTAAAAGACGTACTCAACAAAAAGAATAGACTCTCTTAAAAGTACACATTATTTCTTTGTCATTCCTATTTTCTGTTTTTGTTTGTTGCTGTTGCTTTTTTTTACTTTTTCTTTCTTTTTTCCTAGGGGTCATTTGACCACTGAAGAATGTTTAAGTGAGTCATGCAAGCTTCTTGATGATTTTGCAGAAGCACATTCAAAATCAGAGGGTGATGATCGGGAACGTCATCCTCATGTTGAACGAAGTAAAGACTCGCATGACGTCACTCCACTGCTTCCTGTGCTCCACTGGCTTCCGGTAGCAGCCCGCATCCAGTTCAAGACACTGGTGCTGGCCTACCAGGCCACAAGAGGCTCCACCCCATCATACCTTCAGTCTCTTATAACTCTGTATACCCCAACTAGGACCCTCCGCTCTACGACCTCTGGTCAACTGACGGTCCCCTCACTCCGGGAACCCGGCAGCCGCTCCTCCCGACCTCGCCTCTTCTCCGCCATTGCCCCGAGGTGGTGGAACGACCTCCCCCATGCAGTCAAGACTGCGGAGTCTCTTACCATCTTCCTCAGGAAACTGAAAACCCACCTCTTTAGAACCCACCTGTCCCCCAATGCCTAACCTCCCTTTCCTAAAAAAAAAAAAAAAAAAACTTTGTCTTGTATCTGTGTTTGTCAAAGTATTCCAGGGGCGCAATACGAAGGAGTAAATTGACGCTCAGTCTTATTGCGATGTCTGCTTATGAGGTATTAGGAATCCGACCGATGCACTGATTATAAGTCGCTTTGGCTAAAAGCATCTGCCAAATGTTAAATTATAAATTGTAAATTGTGTTCATTGTCATCTGGCCATTCTATGGGCAGGATAAGAAGAAATGTAATATTGTCACACAAGAAGGAAGTCTCTCCACAGAAACCACGTCAAGGGCCAGTAGAGGAACATACACAATGAAACGCTAAAAATAACAAAATTAGCGCCGTTTGTATCCGGAGCGGCCGCTGCAACTGAAGACTCTTGCAATTCACTCACGCCACAAGCTGCGTCCGCAAATGACCCCGCACGCCCCGCACCTAAACTCCTCACCCTCCTGATGTCTGGAAAAAAGGTAACGCGGCGTTCGGGCCCTCGCATCCAGACTGTGTTACATGTTTCTACCCTCAAGCCATCAGACTCCTCAACTCCCAGTGACTGGTCTTACATCCTGCCCACACACACACACACACACACATACACACTCACTAGACATGTTTTTGTACGTTCCTTCTCAAAGGATTGCACTGACCACCTCTGCTGCTGACAATGCACTTTACTGTACCTTGCTGCCAGTATTGTATTTCTGCTGCAAAATACCATACTCTGTTCACACTACAGCAATTATGCTTACATATATGTTTATATGTATATGCAGAAACTGTACTGATGACTCTGTATTTGTATTATAGAAAAGCTGACTCATAATTGACTTATTTTGAGTATATTTGACGTGAGTGGGGATAAGCAGGAGGGTTTTCCTGTGTGATTTTGGCACGTGCTGCTCCTATGACTGTATTACCATATCCTCATTAAACAAGATGAACAGATGGGACACGGAAATATTTGTATGTCAGAAACACGTAAAATGCAGAATTATCAAAATGCACTGTCAAACTTTTTGTGCAAGAGTATACCCGTGGCCACGCCCCTACCTGTGAAGGGAATGAGTGCCTCGTGTTAAAGCTAGACGCGCTCGATTAACTAACAAAGATGTGGAACTTTATGTGTAAACCACCGAAGGCAACGCCTTGAAAAAAGAACACAGATGATGTCGCACTCTACAGATCATCTAAGGTATGAATGCTTTGTATTAATTTGGAGTCATTTCCTTTTTTTTCGGTATCAACTACATGTAAACGAATAATAGGGGTTTTAAGCGGACAAACCGACGTGTCCGTTGGTCTGTGGTTGTCCAGGCAGGCTTTGCTGTCCAGACTGACGAAGTCGTCTCATCTAGGCCTCCACACTAAAACATGAGTTGTTGGCACATTTGCAATATTACAGGTTGTTATATTGTAGTTTTAGTTATCACATGGTGGTATCCTACAGTGAAAGTTTGTTTATAGATTTATTCCTGTAAACCCTGCATATTTAAAACAACTTAGTGATGACTTGTGCATTTTGAATGTGAAACTGATAATGATTTTCCTTGCCAGAAAAGAAGTATCGAATTCATTCATTCAGTCAAGCAGTCATGAACTTTGTTGCTTTTACTGTTCACTTGTAGCCATCTCCTTATTATTTATACTTTTCAGGTTCATTCTTTTATCTACCAATGCATCATTTTTTACTTGGAAAATTCTAATCTTTTCTCTTTTAGATAATTCTCCAGAGATAAAGAGTGGACCCATATGAGAAGGAAGAGCCTAAGACCACTGTGAGACCTGAGATCTTAAAGAAGGATTATTATGTTAACATTGCACAGCAATTTTTTAGGCACAGTGGCTCTTTTTCACAACTTTCAACTCTGCATCAGTGCATGTGGTAAAGCTGAATATGAAGTGGATGGAGAATGTTGTCCTATGTGTAGCCCTGGTGAATCAAACTATCACTGTTCATTCACGAGTTCCTTTTTCTACCTAATCTCCTGCTTTTTGTCTTAAAAGAAAACTTGCACTTATTTTAGTTTAGTTTAAGAGTTTATTTGTCATATGTAGGTTAACACATGGTCAACGGTACAATGAAACGTGTGAGATGAGAGAAACAGGTCAACTCAGCAATAGACCACACTAGTCGTAGAATAAAAGTACAGTAGGGATTTACTTAAATAAGAGTAGACACTAAGGAGTAGAATAGAGCAAAATAGGGGATTAAAAAAAAATTAATTAAATAAATAAATAAATACGAGTAGGAGAATAAAATAGAATATGAAATATACACTATGTACATGAGAAGGAGGCTTAAAATTAAAATTTAAAGTGGTGAGTGTGAACAACGGTATTGCACATGGGAGGATGTACAGCTTTATGTACCAGTGTAGTGTCAGTGCAGTATCATGTAAACATTGTGAATCAGACATGGAGTAATCAACGTGCAGCAGTGCATTGAAACTGCAGTAGGCAGCGGACAGTGCAGTAGGGAGTAACCCGTGTAGGTAATCAGTGCAGTGCAAGTTAGTAGTGAGTAACAGTGCACTTGAGCAGAGGACAGTGCAACAAGCAGGTAGTCCAGTCTGCAATGGGGGGTGTGTAGTTATGTGAGTTGAGAAGCCTGATGGCCTGGTGGTAAAAACTGTCCTTAAGTCTGGTGGTGCGTGCAGCCATGCTCCTGTATTGTCTGCCAGACGGTAACAAGGAGAACAGTCTGCGTGCTGGGTGGCTGCGGTCCTTAATGATGGGCTGCGGCCCTTGTGAAAGATGTAATACTTTTTCCCGACCTGTAATTTGCTTTGGATAAGCGCGTCGGCTAGATAAATGTAATGAAATGTGTGAGTAAACCCGCTGTTCCCACAAGTTTAAAAAAGCATTTCAAATCAGTAATCACTCACTCACTCATTATCTAAGCCGCTTATCCTGATTAGGGTCGCGGGGGGTGCTGGAGCCTATCCCAGCGCACATAGGGCGAAAGGCGGGGAAACACCCTGGACAGGTCGCCAGTCCATCGCAGGGCAGACACACAGACAAACACACTCACATTCATACCTAAGGGCAATTTAGTGTCTCCAATTCACCTAACCTGCATGTCTTTGGACTGTGGGAGGAAACCGGAGGAAACCCACGCAGACACAGGGAGAACATGCAAACTCCACACAGAAAGGACCCTGAGCACCCGGCCGGGAACCGAACCCGAAACCTTCTTGCTGTGAGGCAACAGCGCTACCGTGCCGCCGTGCCGCCCAATCAGTAATCAGCAGAGACAAAATCAAATTATGCTGGTTTTATTTTACAGTTTATTCATTCATACACGTTGATTCATTCTCGAATTAACAGTTAGGCTACCAAAGTAACCTTGGAAAACCAACATGTGGGTCCTCATTAAATAAGATTAGTGGAGGGGACTACAGGAGTGACGCTTGTGGCCACGCCCCCACTGAAAGTACCGCTGTGTGAGTAACCTCGCATGTTCAGACAAAGGTCTGGAATATTAAGTGGAAAAAAAAATGACCACAACGCTTTGAAAAAAGACATTATTTTTTGGATTGTTTGACCACTGAGAAAGCTAACAGTTGATTCATGCAGTCCTCTGTCTTCTTGATGTTTTTTTAGGAAGAGAAGATATGAGGACAGATGATGATGCTGGGGAATCATTGAGACTAAATCCATAGGGAGAAAACAGTGAAGATCAGCAATACAGTGCAGTGTAACAGCAGTGTTTATAATGTCAGCTGTAGATCTTCATGTTTATGTGTAACACACTCCTCCTACGCCTTATGAGTATAATGTGTTCCGAAAATACACGAGGCAATTATTTTCAACCTGCATCAGTTTCAACAGAGAATTTTTTAATACAGTTGTAAGCAATGAAAACTGACATACAAATTTGCTTAGTGTAACTTGCCCTTAAAATTCCCTTCCTTGTGTGAATGCTAGTCACAGCAGATGATGATATATGGAGTGCCTGCATCACATTGTAGTAAAAATTATTTAACATTGTCCTCATGAAAGCAGAATGTTGAAGTTGTGACAGACTGGCAGTTTAGGGGCACTGATTAAGATGTGGCTATCAGGAGTGTGTACTGTGTATCTGTTGCTTTAGGAACACATTTGTTTGCTGTAAATCCTATAAAATTAACAATAATTTACTGACAGCAGAGTTGCCACTAAAGTTTTCTCACTTTACAGGAATTATTGTAGGTTCTTTGGAAAATTGTAAAAATCTATGCAGAGTAAATGTCTGTAAATGTTACGGTAGTTGGAAAATTACTTTTTTTAATGCAAACTGTGCTATAAGGTAAATCTCCAGCAAATTACAACAGAAAACAGCACTAAATATTGTTTCTGCTCAGGATTTCCCAATGAGCTTATTACAAATGCACATCAGTAACACTAGTGCTTGAGTCATTCTTTTATGGTTCTATCTTTACTTTTTTACTTAATTTTGCTAACCTCGGAAAGAAAATGATTTATGAAATGGTGAGGAAATATCTTGCTCTACAGTCTGTTTGGTCTAGTTTGAAACAATCATTTCATGTGACAGTCTCACAAGCATTACAAACAAAATACAAACTCTTTGGTCAGTCCTTACAGAAAGCAGAAACTGTCCCAGGACTATGCAAGCCACACATTTCAGTGACATAATGACACTGGAGCAATCCACCATTAATAGTCTGTCATACAGACCCAATTACAGGGCGATTTCTCTAAAAGAGCATTAACAGTCTCATACAGATCCAGTTGTAGGGCAATTTATCTAAAAGAGGGAAAAAAATCTGACTGCTTACACATTCCTGTTTAATACTGTTCATTGTTCATCCAAAGCATTTCATATCCTCCAGAGAGTAATCATGTCATAATAAAATGCAGGATTAGGAATTCTCAAAGGATCAATCACTTAAAATGAATATGGTGAAATTACAAATATATATTTTTTGTACAATAGTTCTGCTTCATAACTTTCAAAATGGGTAAGTGCGGGTGAAGTTTCAGCAGGGTTGGATGGAGATCCTGTGTGTGGTCCTGGTGAGTCAAACTGTCATGGTCATGGTAACACACATACACATAAAAATCATCTATACTTGCTAACTTTTCATCAGTTCATGAATCAGACCAAAAGTAAAATCACTGTGTATGTGGTCAGTGTTACACACTGAAACAGTGTCAGTGCCACAATACAGTTTTATATGACACAGGGAGCAACGTTATGAAAACCAGCTGTTCAGTATTTTTTAACATCCTAAAATATCAGTTATATTTATATTAAACACAATACTGTTTCACCTATACACTCTCTCACACACCCTACTCTTCTCACATGTCAGACCATACTATATGTTTTTGTATAGTGAAGGAAAAGCACAGTGAAGACCAACTGTTCAATATTGTTTAACAGCTGTCTTTACAATTGTGCACTTCTTCACTTTTGCTTCATCTTGTACCCATGTACTCCAAGAAGAGGCGAGGGATACACAATCTTGTATTGTTCCTATTCAGCATCTCTTTCTCTACTGAAAAACCTGAGACGGCACACAATTTTTTTATGTTTCAAGAAGTCAAATTTGAGTCACATTCAGAACTCCTTATTACATGCCATATACCAATATAACCAAAGCATATGTTAAATAAAATCTATAGCCCAATCATTATGGATTAGATACTGCTTAATCTGAGCGTTAAGACTCATTCCCTCTTTATAACAGAGATGGTAGACTTTTGTCTGTGTCTATGGGTGTGTGTGTGTGTGTGTGAGAGAGAGGGAGAAAGAGAGAAAGAGCAAGCCAGTGAGAGAGCTTATCTTAGCATCGATGTGGCTTGTTTCTGGCACTCAGTGTTTTAAGCATTGTCTTCTCATTTAATTGATTTAATGGATTTAACGGATTTTCTTCGTTTTTATTTTGACCTCCTAGAGCAGGCTGGTGAGTCCTTTTTCTGTTTTGGTTAGGTTTATTGTTAGGTGTAGGTAAAGGCTTTGGTTAGGTTTATTGTTAGGTGTAGGTAAAGGCTTTGGTTAGGTTTATTGTTAGGTGTAGGTAAAGGCTTTGGTTAGGTTTATTGTTAGGTGTAGGTAAAGGTTTTTATTAGGTTTACTGTTAGGTGTAGGTAAAGGCTTTGGTTAGGTTTATTGTTAGGTGTAGGTAAAGGTTTTTATTAGGTTTACTGTTAGGTGTAGGTAAAGGGTTTTGTTAGGTTTATTGTTGGGTGTAGGTAAAGGCTTTGGTTAGGTTTATTGTTGGGTGTAGGTAAAGGCTTTGGTTAGGTTTATTGTTAGGTGTAGGTAAAGGTTTTTATTAGGTTTACTGTTAGGTGTAGGAAAAGGCTTTGGTTAGGTTTATTGTTAGCTGTAGGTAAAGGCTTTTGGCAGGTTTATTGTTAGGTGTAGGTAAAGGCTTTGGTTAGGTTTATTGTTAGCTGTAGGTAAAGGCTTTGGTTAGGTTTATTGTTAGGTGTAGGTAAAGGCTTTGTCAGGTTTATTCTTGGGTGTAGGTTGTGGGCCCCAGCTGAATGTTCTGTACCATCACTGGATATCTCCAGACTTTTAGAGTGGTATAACATCGTCACAATATATCTTGTTAAGTGCTGTGTGGACATATTCTTTCATCTTGTGTTACAGACATGCGTTCATCTTCTCTCACTTCTCTCACACACCTGCCCCACAGTTTGGAAGTTCTCATTATCCATGGGCGTCAAGGTTAAAAGCCCTTGGCTGCACGGGTATATCTGTGTGTGTGTGAGACCTTGTAGGCTAGTCTTCCACCATCAAGACTCTGTCTTGGTACCTCTGATGGCCTCCTCTCTGCTTTTGCTGTATACTCTACCTTTTGTTCAATAAAGACAAAAGAGCTACCTCAAGTCATCATCGTGCCTGTTTATTATTTTCAACACTTTAAAAATATTGATACCCAACAAGGTAAAGGCTTTTGTTAGGTTTACTGTTAGGTGTAGGTACAGGCTTTTGTTAGGCTTAGAGGAACTTTAGGACTGAGATGAGGTTACTCTCATTTACTCCACAGACTAGTGCTTAGATTAGATTGTTTTCTCTTTGTTTTCCCATAGTTTGCTTATCCATCCTTGCAACTGGTTGTTACAAGGCAGCCCCACACGTCTGGGACAGACAGATGTCTAGTGTTGGTGTTTTGTCGGATCTTAATCGTAAATGATTATGCTCCTGTTTGTGCTGCAGATGCATCATTTAAATGGTTTCTTACAGCAGTAGCTTTATGGTTTTTAATTTGTGTCGTCTTTCGTGCTTTAGTTTTAACTGGGTCATAACAGATGTCTAACAGATACTGTTCCTTGTGTTGCGTTCTCTGATGACAGACGTAGTTTTTCTGTTTGTTTTTGTAGGAACAGCAGATACAGACACTGTGTGTGGTGACTGTGTTGGTGAAACTTCTTCAGACGGTAGTGAGTAGTGAGTAGTGAGTTTACTGTACATTAGCACTGTGACAAGATTCCTCAATGTAACATGTTAGTCGTTTAACAAAAATAACGATGTCATTTCATTTAATCTGACAGGTGTGAGTTCTGATGGTGTTTTGAGATGGGTAAAAAGGCCAAGAACTCATTCATCAGATACTGAATGTGAAAAAACACAGAAATTTTCCATCGAACTTGATGTTTTATCTGGTGTAGTCATCGTTACAGTGGGATTAGCATGTTTTGCGATACATAAAAGGAAGACAAAAAGGTTTTCCATCTTTGCCCCAGAAACAGAAAGGTAGGCTGACTTCAGGTGGGGTTTTGTAAATATGTTAAGAAATCAGCACATTTGGTCCTTGACTTTGAACAAGGATTATTCTTTACAAGATTCAGGACTGGCTTATATGTTGCATCTGTCGAACACCTATCAACTACCTGGCCATGGCCTCCAGAATTATTCATAAACTTCTAGAAAATGTGCAAAGAAAGCTGTGTAGAATCAGTAATACTGGACTTGGTGTGGGTGAAATTCTCAGCCAAGGCCAAATGAGACTGAGTCTAACATTGAGTCAGATGCAGTGTAAGTTTATTGTATAGTTCAAAAGGCATACAACAAACTGAGTCAGGTCCCGGGGAGTGACTGACGCCTTCTCACAAAGTACCGGTTTTTATACACGTTTTCTCAAAAAAAAAAAGATACACATTACCTTGTCTCTTTGTATGTGGGGCGCCTCTGCCAGCCCATCTTCACAGACCCCTCTCATCGCTGGTTTACGTTACTTTATTATTGTTTATTTCCTTTACCTTTAGCATACATCGTCACCAATATTTACTGCCCTGCTAAGTAGTGGAGTAAGATATATCACAAACCTGGAATATTTCACCCTCTCCATATATTAAGACTGAGCACAACACTCTGGCAGAGGCGCCGACCTTATCTCACATGCTGTCCCCTAAAGGGCCACACAGGCCTCTTCTTTTTGAACAAAGAGAACTTGACGTTTCTTACAATACAAAGGATTGTATAGTTTTAACTGTTAATATAAACGATTACATTGATTCACCCCTATAATAATGAATACATTATTGTTACATTGTTTATCATGGTAACTACAGTGGTTATCTTAAAGGAGAGTAATATTTCTCCAACATTGGATCAGTTCAGTCACGCCAAAGTATAATTCACAACCA
This sequence comes from Chanos chanos, assembly GCF_902362185.1. NCBI lineage: Eukaryota > Metazoa > Chordata > Actinopteri > Gonorynchiformes > Chanidae > Chanos > Chanos chanos. The sequence continues at coordinate 34,982,404 of NC_044503.1, read as the reverse complement.
TAGGATTTTTCATGCCCTTAATAAAATCTTCAGAATTAATGAAATGAAGCGAAACATCCAGGGTCGTGATAATCCTGAGGTCGATGCCCCCACCCTCCGTTGTCATTCACTGGCCACGTGTGTTTCCCTCTCATTCAGCTGTCAGTGTTATGATACAGTGCTTTCTGCTGAGACATTAGTACAGATTCTATAAATAAGACACAGATCATCTGCTTGTCAGTCCAGTCAGTTACCGCTGACTCATCCACTTTTCTTAACATTATTTACAGGAAAAGCAGAAATGGATAGAGAAGACATCGGTGTGGAAAAGAGTCACGAGTGATGAATGTGATGAAGAAAACCCAGCCTCTGTGATAGACTGTATGTTTTAAACAAACTGTTGCAATAGGAGCAGGAACTGGAATCAGCCAAACATACACTACATACACTGAAACAGTGTCAGCATCACAATACTGTTTTATATGCCACGGAGGAGGAACGTCATGAAAAGCAACAGTTCAATATTTTTAACAACTTAAAACATCAGCTAAATCATCATCACTCTTAAGGTGAGGTCTCATTTCTGTAAATCTCTCAGACACTCTCGTATTCAGATATTCTTGCTTTCTGGCCTTTCCGACCAGAATGACCACCTAGGAAAACATTGGAAATTAAAGCTGGAAGTTTCAGACACAAAGAAACACTCTGTAATTTAAAAAAAGGGCCTATAAGGATGAGAATCCTTAAACGCATTCATGGTTTGGTTTGCCAGTAGGCTTCATTGTTTCTTTCTCTGATATCTCTGATATCTTATTTATTTATTCATTTATTTTCAGCAAATATGACACATCAAGTGTCTTTTCAGTTTAACTTGGATCATTTTTGGTTGTTCCTGATAAAACTATAAAGACATTTTTTTCTAAAACAGTAAGGACAGTTGTTGTGTTTAGGTGGTTGTACGTCTCTGTTGTACTTTGTTCACCATTCTTGCAAAACTTTTAACATGAAAAATCTCAACTCTTTCATTTTGGGGAGTCCACCAGACACTAAATATGTCATCAGAAAATGAAGGATTAAGAGCTCTTGAGAAGTCTATGCCTTGAAAAGAAAACAATCACATTACAAATACATCTTTATTTTAGTCATATTTTAGACCTCATCTGTTTCAGACATCCTCTGTGCAATCGTAGACAATCCGTCAAACAACGTCTGTTTGTCTAGAGTCCAAATTGCACTGATGACACCATATTTGTATTATCAAAAACTTAATGTAATTATTTAATACATACGTATTTAAGTAATAAATAATAAACGCTAACATATTGTGATTAGATCTGTACTCACAGGCGTCATTTACATTGCGGACGCTGGGAACATGTCCCCACCACTTTTTGTTGTGGCCCAGTTTGTCCCCACCACTATAAAAAAGTTGTGAACACATCGAACATGTCATTGTCCCCATCATTTAAAAAAAAAAAAAATGATGGTTACTTATCATAACTGACCTACTTAGAGTATATTTGTGGGGAGTGGATGTCAGCAGGAGGGTTTCCCTGTATGATTCTGGCAGGTTTTGTTCCTACTACTGTATTAAGAAAATTGCACAAATTTATTGAAAACTCACAAACTGATGTCTCATATATCTGATGACACATATGCTTATCGTAAAAATCATCAGTATTTGCAAATTTCTCACCAGTCCACAAGCCAGACTTAAACTAAAATAAACTCACTATGTGCGTGGGTAATCATTTTAGTAAGTCACCACACGGAGTATCTGTATCTGCTGCTCCTACTAAAATATTACAAAAATTTCAAACCCGTCATCAGCACAGACAAAATTAAGCTCATTAGAGCATTTGAGTTTTACTTTACAGAGCCATTTCATTAACAACACACACACTGATTCATTTCCGAGATAACAAGAGACATAATTTTTGTTTTGCATAATTTTGTTTTGTATTAAAATAACCTTGGACAACCCACATGTCATCATTAAACAAAATGAACAGAGAGAATACGGAAAGATTCGTCCACGGACTTCTTGTTGCCAGACCGGCTTCATCGTCTGGTGTGAGGCAGTCGTCTTATCTAACGCACAAAAAACATGGAACATAATTGTTCTCGCTTAAAAGGTAGGTATTGTGTCGATTTTCTAGTTTAATTTGTCAAATGATGATCCTAAAACAGTGTATTTGTGAGGTCGAACGAATTGCGAACGTCTGTGTCCAATATATTTTTAATTTATATTCACCAATGAGTTTCCAACGGACACATTTGAAATATTACAGGTTGTTGCATTACATTTTTAGCTATCATGTGATGGTATCCTGGCGTGGGCATTTGTTTTCAGATTTATTCCTGTAAACCCTGCATATTTAAAAAGACTTAGTGATAATTTGTCTATGTTGTATGTGAAACTGAAAATGACTTTTCTCGCGAAAAAAAGCAGTATCAAATGCATTCATTCAGGCAGTTACATTGCTTTTACTCTTTACTTGTAGTCTTTTCCTTGATGTTTACACTTTTTAGTTTCATTCCTTTCCTGCCAATCCATGACATCTCATTTGCAAAATTCCCCTCTCTTTTCTTTCAGATAATTCCCCAGGGATTATGAGTGGCCTCATTTGAGAATGAATGTCCGAAGAGTTCTTGGGGGCATCAGATCTGAAAAAGAGGATAATATCTTAATACTGCGTTTATGTTTTCTATGTACAATGGTTCTATTTAATAACTTTCAGTTCTGCATTAGTGCATGTGCTAAAGCTGAATATGAAGTGGATGGAGAATGTTGTCCTGTGTGTGGACCTGGTGAGTCAAACTATCATCGTGTATTCAAATTTTCGCAAGTGATTCAATTAAGAGTCATCACAGAGTACAGTCTGTGACCCAATCACAGGTAAAACTAAACTCACACATGCAATTAAAGAAATGTTTAAATGTTAAATTTTCATGTTTAAGTGACACCCAGCGGTCACGACGGTCAGTTGTACAAATGCTTTTACAGAGCAGTCGTATTAAATAGAACAAAAATCTGTTGTTACTGTTCACAATAAAACACCTTATTAAAAATAAAATCATTCAAGCATGGAAAAACAAGAGGACAGACAGACACTAGGCAGCACACTAGGGGAGTGATGGGTAAGGAGGATAGATGAGAGAGTGAGCAACAACGGCACACGATCACATGCTATACTTTGTAACGTATTGCAAACCACTGCACTCAGATCAGTGAGGTGCTCAAAAGAGCGCCCCAACTGCGCCCCGCGACGTTGTCTGGGAGGAAAAGTACAAGAAGCGATAGACTCTGACACGTAGAGGGAGACGTTAGTCAATATCAATCATCTACGATGTACATGTACACACAATGCGTTTCGATACCTGCACAATTAGCTTTAACTGATTTAAGACCTAGAGTAGACAACAATCGATGCTGTGACCTTAAAATGAAGCAAACAGCAGTCAGTCACAGTGCTCAAAACAAAGGGAAAGTATTCCCAACAAAAACTCTGCACATACAGCAAAGGACCAGCGACTCTCACCCACAGGTAGCAACGTGCTGACCACTCGAGTCACTGCTTGCTTTCTCCTCCAGCGTTCCACCGAAACACCAACATGCATGTTAGCCAAGCATCACAACAGGTCAGAGTGCAAACACACACACACATAACACTACCCTTACTCACTTAACTCCGAGTCGCAATCCCAATCCTAAACACAACAACCACAGCATTGACGTGAAAACCTAAGGCGTGTGTTTTCCAAACCGTTTTTTGTAGAATTGGCCTAATTAGTCTAGCTGGGAGCGTTACCTCATATTTTTCCTCTGGGTCCTAATGGCCCCCTACTGGAAATGTAAACTAAACTGTTGCAAAATATATTACTTAAATGTTCACAGATATTACTTATTTATTAAAACACAGATTTTTTTTGTAAAGAATTACAAAAGTGTCTATGAAAAAAACATAATTATGATTTTTGTTTTCTTTCAGGTTTTCATTTGTACAAACATTGTTCTGAGTACACATCTACATCATGTAAACCCTGCACTCCATCCACTTTCACTGATTTACCCAATGGACTGAGTCAGTGTTTCCCATGTACAGTCTGTGATTCCAGTGAGTGTGTCCTTTGATTTAATCACAGTGAGTTTCTCTGACATAAGTGTTAGACTAGCTTTTATATTTATACAATTCTTTTTTCCTTTGTAGGTCAAGGGTTAAGAACAAAGACAGAGTGTACATTGACTGCAGACACCATCTGTGAACCACGTGAAGGATTTTACTGTATTGACCAACACAAACACAGTTGTAGAGCAGCTGTTGAACATTCAAAATGTAACCCTGGACAATACATCATACAAAATGGTCTGTGTTTGTAGAATGAACTTGTTTTGGTGACTCTGTGTTAGTATTTCATAAACTGACTGTATGTGGATTTTCGTTTTCATAAGCAGAGAGGTTTTTCATAACTGAATAACACTTAATGTATAACTGTACAATTTTACTTTCTGCTGCAGACACAGCATTAACTGACAAAGGGCTGAACTCCCTCATGGGCCTTTGACCTGAGACCGTGACTTCTTTTTTTTTTCCTGATAATTTACATTGAGCTGAAAAATTTGCCACTTCAGACAATCTTTTTATTTCTTTGAAGGCGGTGTGGTGAATTCTTCTGAAACAGGCTTTTGTTACATCTACATTTAAATCAGGGCCTAGAGTAGTTAGATAAGGTTTGTGATTCAAGCTGGATCTTACACACAGATTGGCTTCATGGGACATGCACTTCTATTTTCACGTGTGTGTTTTTTCTTCTGTTTTCCTGTGTGTGTCTTTTCTTCTATTTTCAGCTGTTTGTTTTTTTGCTGTTGTTTTAAGATGATGTGAAATGTAACTGTGATGTTCTAGAGAAACAATTTGTTGCAAAGGTTTGTAATTATGTAACGTTAGAATAATATGCGTTTAGTGAAGAGAATGTCTTACACCTCTTCACTTTTGCTAGGGTTTATTGCAGTGGTGTTGTTAGGTCCGATCATTTTGGACAGGAGCCCTGAATATTTTAAGCTTAGCCCCGGATATTTTTGCCCTGAAAAAAGACGTGTTTATAACAAAACAACAGACAGACTGTGTAACAGAGCGGATCTTGACTTGCAGCGTCCAGAAAGAGGGGAGAGTAATCAAGCGCTGCACAGTGTGCACAAGGTTGGAAGGGGCGCGGGCCCGCACACAGATGAAAGGTTTCGGTTTTTCTTGGCCCTAGATTTAGCCTCTGATCTTTTCAAAAGCTGGAAACGCTCCTCGTTTATTGTTTTGTTTACTTTTTGTTAGGTTTACTGTTAGGTGTAGCTACAGGCTTTTGTTAGGGTTAGTTAGGAATTGTAGTTGTTTTTGGATAGAGATGAGGTTACTCTCATTTACTCCACATACTAATGCAGAGAGTAGTTTATTTTCTCCTTGCTTTCCCATAGTTTGCTTATCCGTCCTTGCAACTGGTTGGTACAAGGCAGCCCCACACGTCTGTCCCATGTGTAGTGTTGGTGTTTTGTTGGATCTTAATCGTAAATGATTATGCTCCTGTTTGTGCTGCAGATGCGTGATTTAAATGGTTTCTTACAGCAGTAGCTTTATGGTTTTTAATTTGTGTCGTCTTTCGTGCTTTAGTTTTAACTGGGTCATAACAGATGTCTAACAGAGATTGTTCTGTGTGTTGCATTCTCTGATGACAGACTGCAATTCTTCTATTTCTTTTTTGTAGGAACAGCATACAGAGACACTGTGTGTGGTGACTGTGTTGGTGACACTTACTCAGACGGTTCATTCTCATCCTGTCTGCCACATACACAGTGAGCTTATTGTCCTTTAGCACTGTCTGCGACACTATTCTTCGTTGTAACATGTTCGTCATTTAAAAAAATAACAATGTAATTTTATTTGATCTGACAGGTGTGAGAGTTCCATTGGAGTTGTGAGATGGGAAAAAAGGCCAGGAACTCATTCATCAGACGCTGAATGTGATGAATTACATACAGTTCCCATCATACTTGGTGTTTTATCATGTGTTGTAGTTACTGGCGTGGGATTAGGACTTCTTTATCACTGTTACAAAAAAAGAACAACTTCAGGTACGTTATTTGTAAGTATAATCAATGAAAATATACATTTACCTCCAACCATTGAAAAGCAAGTTTTAATGCTCTTGGTTGGTGTTTTGTTTATTACTTTATTAGCATATGTCAAGTGGTCAACAAAAGATCCCTGGAAAGATCACAAAGTACTTGAAGTACAGCTTGCTTCTTTTTTTTTCTTTTTTTTACGAAAATAAACTGCATAAATTGATTTTTGCAGTTTTCTCAATGTTGTTGTTGCAGGAGCACAATCTGCCAATCTGAGTTGTGATGAGTCATGTCTGGTTTTTGGCAGTTCAAAACAAAACCAGGCCCCCAGGCAAGCCTGCATAACTGAAGTGCTGTACAGTAACAATGGAACAAACCCGCGCAGTGTCTGCTGATGTAAACAGTGCTTGAGGTAGAAGGTGTATACACAGAAGGTGCATTACATAATGACACAGTGCATTCAGAAGTATACAATATGTCATTATTTCATATGTTTAAGTCACTATTCTTTCTGAAACCGAAACTCGTTCAATAATATGTTTTACTATGTCAGTGCATAAAGCTTCCAAAAGACACATGGTTCTGAAAGTGACTGCTACTCAACATATTCAAACACTTTCATGTCATATCATGTTCCAAAAAATTGATTTGGAAACCTTTGAGCAAAAAAGGAGGATCTCAATCAGTCTTGTGTCTTGTAAAGTCAGTTGTATTTTTTCTCTGATGATGATAGACAGTGCAGCAGTTCATGTGAGCACTGGTTTGAATCTAGACTGGGAACACTGGTTATCTGAAGTGTTTGGCAGTCCATTTACCAGAATACTTAAAATGTTAGTCCCATCTGCAACTCCCATGATTACCATGTTTGTGACTCGCATTGTGACGAAACGTACATATACCAATGATTTGAGGAGGTTTATCAATTTTTCTACTTGCCGTAAAAGACGGTAGTGCAGACAAAACCAAATTATATTAGATGACCTTTAACCCAGCACTGATTTGTTAAAAAATGAAGTGTTTGACTTGCAAACTTTTAGCGTGTATGTATCGTGGGTATGAACTGGACGTTCAGACGTGAGACAAGTGGGATAATGATCAGCTGTAACATGGACACACCCCTCCAAACTCAAAAAGCCCAGACAGCGTCCAAAACGTGACAGAATATTTCTCATTCAGAAGGTCTATCATATAACTACACTGAAGAACTGAATGACTTTGTATGACTGCATTGTTTATTGTCCACTCTAAAGTTTCATTTATTTTGCAATATTATACGTGTGACCTTAATTGTTGATACAAATATGATTCGTGGCAATTACCTGAGTCTGATGGGACAGCACCATGTTTAGGTGTTCAGTATAAATGTAAGTGTTCAGTCTGAAAATAATGAAAGATTGTTCGTATGATGTAAGTTCACGGAGTGCTGGAAGTGGATGAGATTATAACCAGGTAGCATTTAAGCTTAACTATTTGTTTTTCTTTGTTTGTCACATTAGTTAGAGATAAATAAATCATATGAATTATACTGCTGAGTAGACTCATTCGTTCATTCATTCATTTTCTAAGCTGCTTTTCCTAATTAGGGTCACGCGATTGGGGGGGGGGGGGGGGGGGGCTATCCCAGCATTCATTCAGCGAAAGGCAGGGAAACACCCTGAACTGGTCACCAGTCCATCGCAGGGCATGAGTAGACTCAAGTTAGTAGAATTTCTGAGATGCCTAAAGTTTCCTGCCACCTTAAGTATTAGTACTCTGTCTTGGGCAGCAATTTTCTTCACACGAAAACTATGTGTAAAGATAAGCATTTTCTGCAGAACTGGGGTGTATTCCAAATATGTGGTTTAGTGACTGACCCGGCTGAATTAAGCCAGAGTAAGTAGTAAACCGTCTAATAGAAAAGCCATATGGCATCATTTCTCCTAGCAAAACAAAGCCATAAGCCATATTGGTTGATTCTTCATAAATTAGCGACTCTCTTCCATATAGAAGAATTTCCCCCACAATACTGCATGAAATTTGCTTTAAATATTTTAAATTTGGTTGAAGTATTATAGGAAAATAGAGTCAATTATACAGTTGTTTTATGTTCACATTTTGGGTTGGTTATTAAGCACACGTATTGGTGTGTAAGTACAAGACTATCTGATGAAGAGTGCATACTTATGATGTTTGTTCTTTCAGGATATCACACATACACATGTTAATTTGAGACAGCATCTACATCATGTATAATATGCACAATTCAATTACATTTCCTCTATAGGCAGCTGTTTAGGCACGTTAACTGCGTCCATGTCCACTGCAGACACCATCTGTGAACCACGCGAAGGATATTGTTGTTTTGACCAACGCGAACGCAATTACAGAAGTTGTTGAACATTCAGAGTGCAATCCTAGACGTCACACAAGAAACTTTGTGTGTATAACTTGTGTGTATGACACTGCATGTGTTTCATGTAAACTGCATGTAAACTGATTCGGCCTATGGTTTATGTGTGGGTGTATTTGTGGGTGGGGGTGAGGGGGTAGAGAGGTAAACAGGAAGGGTTTCACCTACAGCTTTCGCAGGCGCTGTTCCTACAACTGTGTTAAGAAGATTTCACTCCATTTAAAGTTTTTTTTTTCTTGACACCCGTATATATACTATATATGTTTGCGTGTGATCACATATCATATATCATATTGTCATATATCGTATGAAACTTGATGTTAACACACAACCATGAGTCTCAACTGCAATACAGTGAACTCACTGGGTGCGTGGCTAACAAGATAAGCATCAACCATTTGAGTAAACCTACTATTACCACAAAAAAAAAAAAAAACATTGTGGGAATTTCGTCATCAGCGGAGACAGTATAAAACTCATAAAATTATGTGGGTTGTATTTTGCAGGGTTCATTCATACACATTGATTCATTCTCGAAATAACTGTTTGGCTACTAAAATAACCTTGGAAAACCAGCATGTGGGTCCTCGTTGAATAAGATGAGAAGAGGGGACGCGGGAAATTTTCACACGTTAGAAACGCGTAGCATGCAGTTTTATTCAATTTCATCGTCAAACTTTTTGACGGAGTGGAAAGAGTGTTGGAGTGGCGCAAAGGTCGGAACTAGAGTGACGCTCGTGGCCATGCCCCCACTGAAAGACAGGTTATGTGAGTAGCCCCGCGTGCTGAGTGAGTGACAAAGGTGTTGAACACGTTTTGAAAAAAAGAGTAGAAAGAGACTCCTTCAAACATTACAAGTAAGAACACTCTGTATTCATTTATAACCATCGCTTAATCTCTGGCCATCGTGTACATGTAAATGAATAAGCCTGTTTTTTTGGAGTACAAACCGTCGTGTCCATCCAGGTGATGCTTTTTTTCTTTTTTTACTTTCACTTTTTGTTTATCCATCACTTTTCAACAAGCTAGAAAGGCTTTGTAGTCTTGCTCTAAATAGTCATGTCGTCTAATGAACATTACATATAACATATGAAACAATTTGTTCTGCATTAGAAGGTCCATATTTGTGTCGGGATAATTGTTTTATTAATCAAAGTGTGGAGGGCTGAGTGTTTTTGTGGTAGCTGAAGCAGGTGCTTAACTCGCGTGTGTTCGCTCGTAGACGGAAAGACTTCCACAGGACTCCGAGTAAAAGGATAAAATAAAGGAGTTTCTTTTATACTAAACACGCAAAAAAAAATAAGCCGAAACAGAAACCACAAGAGGAAACCTTAAGTTAAGTTTTTCCTAATACGTCACACAACTACGGTCAGAAAAGTGTGTTGCCCCGCGGCCCAGAAGCCCCTCAATTGCCTCCTGAGACCCAGACCTGTCTTAAAGTGGCAGTGTTAAAAAATGTAACGCGCATACATCCGATAGTAAAGAAAGGCATCCCAAGCCTCTTAGTTGTACATTATTTATAACTTTACTGTTTATATAAAAAACAAAATTTAGATATATGATCATTACGCACGTGTCTCAAGTGCTTTGGCTCCCACGCGAAGAGTTCTTCTGCCAAAGGTTAAAGGCCTGTGTCGAGCTTTATACTGCACCGAACAATGAGCAAGTATAAAGTAAACAACGAGGAATTTCCATAAGCATGTTCTTTTCTGCGGTCATTGCTTTTACACACCGTGCAAATGTGCTGAATTGCGTTAACGAATACATGTACAATATCAAATGTCGTCATATTACGGTTTGAGGGAACAGGGATGTCCTAATGTGAATCTTTGTTTTTAGTTTAGCTTTTGGCTCGCTCTTAAAAGTGAATGTCAGTATGAGTGACGACGATAGTAAGGAGAAGCTGGCCAATGTTTTTTTGCGGGGGGGGCGGGGGGGGGGGGTGCAGGGGTGCGGTTCGTTCAAACGAAGTGTGTGGAGCTAAATAAGATGTAATAAATGTTCTGTATTTTCGTAAAATTTAATCTGACAAGACGGGAGATAGAGACGATGTAACTGCACTCCTGCAAAGCTTGTTAAACCGATTTGCGATGACGTATGCATTTTGAATGGTGGAACTGACAGATTCTAAACTGAATAGTAACAACCATGCAGTGCAGTTGTTTATGTCAGTCTTAACGTCTGAACATAGTAAAGTCATAGATAGGTCAGAGCGTATGTCTTGCATATACTATGTTTCAACAATACTGTGTCACTGTAGTCAATCAGAAATAATAAAAAACTAGTTCCATCTCACTGTCAGACAGACTGTTAAAACCTCCTTAACTTCTTTTTCTCTCTGTAGCCTGCTACAGTGATCATGTTTTTTTCTTTCTAGAAAAGAAGTACCACATTCATTCCTTCAGTCAAGCGATCATGAAATGTATTGCTTTTACTGCTTACTTGTAGTCTTTTCCCTTTTTTGGCTTATAGTTTTCAGGTTCACCCTTTTCCAGCCAATGCGTAATTTTTCATTTGGAAATTTCTCAACTCTTTTCTTTCAGATAATTCTCCAGATATTAGGAGTGACCTCATTTGAGAATGAAGAGCCAAAGAGTTCTTGGGGACATCAGATCTGGAAATGAGGATAATTATGTTAAAATTTCATATCTGTTTTTATTTACAATGGTCCTTTTTCACAACTTTCATCTCTGCATCAGTGCATGTGGTACAGCTGAATATGAAGTGAATGGAGAATGTTGTCCTATGTGTGGTCCTGGTGAGTCAAACTATCACTGTTCATTCACATGATCACAGGATTCATTTAAGGGTCATCACAGAATACAGTCTAAAGCAAACTGTTACGAATACATAGCTTAAATGTTCACAGATAGGAGTTATTCATTAAACAACAAATTTTTGGTGAAAAAAAATTACAACAGTGTTTTTGAAAAAAACCCAAAAAAACAAAGCATAATATTGATTTTTGTTTTCTCTCAGGACATCATGTGTCCAAACATTGTGCTGATGACACATCTACATCATGTATGCGCTGTTCTCCATCTACTTTCACTGATTCACCCAATGGACTAAGTCACTGTATCTCATGTACAGTCTGTGATTCCAGTAAGTGTGTCCTTTGATTTAATCACAGTGAGTTTCTCTGACATAAGTGTTAGACTAGCTTTTATATTTATACAATTCTTTTTTCCTTTGTAGGTCAAGGGTTAAGAGCAAAGACAGAGTGTACATTGACTGCAGACACCATCTGTGAACCACGTGAAGGATATTACTGTATTGACCAACACAAACACAGTTGTAGAGCAGCTGTTGAACATTCAAAATGTAATCCTGGACAATACATCAGACAAAAAGGTCTGTGTTTGTAGAATGAACTTGTTTTGGTGACTCTGTGTCAGTAACTCATAGACCGACTCTATGTAGATGCGTTTTCATAGGCTGAATGGTATCAACAAAAAGGTCTGTCTGTCTGTCAGCTAAAAAAGTATTGGAGACTAAATAAAATGTTCATGTCGTACTTCAAATAGTCCCAAAAACTGGGAAAAACCATATACATGAATAAATTAAAACTACAGTGTTTTAATCTGAGAGCAAAGATTCCTCCCGCTTACTGCCGCAGAGGAGGAGTTCGAGAGATGTAATTCTGTCAGCTGTATTTCTCCTCTGTCAGTGACAGATTATAAGTTTTCTATTTGGTTTTTGTAGGAACAGTGGATACAGACACTGTGTGTGGTGACTGTGTTGGTGAAACTTACTCAGACGGTTCATTCTCATCCTGTCGACCACATACGCGGTGAGTTTACTGCAGAATAATTCCAGATGGACTGTTCAGTGTAACACGATGATGCTGTGGTTTTAATTTCACATGACAATTGTGAGAATACTGTGTTCACTGTACATTAGCATTGTCTGTAACACTATTTCAGTTGAATTCTTCAATCTATCATACTAATTATTTAACATAAATAATGATTTAATTTTTTTTTAATACGACAGGTGTGAAAATTCCACTGGAGTTGTGAGACGGGAAAAAAGACCAGGAACAAGTTCATCAGATACTGAATGTGAAGAAACATATATAGTTCCCATCATCCTCAGTGTTTTATTTAGCATAATTATTCTACTGGCACCAGGACTTTTTTATTTTTGTTGCTACAAAAAAAGAAAATCGGTGACCTCAGGTATGTTATTTATAAATACAGAAATCGTACATCTGATCAACACATTTACCATAAGACACTGAATGAAAATCATGCATTTTCGGTGCTGGTTTTGGTTTATTAATTGTATCCATTGTATCAGGTATCTGTCATGTTAACTTACCCCCCAAGAGCTAAAAAACATACTCAACAAAATGAATAGACTCTCTTAAAAGTGTAGATTATTTGCTTGTCTTTCCTATTTTCTGTTTTTGTTTGTTGCTGTTGCCTTCTTTTTCTTTCTCTTTTTTTTTGTTCCTTAGGGTCATTTGACCACTGAAGAATGTTTAATTGAGTCATCCAATCTTCTTGATGATTTTTAATTTTGCAGAAGCAGGTTCAAATACAGATGGTGATGATCTGGAATGCCATCCTCATGTTGAGTGAAGTAAAGACTCGTGTGATGAGAAGACGGGGGCCAGAGGGAGAAGCCACTGAAGTTCAGGAGTTTAATGTCATTTAACAGTTGTCTTAACACTGTCAGCTACTGCACATCATGTTAATGAGCAAAACATTCTCCCCCTGCCTTATGAGTGTCATGCAGTCCTTCAGGCATTTGGTCTGTATGACTAAAGTTAACCAATCCCTTGTGCACCCCAAATAACTGCTCCCAGACCATCTGAGGCCGTTTCGGTCCACCTCCAAGAGAGCTCTGGTGGGTTTTGTTTGTAGCACAAATGCAGTACGTGTCAGATTTTGGGGGATGTGAGATTTTGAGGGTACAGAGCAGATGCTGACATGGACAAACAACACACATGCAAACTGAGCTGAGATGACTGGAGGGCAAATATGAACTGATGAAGAGGCGAATTTTATATTTAATAACAGCAGAAAAAGAGACTAAATCCTGATGAGATGTACTCATAAGTTATCAGACAGGCCTGGTTTGTTTCTTCCTTTTAAGCATTGAAAAGTCAGACTATACAGACATACCTGGTTCTTCTGATAATAGAAACTGTGTCACCCATTACATTTTGCTGTTGTCTTATGCCTCGTCTGATTTGTTGAGCATGCACCCTCTGGTACCTACTGCTGATGAACTCCAGTTGTGTGATTTTGTTGCAGATATCATAGAATTTCATGACCCATACTTAGGTCATCAAATCTGTCCAATCAGTTGGATTTTCATGATCGCAGACTATAGTAGACTTTTGTAGTTGTGGTGGATTGAGAACATGGAGGCTCTTGTAACGAGATCACCAGGTAGCCGGACGCAAGTGCAGAGTAGGTTGAAATTTTAATGAAAAAACAAGCGAGTACACGAATTCCAAACAAGACGGAAAACAAACAGGTTACAACACAGAATAATACTGACGGTATCCAAAACAGATTCTAGACGCTCAGAATACACATAGGGTACGTGTAGACTTTGCAACCGAGGGGTGAAACAGAGGCGTTAATAAAGAGGGGAAAATCAGGGAAAACAAAAGTGAACACAGGCGTGGATGATGAAGGGACGGGCCGATGATTAGTAAACCGGCGACGCCGATCGCTGAATGGCTGGAGTCGGTGCGGGAGGAGACGAGGTGGTTACAGCTCTATTTAAGCTAATGTAGCTATCAGCAATGTTCAGAGTGGATCTGAATCAGCAATGTTCAGAGAGGATCTGAATCAGCAATGTTCAGAGCGGATCTGATATGTTAGTAACATATTTATTTGCTGCTTCCAGTTATGGCTACCTGTAAACTGCTGTGCAGGGAGAGGCCAGCTGGGATCCATTTGATCATCTTTAATTAGATACCAGACTTCATTTTAAGTGTTGAGATCACTGAACAGACAAACCGACACAGAGAGAAAAGAAAGAATGATTTTAGATTAGGATTAGAGTAGAGTACTGACTAGAGAAGAGAATGAGATGATGCTCAGATACTGATAATCTGGTATCTGATAATCATGATTTCCTCTTCGAATTAGAACTTCTTTATAACATACATATATATAATGCTGTCACAAATGCTCTGAGATGTAGGATGCAAGGGTAGGTCAAGGTTATTACAATCCAAAACATAATCTAAAATCCTACTCACAGTATCAGGCAAAATCTGGGACATAATAGTGAAAGTACAGAAAACTAAACAGGAACTTCGATTCTAACAATGAAGAAGGTGGCTGATAGGCGTCAGGAAAAGCTTACAGACACAAGGAGACCAACAGGAACAGGGGAAACTAAACAGGAACAGAGATTTTCAACAGGATGTACGCAGCTCAGTGAAGGAATTTGCACAAGGTGGATGAAAACAAATGAGTCAAAGGAATGTATGTCCCAGTGATTTCATGAGACAAAGAACAGGGGACAAAGGTGAACATGACGATTGTGATGTTTCAGTAATGAATGAGTTAGTATATGCACAGGTGAACAGAGTTATGGTTTGACCAGAAGAATGTGCTGAAGACAGAGGTGAGGTGCATTACTGTGTATGTGTAAAAAAAAAAAAATTTTTAAAGGTTTATGAAATTCATTCATTTGCTAATGAGCTGATTATTTATCAGTTAAAGCCATTAGTGAAGGATACTGAGATGCTGTGTAAATTTTCCATTAATTGAAACATCATTTGCACTCATTCTCCAGTTCCCTTTTCCATAATAACAAATGACTGAACCATGCTAAAACTTCATTCTATAAAAGAAAATGTAAATCATCACACATCTTCTTGATAAAATGTGTTCTTACACTGTTTATCTTACTTTCTCACCATAAAAAAATTAAAGATGACTGTAACTTACCTTAGCAGACTTTCAAGCAAAGTATTGTAAAATTTAAAGGAATTTTTACAGTCGTCTTCATATATTGCAATATTTTATTTATTTTTTTAAAATTTTGCTCACAGCTGTTATTTTTGAATACACGATATGTAAGATTTTTAAATGTAATGTATTATATTCTGCTATCATTGTCCATATGTGCTCTCCCATTTTTGTTATAAAACCTCACCAGAACAGTCAATTTTGAGTTTCTTGCTGACATGATTATTTCAGAATTATGCAGACTGCAGCGACACGTCTGTATTTACCAGTGGTAAGACACTATAACAGTATGACTTCGATATGCAGACTGTTTTTGGTAAGACATCTGGGAAGTAAATTGGGCGCATAACTTAACTAATATACAGTGACACAAGTCAGGAGCCTGTTCACTCAACACCGCCTCTATGTATTATTTCTAGTCAAAATTTTGCAATTAGATGTGCATCAGAGAAAAAAAAAACCCCACACACTTGTATTCGACAGCCAGACCTTGCTAAAAATTGGAGGACGACGCAAGGCAACCAGACAACTTCAGTGGCGGAGAACTTGCATCACGTCAGCGCCACTAGAGTTTTCTGAGTGAAAAGGCACCGAAAGCAGCACGAGAGGATACAGAGACGTGGCAAAACGGATAGAATCCGCGTCAGGGTTAAGTTAGGGTGAAGTCCCCAAATAATCTTGTCTAAAGTAAAAACAAAAGTCATTCGCCAAGTTACCGTGGGATGTTCCTAGTACATACGCTACATGCATAGTGTGTAACAAAGCGCTGCTTCTGCTATATGTACTTAAGATCCATATCGCTCCCCCCTCCCCCATGTAAATAAGTCACTGGACAGACTGGCTCTAACAAACACTGGATTCCAGGAACAGTTACCAATAGATCCACTGCAAATTATATATTAAAGATACCATCTTTTTTGTGCATCTATGCTAATCTGGACAAGCCAAACTGCACTGCGAATCATGTTAGTCTTGGAGATTGTGTATCAAAGAAACATAACATATCTTCTGGTGTTGCACAAGGAAGCTGTAGTGGTCCCCTTCTTTTTTCATTATACATGTTACCACTAGGTAAGATCATCAGAGAACACAATGTTAACTTCCATAGCTATGCTGATGATACACAACTATACATTTCCGTTGAGCCAAATGACATAAATGCATTATACTCCTTGACCACCTGCCTGTCAGCAATCACTCAATGGATGAGTAATAATTTTTTAAAGTTAAATGAAGACAAGACTGAAATACTATTAGTTGGCCCCAGACCCAGAAGAGACGCACTTTCTACCAGACTAAGACACTTAGGCCATCAAAACAAACTGGAAGTCACAAGCCTGGGTGTAATTTTAGATTCAGATTTAAGTTTTAAACCCCACATAAGCAAAGTAACCAAAACAGCCTTCATCCACCTGAGAAATATTGCCAGAGTGCGCCCATTTTAACTCAACAGGGTGCTGAGAAGCTCACTCATGCTTTTATTTCAAGTAGACTGGACTACTGTAATACTCTTTTTATTGGTCTTCCAAAGAAGTCAGTTGAGAATTTACAGCTAATTCAGAACTCTGCTGCTAGACTTTTAACAAAAACAAAGAAGAGAGAGCATATTACTCCTGTTTTAGCTGCACTGCACTGGTTCCCTGTATCTTTTAGAACTGATTTTAAAGTCCTTCTACTTGTGTACAAAGCTCTTAATGGTTTAGCACCCTCTTACATTACCGATTCTCTGTCGTTTTATGTTCCTTCACGATCCCTTAGGTCCTCTATGGCAGGTCTTTTAAACATTCCAAAAGTCCCCAAAAATAAAACTGGGGAAGTTGCTTTTAGCCACTATGCACCTTAACTGTGGAACACCCTACCAAGAAGTATTAGAGAGGCAGGCTCAGTGGACAGTTTTAAACGGCAACTAAAAACATACCTTTTTAGTCTAGCGTACTATTAGGAATTTTCTCTTTTGTTTTAGCAATTTTCTCTTTTGTTTTTCTCTTTTTTTTTGGTTTTAATGGTTTTTATTCATTTTATCAATTCCTCATTTTTTTAATTCTTTTTTTTATTTCATTTAATCTATTCTTTTAATTGTTTTACTCTAAACTGTTTTATTTATTAATTTTGACAATCTCTCCTGTTTTATGTCCCCTGAATTATGTGGTTTATCCTTGCTTTTTTATTGTGTGGTCAAACCGCTGAGATCTAGAGAATTGCGTATGGACCGGGTGGGGCAAGTCTTTTACGTTGTGCGACACCTGTTGCCTCGCCCCTCCCTGGCAATGAAGGAGTCAAGAAGTGATTGCGTCTTGTGACGTGAAAAGCAAAGCTCTGGAATTTTATTATAAGCAAAACCGAAAGCAATACTTTGGCTGGGAAAAAAACACAGACGACATCGCATTCTGCAAAACATCGAAGGTAAGGATAGTTTATATTAAGCTGTAGCCATTTTTTAAGATAGCAACTATGCAAACGAATAATTTCGTTTTTTAGCGGACAAACGGTAGTAAATTGGTCTCGCTTAAAAGGTACGCATTATGTTGAGTTTTTGTCTAATTTGTCAAAGAGTGATCCTGATACAGTGTATTTGTGCGGTCAAACAAAGTGCAAATGTCTGTGTCGTGGATCATTTTAATTTATATTCAACATCGAACTAACACACACAAAAAAAATTTGAACGAACACAAACAAGGAAGTATCAGTCCTGTGTTTTATGTATTAGCGCCAAAAACATCATACATTACGATGTTTCACGAACTATCCCGAGTGCTGTAAATACGTTCAGTTGTGTTAACCAATACGTTTGCAATATTACTGGTTACAGTATCCTGCTGTAGAAATTTGTTTCGATTTGTCGTGTTAAACAATGCAAACGATTAACAAACAATTAAACTTTTCTTTTTTTTTTTAAACAAAGTGAGAGGAGGTTAATAATCTCACACAAAGATTTTCTGTAAGACATCTCTTACAAGACAAGGCATTGTTACTTAACTTTGCATTTTGAATGTGAAACTAATCTATTCTAAGATGAATAGTCACAGCAACACGATGAAGTTGTTCACCTCAATCTTAACCACGTTACAGAAATAAGTCCAAACTTTCCCATGCATTTCACATTTCAAGGATAATGTGTTAATATTGCATTAAAACTTCCTTATCTTAATTTTCTTCCTGTAATGCACTGGTAATGTTTTTCTTGCTTGAAAAGAAGTATCAAATTCATTCGCACTGCGACGTCAAGCAATCACGAAATTTGTTGCCTTTAGTGTTCACTTTTCCTTGTTGTTTATACTTTTCAGGTTCACCGTTTTCATGCCAATGCTTAGCGTTTCATTTGGAAAACTCTCGATTCTTTTCTTTCAGGTAATTCTCCAGAAATGAAGAGTGGCCTCATTTGAGAATTAGGGGCCTACAAGCTCTTGGGGACATCAGATCTTGAAAAGAAGATAATTATGTTTATTCTGTACATCTGCCTCTTATGGGCAGGGGCTCTATTTCATAACTTTCAGCTCTGCATCGGTGCATGTGGTAAAGCTGAATATGAAGTGAATGGAGAATGTTGTTCTATGTGTAATCCTGGTGAGTCAAACTATCACTGTGCGTTCAAATAATCACAAGGGATCCAATTAATAGTCATCACAGAATACAGTCTAACTAAACGATTTCAAATACTTAAAGTTTCACAGATAAGACTTGTTATCAAAACAAAGATTGTTGGTAAAGAATTACAACGATACTGATGAAAGGAGGACATAATATTGATTTTTGTTTTCCACCAGGATATCGTGTGTCCAAACATTGTACTGAGTACACAAATACATCATGTGCACCCTGTTCTCCATCCACTTTCACTGATTTACCCAACGGACTAGGTCACTGTTTCCCATGTACAGTCTGTGATTCGAGTGAGTGTGTCCTTTGATTTAATCACATTGACTTTCTCGGACATAAGTGCTAGACCACTTCACTGTTATATTTACACAATTCTGTTTCCTCCATAGGTCAAGGGTTAAGAACAAAGACAGAGTGCACACCTACTGCAGACACCATCTGTGAACCACGTGAAGGACTTTACTGTATTGACCAACACAAACACAGTTGTAGAGCAGCTGTTGAACATTCAAAATGTAAACCTGGACAATACATCATACAAAAAGGTCAGTGCATGTTAATCAAACATGTTTTAAGGACCAAATGAAATGTTCATGTCACATTTCAAAAATAGTCAAAAAGGATGGATAATAAATTAATACTAAACAAATAAATGAACAACCAATCAGTGTTGTATACACACTGTGCTTTAATCTGAGAATAAAGAGTCCTCCCCTTCCAGACAAACTAGCAGAGTTCTGTCAGCTGTATTTGTCCTCTGTTGTTGACACATTGTATTGTTTCTATTTGGTTTTTGTAGGAACAGCAGATACAGACACTGTGTGTGGTGACTGTGTTGGTGAAACTTACTCAGACGGTTCATTCTCATCCTGTCGGCCACGTACACAGTGAGATTACCATACATTAGCACTGTCTGTAACACCATTACAATCATATTCTTTAATGTAACACATTAATCATTGAACCAAAATAATAATGTGATTTCACTGAATCTGACAGGCCTGAGAACTCCAACACCAATCTCACTGATGATGTTATAAGACTGGAAGAAACGCCAGGAACACAGTCACCAGATACTGAAGGGGACGAAATCCATACAGTTCCCATCGTACTTGGTGTTTTGTGTGCTGTAATAATTGTTATAGTGGGAGGAGGACTTTTTTATTATTGCCACAAAAAAAGATCATCCATGACTTCAGGTTGGTTATTTGTAAATCCAAAATTCGTAGGATCAGCATATTTGCCATAAGCCTTTGTGTTGTAAACAAAAAATTTTTTTTTACAGAGTTCAGTATTGGTGTTGGTTTATTAGTTATATCAATCATCATTTATCAAATATCGTGACACACTCCCCAGAATTCAGAACCGTACAAATGACTAAGCACAGATTATCAGAAAACTACAGACTACGTTTCATTGTTATTCCCGTTTCTGTTCCGGATTTGTTTGACCACCTTGGCATCATCAGTTGATTTACGCAATCTTACTGAAACTTTTATAGGAAAAGAAAATGTGAAAACCAACAGTGAGAACGTGGAGTCCCAGTCGTCAGACCTGTTGAAGAAAAGAGAGACAGCGTCCTTACAATCCAGTCTGCCAATGGGACAAAAGTCAAATGGAAAGTGTGATGAAAATCAGCGGCTTCAAGATGAAAAATGTGACAGTTGCAGCTCACACACTTCTGTTTAATGCTGTTCATTGTTCATCCAAAATATTTCAGAACCTCCAGAGTGTAATCGTGTCATAGTAAAACAAAGGATTGTTATTTCAGTGTCTTGAAATGAATATGGTGATCTTCAATATGTATATTTTTTGCACAATAATTCTGTTTCATAACGTCCAACGTGTTTCATGTGCTCTTTGTGTGTTTGTCCCTCTCTCTCTCTCTCTCTCTCTCTCTCTCTCTCTCTCTCTCTCATATTGTCTTGGTAACATACATACACATGAAAATCATCTACACTTCTTCATCATTCCATGAGCCAGACCAAAAGTCCAGTACAGTGACTGTGTATGTGGTCAGTGTTCCACAGCGGAACAGTGTCACTGCCACAATACAGTTTTATATGACACAGGGAGGAACGTTATGACAACAAGCGCTTCAATACTTTTTAACAGCCTAAAATATCAGCTATATTTATATTATACGCAATACTATTTCACCTATACACACTCTCACACACCCTACACTCACATGTCAGACCATACTATATGTTTTTGTATAGTGAAGGAAAAGCACAGTGAAGACCAACTGTTTAATGTTGTTTAACAGCTGTCTTTACAAAAAAAGGATAGAAAGCTACAGTTGTGTTATGTGCAACACTGTTTCACCTGTACACACTCTCTCACATACTGCACTCATTTCTCAGTGTTACTAATACTACAGTATCCACGGGCATAATGAAGGAGTACCTCGTAAAACTCCACAATACCGTGCAAAGTAACAGAAGAATAGTGATACTAGAATGTTACAGTGTGACTGTGGTAAATGTGTGTTACACTATTACTGAAGTAAGTGTGTGTTACAGTATAACTGTGGTAATAGTGAAATATTGTCGAGAGAACATGATTGTTATTGTTGTAGAGTTGAGAGACACTGATTAGAGTAATGAAGCTGCTTGTGGTGCGTGTGTCAGAAACCCAGACAAGGACGTTTAAATGAAATTCATTTATTTACATGTACACTAAACGATTATAAACACATGGGGGCTGGGATATGATATTCATGATTTCTTTACAGCTTGTTACACTTCATACTGGGTAAACGAAACTGAAAGAGAGACAGTCGTTGTGTGTGGATCTGAAGTTCTAGAAACACATTCATCTGATGTCTGCACTTATAGACGAATTTAGATTGGCACACAGACAGAAAGAGACTGGGATGGACTGGTTTATTTATGATCAGGAGAAAGGATTCATTGTAAGTGGTTTGACAGGTGCGTGAAAGGAACCTTACTGGGCAGGATGGGAGATGTGTCAGTTTTCACAGTATGGTAATAGTAGATTATGAGCAGTAATACTGGGATAAAACTCAGGATATAAATAATATTTGATTATGTAATATTATTTTCAACAACTTTTTTTAACAGAAAACTGAAACATCTTCTACATGAATTTTTTGCCCTCTTTTTCGGGAAAAGTCAGCCATTATCATTATCACATTCCCTGTTCCCTGTGAACTAAGATGAGATCAGAGTTCCTGTAAGAGGATGATGTTTGTGATGTCCCAAGTAAACGTTTGATCTTAATAAATACAATATACATAAACACACAAATACATGAATAAAATCATTTAACCACCACATTGCGTTTTGTCATTTTGAGAGATAAAAAGGATTTATTGTTTGCCTAATGTTATTCAAATTAAATGTGCTGTAAATTCCTTTATAGGGTGATGATTGTAAATCTGATTTAACTTTAGTGTATTTGTGACGAGTTGGTTGAGGAGTCTGGATCCATGTGCAGTTGACAAAGTTTTATTTAACACAAGGTAGGCCAGGACACAGAGACACAGGAGCACAGAACAGGGACAGAGCAGGACACAAACAATTCAGACTTAGATAACACTGTGTAACACAAGGCACCGGCTTTGACGGCAGGGACCCCGCGGCGCAGTACCACGGGCGGGACTGGCCACTGGACGGGTTCTCTGTGGGGAGGAACAACGTCGAGTGGGAGCCACTGGTGGGCCCCTGGAAGGTGCTAATGCCACCTCTGCACGTAAAATTGGTCCTTATGAAACAATTTGTCACAGCTCCAGATAAGGAGTCTGCAGCCTTCAAGTTACATTCAATACTTCTTCCCTAAGCTGTCTGAGGCAAAGGTCAAAGCCGGTGTCTTGGTCGGACCACAGATAAAGAAGATCCTGGAGCGCAAGGAATTCCCCAAGAAGCTCCACTAAGAAGGAGAAAGCAGCTTTGGAAAGCTTTGTTGCAGTGGTTCAGGGCTTCAGCCAGGATATACTGGACTTTGAACGCCGCTACCAAGGAGCGCATGACGAGAACATGATGAGATTCTATATTTGGGGACTGATTCGTGAGAGTGATTTACAGTATTGTCGTAAATCTCAAACTTCTAAATCTTTTGTGGTCACTTTTGTATGACTTTAGTATAAATACATGAATAATTTTGATATGTTTTTTTTTCTGACACTGTGTGATTGAAACTGAGCAAATCTGCCCGTTTTCCCTCTGGAAATAGATACATTTCAAGATATCATTGTCCATGTCGCAAAAGCAAAGTTTCAACGGAATAATAACCATTTTCTCTACTTTTTAGGAATACGCAACTGGTAACTCTGCCGACGCAGGAACAAAAAAAGCAAAAATTTGTTACACGGTGTAATGGAGGAACACATATCAGATACGCGTCTCATTAGCTTAACACTTCACAAGGAAACAACGAAATGGCAGGGGTAATTATGCCAAAAATAAACCAGGCTTGATGAACAAAACAAGCGTGGGCGATGACCGAATAATTAACGGAATGAACCAAGGAACGCAAGGAAGTGACTAAACAGAAAACAGCCAGCAGAGGGCGAGAGTGAGAACGAGTGCGTTACAGTATTGTTCTGCTTATCACACAATACCTAGTTTTATTTTTTCTGCCAAAATCTGATCCTCACATTCGACAAAACCTAAGACAAATAAGCGATAAGAGTTGCTCTGTCATTCAGTTTCTTTAAGCATCCCACGTGAGTGAGTCTTTCTCTGACTAATCGTGGCCAGAACGTGCGATATTTGGGGGAGGGAGGAGAGGAGACAGGATGCTGAAATACTCCTATGTGAGAAACACGTAAAATGCGATTTTATTCAGTTGCGTAGTAAAACATTTTGCAGCTTGAAACTGAGTGGTAAGAATGGTGGAGCAGCTTGCCACAGCAGTTAAAACCGTTCTTCCAAGTCATACCTGTTATGTTTAGTGAATTCACAGAGCGGGTTGATGCGACTGATAATTGTTAAGCAAAATGAACTTTGAGATAGACAACACAAGGTTCAATCAACTCCGACGGTACTGAACAGTCTGAGAAGTATCGATGCATACAGACGGAACTTTTACAGTTGTCTTGGCAACTGGCCACATTGCTTAATTATGAATGCGTAGCAGGAAGTAGTGCATTCATACCTTATAGCATCACATTGCAATACTTGTAGCCGTGTGTTACCTGGAGGTAAGACAGAAAAAAAAACAATCGGCTTCCACAAAACATCAAAAGTAAGGATAATTTATCTTGATTTGTCGCGAACTCTTTTTTCTTGTTATCAACTACATGTAAACAAAGAAAGGCTGGTTCAGAGGATAAAACCGTTGTATCCATCGATTTGTTGTTAACGAGACAGACTTTATGCTTTAGTTTGAGGCAGTCGTCTTATCTAGAGAACATTATAGGCTATGCAAAATACAAAAAAAAATTGAATCAAATTGTTCTCGATTAAAATTGTAGGACTGCATATCAAATCGAGATTCTTGTTTAGTTTATCAAACAGTGATCCTCATACATCCTCTGTTTGTGCAGTCGAACAAAGGGCGAAGCTCTTCGTCGAGGATGGTTTTAAATTGCAGTGGACTAATATAAATGCGGAAATACCAGCGCCGTCTTTTGTGTTTGAGCCGAAATCATCATACATTACAATGTTTCACAAAATATCCCACGTACAGTATCTTTCACGTGTTGAACTATGCCGACGAATACTTTTTAAGTTCCACGTGCTGTTGTATTCTAGTCTTAGGATCCTGTAGTAAAATATTGCTCAGGTTCGTTTTGCCATTGTCGCTTATGTATTCAGGGCCAAAGTAAAGAGAAAGTGGTATGTTTGTTTTTTGTTTGTTTGTTTTTTTGTAAATAAAGTGAAGGGAGATTAATAATCTCTTCATAGTCTTGCTCTTGTCTCAGAGATACCGTTAACCTAAACGGGGTGGGCGGGGGGCAACTATTACAAGACAGGATGTACAGGGTATATAGACATTGTTGCTGCATTTCTGCGAAGCGTGCATATTTGAGACCACTTAGAGATAACTTGAGCATTTTTATGTGAAACTGGTATTTTCTAAGTTGAATTGTCACAACCATACAGTGCAGTTCAACCTTAACCTATGGATAAAGTGAAGTCGTAGATAAGTCACAACTGTTATAGCCTATATTTTAAAAAAAATGTGTTACGGCAGTCGTCCAATAACAAACTAGCTCCAGCTCACTGCCAAACGGACTAACATAAAAACCGCCTTGTTTCTCTCTCTGTACTGCACTGATACTTCTCTTCTAGTGAGAACAATCTTATCAAAGTCGCTCATGCTGTGAAGTTAAGAAATCATGGAATTCGCTGCTTTTACTGTTCATGTCATGAGAGAGGGCCCGTAACTAAGGTACCGTATGGAGCGGAGTGTGAACCAATCAGAAATAGCGGCTCTAACTTTGCAGTTCGTAGATGCTGAAGACCGCAGAGGTGAAAAGAGCGCTTCGTCTTCTGATTTCTGATTGGCTCTCCCCCCGCCCTCTGCTCCCCCGCTCTGTTCTCTCTATCCGACCCGGCTGCCCGAGAAGCTCTGCACACACGCGAGCTTGCGTAAAGGTCAACTAACCCTATCCCCACCCCCAACCCTAACCCTAACCACGTAATGTGCAAAATGGATCCTGCTTCCGGGGACGGGTCGTGCACTTACATTCTCTCTTTCAGAGCTACAAGTGCAAGTTGGTTTTTACAACGCATTTATTGCAAGAATTGTTTCAGAAGTCAAGGCACGCAGATGTGAAGTTGCAGGGCCCGATTCGACAGGTTGTAATCACCAAGCTGTGGTTGAAATCACTGACTTGTGGCTGTACTGGAAAATGGACTCAAAATAAATATATATATATGAGTAAATGTTGGGTTATAAGTTTGCAGATGACACTGTATTTATCAGTCTACACATCTGTGAATATTTTTTTTCTGTGACTTCGCATTCAGAACACAGGTGTATGAATATTTCTATATAAGCGAAAATTTCAGCATACAAGTTCGCATTTTTTTCTACAAGTGAAAATGTATACATACGCGTTCAGATTTTTGTTCTACAGGTTCTCACATCGTATTTCACAAGTTCTCAAAATCAAGCCTACAAGCTCTCGCATTTTGCAACATAGGCAATTTACCCTCATACACAGCCGCAAAGCATGTATGTTTAAAATGATTTGCGATGACGTATGCGTTCTGAACGCGGAACGGACATTATTCTAATCTGAATAGTCACAACCGTACAGTGAAGTGGTTCATGTCAGCTTTAACCTCTGAATATAGTTAAGTCATAGATAAGTCAAAGTTTTTTTTTTACAAATTCGATTTCAACAATACTGTGTCATTGCCGCCAACCAGAAATAACAAACCAGTTCCACCTCACAGTCAGACGGACAAGTGTAAAAACTTCATTAACTTGTTTTTCTTTCGTACTACGGCGATCATCTTTGTTCTTGCTGGAAATAAAGCATCAAATTCATTTATGCTGTGAAGTCAAGCGATCAAAAAATTTGTTGCTTCTACTGTTCACTTGTAGTCTTTTCCTTGTTTTTTTTTTTTTTCTGGTTCATTCTTTTCCTGCCAGTGTGTAATTTTCACTTGGGAAATTTCTCAACTCTTTTCTTTCAGACAATTCTCCAGACGTTAAGAGTGGCCTCATTTGAGAACGAAGAACCTAAGAGTTCCTGAGGACATCAGATCTTAAAAAGGGGATAATTATGATCATAATGCACATCTATCTTTTATGCGCAGTGGCCTTATTTCATAACTTGCAGCTCTGTCTTGGTGCATGTGGTAAAGCTGAATATGAAGTGGATGGAGAATGTTGTTCTATGTGTGAGCCCGGTGAGTCAAACTAACAGTGTTCATTCAAATGATCAGAGGAGATTCAATCAAGAGTTGTCACAGAATCCAGTCTAAACCAAGTTGTTACAAATATATGACTTAAATGTTCACAGATAGTACTTATTTATTAAAGCACAGGTTTATAGTAGAAAAAATTAACAGGAGTGTTTTTGGAAAAACAAAAACAAAACAACATAATATTGATTTTTGTTTTCGCTCAGGATATCATGTGGACAAACATTGTACTGATGATACATCTACATCATGTATACCCTGTTCTCCATCTACTTTCACTGATTTACCCAATGGACTAATGCGCTGTTTCCCATGTACAGTCTGTGATACCAGTGAGTGTGTCCTTTGATTTAGTCACATTGAGTTTCTCCGATACAATTACGAGACCAGCTCACTGTTATATTTACACAATTTTTTTTTCTTTGCAGTGGAAGGGTTAAGAACAAAGACAGAGTGCACATCTACTGCAGACACCATCTGTGAACCACTTAAAGGATATTACTGCATCGACCAACACAAGCACAGCTGTAGAGCAGCTGTTGAATATTCAAAATAATCCTGGATAATTCATGTGGGAAAAATATCGCTTTGCTTTATGGCTGTAACTTTTAGAATGAAAATGTGTCTCATGAGTATTGTCATGATGAAGTATTAATATTACATGGGACCTGTGCTTGTTTAATTACTGTATGCTGCAAAATATAGCTGTGTGTTAGAACAATGAACATTCATTATGTATAAGACAAGGTCTCTGTGTGTCAGCAACACCTGGGGGAGTGAACCCCAAGTATTCAGTGCTCCATGAGAAAAGTTATCTTGCATACCCCTACACATGCCTTTGGAAAGTTGTCTTAATGTATGAAAAGCTCTACACTCCTTAACTGTGCTTCATCTCTTGAGGTGAGCTTCTCCCATGATCATGTAATAAAGGTAAATGATTCATCACATCTGAAGTTTGTTGTCTCCGAGAATGAGCAACTCTCATGACAAGCTTCTCCAAATCTCCCTCATCGTACAAAATGATCTGTATACATAAAACAGAACTTGTGCTGATTACACTGCGTATGTATGTATTTTACAAAAACAGATTAAAAATCTGTCATTACAAAAATCTACCAAGCTCTCAAGACAGAAACTTTGACTCTGGGGGAAGTTAGGGGTGTGAGAGTGTCCAAGTGGGAATGTTGGGGATTCCTTCCTGAGAAATCTCCTGCCTCGGCCAGTTTGGACAGGATACTTGTGAACTTTGTCACTATACTGTCAATGCTGGTTTTGTTTCTTGCCAGAGAGTATGCAAAACATCTGAAGCTACTACTTCACCTCTCATCGTGTTGTTATTAAACCTACTGAGCGTGTGTGTGTATTTGTGAGGTTGTTTCTTCACAGGGAATATGTCGAATCGTGTGCTTGAATACACTATATTGTCTGATGTCATGTTACAGTTTTAGCTGTCACAAGCATCTTGTTAAAGTCCGTTGCCGTTTTAGGGTGGCTTTTAGTCAGACTGTACAGGGAGCAGAAACGGCCAAGGAATATGCAACTCAGTTTGACTTTGTCACTTTTCAAGGTCATTGTACTACTGCAGCAATCCAAGATCAGCCAAGTGGCTCCAATGGCTCCAGCTGTTTTTTTTTCTATTATATAACTCTTTTTTGAGTTTTATTTATAAAATAAGTGTCCTTAAACGGTCTTGTGCCGAGGATAGCTTTTATTTGTTTTCAACTATAGGCTAATACAAACGAGGAAGTACCTATCTTATGCCGTTTGTGTTAGGACCAAAATCATCATCTATTATAATGGTTCACAAAATACCTCAGGTGCTGTAAATATGTTCATTTGTTTTAACGAACACATTTGCGATGTTACAGGTTGTAGAAATAAAGTTTTAGCTATCATATAACGGTATCCTGTTTAGTTTCGTTTAGTTTCGATTTGTTAGGCTGTATAGTGACGTCCCGTGTAAAGAGAAAATGGCCGACTTTTTTTTCTTTAAGTCAGAGGAGGTTAATAATCTCTCACAAAGATTTTTCTGTAAGATGTGTCTTGCAAGACAGAATATACCGACATTATTTCTTCATTTCCGCAAACCCTGCATATTTCAAGTGACTTGGTGATGACTTGTGCGTTCTGAATGTGAAACTAAGTTATTCTGTTCGAATAGTCACAGCAATACAATGAAACTGTTCTCTTCAACCTTTACCTTTGCGCACACATAGGTCAAAGCTTTTACATATTTGACATTTCAACGATATTATGTTAATATAGCATTAAATTCCTTATCTTATTTTTCCTCCTGTAGTATTCCGGTAATGTTTGTTGGTTTGTGTGTTTCTTTGTTGGGAAAATCGTAGCAAATCAATTTATGCTGTTATGTTAATACTGCTCTTTTTTATGTACAATGGTTCTATTTCATAACTCTCAGCTCTCCATCACAGTGCATGTGGTAAAGCTGAATATGAAGTGAATGGAGAATGTTGTGCAATGTGTGGTCCTTGTCAATCAAACTATCACTGTTCATTCTGCAGTTTTATACACAACGAAACCGAAAGCAACGCCTTGAAAGAAAAACAAACAACGCGGACGATATCGCACTCTATACAAACCATCGAAGGTATGGACAACTTATATTACATTGTACCCATTTCTTTTTTTAAGATATCAACTGTATGTAAACGAATAATTTCGGTTTTCAGAGGACAAACTTTCGTGTCCATTGATCTGTTGCTGCCAGACTGGCTAGTTTGATGCAGACGTCCTTTCAAGGAACTACTGTGTAACAAACTTTACACTCAAGTAAAGAAACTAGATTGTTTTCGAAGAGAAGGTATATATTTGGTAGAGCTTCTTGTTTCATTTACCAAAGAGTAATTCTAAAACAGTGTATCTGAGCGGTCAAAAGCGGGTATTTTTCATTTGTTTTCAGCAATGATCTAATATAAAGGAGAAAGTGCCAACACAAATATCTTTTGAGCTGGGTCCAGATTCATCATACATGACGTAATGTATTTCACGTAATAACCCAAGAAATGATGTATTTCACAAAATATCTCACATGCTGTAAACATTTTAAGTTGTATTAATGAGTGCAATATTACAGGATGTTGAATTACAGTTTTAGCTATCACATGATATTATCCTTCTGTAAACAAAATTGTCGTTTAGTTTCGATATACGTCAGCCAATGTAGTCACGCCCCAAAACGAAGAGAAACTGGCTTAGGTTGTTTTGTTTTGGTTTGGTTTTTCAAACTAAGTGAAAGGAGGTTAATAATCTCACACGAATATTGTTCTGTAAGATGTGTCTTGCAAGAGAGAACATGCCGACATAATTACTTTATTAATTCAAACCCTGCATATTTCAAACGACTAAGTGACGACTACTGCATTTTGAATGTGAAGCTCATATATTCAAAGACGAGTAGTCATAGGCATGCAGTGAAGTTGTTCACTTCAACCTTTATCACTGTAGATGAGTCAAAGCTTTTACATATTTCACGTTTCAAGAATATTATGTTAATATCGCTTTAAAATTTCCTTACCTTATTTTCTCCCTATAGTGCACTGACAATGTTTTTCTTCCTAGAAAAGTATCAAATTCATTCACACTGCGATTCAAGCAGTAACAAGCAGTATCAAATTCAAGCAGTCATGAAGTGTGTTGCTTTTTTCTGTTCATTTGCAGTCTTTTCCTTATTGTTTGCTCTTTTCAGGGTTCACTCTTTTTCTGCCAATGCGTAATATTTCATTTGAAAAATTCTCATCTCTTTTCTTTCAGATAATTTTCCAGACATTGAGAGTGGCCTCATTTGAGAAATAACGGCTGACAAGCTCTTGGGGAAATCTGTTCTTAAAAAGAAGATAATCATGTTTCTTCTACACATCTGCCTCTTATGCGTAGGGGCTCTATTCAATAACTTTCAGCTCTGCATCAGTGCATGTGATGAAGTTAAATATGAAGCAGATGGAAGATGTTGTCCCATGTGTGATCCTGGTGAGTGAAACTATCACTGTTCATTCAGTTACATCACACAGGATCCAGTCAGAGCTGTCATATAATACAGTATAACCCAAACTGTTACAAATATGTGACTTAAATTTTCACGGATGAGACTTCTTGTTAAAACAGAGGTTTTTGGTAAAGAATTACAACAGTATTGACGAAAAGAAAACATCATATTGATTTTTGTTTTCCACCAGGATATCGTGTCTACAGACACTGCACTGAGTACATGTCTACAACATGCATACCCTGCACTCCGTCTACTTTCACTGATTCACCCAATGGACTAAGTCACTGTTTCCCATGTACAGTCTGTGATACCAGTGAGTTTGTCCTTTGATTTAGTCACACTGACTTTCTCTGGTAAAAGTATGAGACTGGCTCACTCTTATATTCATATAATTCCTGTTTCCTCCATAGGTCAAGGGTTAAGAACAAAGACAGAGTGCACACCTACTGCAGACACCATCTGTGAACCACGTGAAGGATATGGCTGTATTGACCAACACAAACACAGTTGTAGAGCAGCTGTTAAACATTCAGCATGTAAACCTGGACAATACATCAAACAAAAAGGTCTGTGTTTGTAGTTTGAACTTGTTTTGGTCACTCATCAGTGTGGTGCTACATATCATAATTCACAAATAGCTAAACAGTGTAAGTAAATAAACTTTTCCCTGTTGAGATATCATCCTCTGTTAATGACAGATTGTAAGTTTTCTATTTGTTTTTATGGGAACAGCAGATACAGACACTGTGTGTGGTGACTGTGTTGGTGAAACTTACTCTGACGGTTCATTCACATCCTGTCTGCCACATACACAGTGAGTTTACTGTACATTAGCACCGTCTGTAACACCACCACAATATGATTCTGCAGTGTAACAAAATAATGATGTGATTTTATTTAATCTTACAGGTGTGAGAGTTCTATTGAAGCTATCAGATGGGAAAAAAGACCAGGAACTCATTCATCAGATGCTGAATGTGGTGAAATATATACAGTTCCCATCATACTTGGTGTTTTATTTGGTTGTGGTGGTGTAGTTACTGCAACCGGGTTTTTATTTCTTTTTGATGCGTGCAAAACAATATACCGCAGACTTCAGGTACGTCATCTCCACATGCGGAACTTGTATGATTAGCATATTTGACACAAGTCTTTCAATGAGAATAACATACTTTTGCAGAGTTCAGTATTGATTCTCACTGATTTGTTGTGTCTGTCAGGCATCTATAAAATATCTTAACTTACCTCCCAGAACTGCAAAGCTTACAAAACAAAAAGTACATATTATCTAAAAAGTACAGCCAAACTGACTTTTACTTCTGTTTTTTTCCTGTGCTGTTTGATCGCCACGGAAACTCTAAATAACTCGTGCAATCCTCTGGACGTTTTTTACAGGTACTGCAGAGACATCGGTGATGTGGAGACACAGTCTTCAGACATGTTGTTAAATGTAAAGTCAGATTGCTAACGATCCAGTGGGACCAGTTCACGAGGGACAGCACTTTGAACATGACCAGTGTAGCACAGTTAATAAGTTGGATTTAAAATGCCGGCTGTAGCCTTTCAAGTTTATGTACAATGCACTCTTTCCCCGCCCTTTAAATATAATGCGCTCCAGAAAAAAACGCCACCTAAGGCCAATTCTCTTAAATTGACAACGTAATTAACATTAATTTCGATGGAAATGTTTCATGCCTTCGTGAGCCCTCAAAAATTGATATGCAAACGTATCAAAACAACACTATACCTGACGAGATGAACACAACTACTTCAGTAACAACAAACTGAGAGGCTGAGAAGGAGCTTCTATCCTCAGGTCATAGGGACCACAAACACTTAGAAACCCACATAACATAATCCATCACACATTATTTTGCACACTGCATCTATATATCTGCACTCTCTTTTGTACGGTGCGTCTTTTTAGCACCTTCAATACAAAACTGTTTACACTGTTTATACACTCGCTAATTGCTGTCTCATATTGTTACACTTACAATTAACACTTCACTGCATATAGGTTATATTATAATTCCCTTACCTCCCTGTTTAGCTTATATTATTATTTTATATTGATTCTCCGTTCTTCCCTGTATGTATCTTTATATTTTGTTCACTGTTTTATTAGTTAATTGTGTTACAGCTTTACCTCTGCACTACAGCTTTTTACATTTGCACGGTTGTCGGCGTCGGAGTTGTCGCAATTCACTTCAACTGCTGTTGTACTTGAACAATTATGCAATTGATGAATAAATTCTTGAATCTTGGGGGAAAAAAAACTTGCAGTGCGTGCGTCAGGTCTTTGTTACCTTGTCGACATGGCCTGTGATATCCATATGGGTTTTTGGTCTTTTTTTCAATTTTTCTATGTCCTACTTTGTTTTTAGCCCTTTCTTCAGTTTCCGGGCAGTTGGTGGCTTACGCTCAGCATTCCACAGGGTGCAGGACCATGTCTAATCGGCTCACCTCGGCGTGAAAATAAAAGCTCCGGGAGTTGAAATAGGGTAGTAAATGAAAGTCCTGACCTCTCGCAACCCGGAAACAACTGAACTATTCTCACAGGACCTGTGTCTGTGTTAGTCAGCAGAAATAATGAAGGAAAAACTGTCTAGAATTGTTTAAATAGCAGTTAAGAATTGTAAAAATCTGTTTCAAAAATAACTACATAGCATATTATTAATGATAGCATGTCACAACAGCAGTATTCAACTGTCAATTTAAACTCAGTGATTAAGGTATCTAGCTATGGGCAGTGCACAGAGTGGATCAGATGTTTTCAGTTCGCTACTGTTTTCATGGCTAAATGTATCTTGCTCATTCAGTATTTCAGCCTAGCATTATTTGGCACTGCACACTTTTGAAATTTCTGGGAAAACCTGTGATTTTATTTTTGAGAATATTGTTGAATAGTTTGCCTTGTCGTGGAAACAGGTGTTGTTTGGTCTCCTAGAAGCCCATAGAGATGTTGGCACTGATGCATATATGATACATTTTTTAATGTTAATGCCAAACTGTTGGAACAGGACAACTGCCCAGTATCTCAGGCAGATAAGTGTAAATCTTTTAAAAAGGTAAACGCACGTAAAGCTCCTGGCCCTGGCAATATCTCGGGGCAGCCTCGCAAAGCATGTGCACACGAACTGGCAGTTGTCTTACCAGACGTCTTCAACCTTTCCCTGCAACAGTCTACAGTCTGTGGTTCCCTTATGTTTCAAGAAGACCACCTCGAAGAGAACAAGCTTGAGTTGCCTTAACGACGACCGCCCAATAGCACTCACCACCATGGTTATGGAGTGTTTTGAGCGTAGTCAAATACTCACATTACGTCTTCCCTGTCCATTTTATACAAAAATATCCTCGGACAATCAAAGTGTCCTCGTTAAACAAGTTGGGCAGAGAAGACGCGGAGATTTTCGCATGTCAGAAACAGATAAAATGCCATTTTTAAATTCCAATGTCAAATTGGTTTTTTGCAATTCAAAATGGAGTGGGAAGAGTGTTGGTGCGTCTCAGTGCCGAGGTTAAAACCCTCCTTCTGACCTGTGGTCACGACACGGTCTGGAGATGAAGGAATGGAGCATAAATACACATAAACATCTTCTTTACTCACTAACTCTTCACTGGTCCACGAGTCAGACCAAAAGTAGGCTACAGTAAACTCACTGTGTACGCGGCCAACGGGATGGGAATGAACGGTTTGATTCACCAACAGTCACCACTCACAGTAGGCATATCTCTATCTGCCGGCTGGACAAAAACATTGTGAAAATTTCAAATCTGTCATGAACAGAGACATAATGAGGCTAGTACAACCATGTCTGTTTTACATGACAGGACATATTTATTAATAACACCCATTGTTTCGTTTTAAAAGATAACGGGACAGGTCATGATTTTGGTTTACGTTGACATAACCTTGGGTAACCAACATGTCTTGAATAAACAAAAGAAGAGAGCATGTGGAAATACTTGTATATGAGAAACACACAAAACCGCTCTTCTAAGCCTTACCTGTTATGTTCAGTGAATTAATAGAGCGGGTTGATGTAACTGATAATTGTAAAGTAAAATGAACTTCGGGATAGAGAACGCAAGGGCTGAATCAACTCCGCCGGAACTGAACTACTTGTGAAGTATAAACGCATACAGACGGAACTTTTACAGTTGTCTTGGCAACTGGCCACATTACGTAATTATTATAAGTGCGCAACACAACTAGTGCATTCATACGGTATAGCATCACGTTACAATACTTATGGCGGTGTCTTACCTGGAGGTCAGACAAGAAAAAAAAGAAAAGAAAAAAAACATCGGATTCCACAAAACATCAACAGTAAGAATAATTTCTTTTGATTTGTGGCGATCTCTTCTTCTTCTTGTTATCAACTACATGTAAACAAATAAAGTCTGGTTCTGAGGAGAAAACCGTCGTGTCCATCAGTCGTCAGCAGTCGTCTTATCTAGCGAACATGCAAACGAAACCAATTTGATCTCGAATAAAATGTACACATTAAATCGAGTTTCTTGTTTTATTTATCAAAGAGTGAACCTAATGCAGTGTATCTAGGCAGTCGAACAAAGTGGGAAGCTCTTTTTCGAGGATGAAATTAAATTGCTAATATAAATGCAGAAATGCCAGCGATGTCTTTTGTGCTGGAGCCAAATTCACCATACATTACAATGTCTCACAGAACGTCCCACGTAACTTACATGTGATGAACTGTCTTAATGAATACATTTGAAATACTACACCCTGCTGTATTGCAGTGTTAGGGATGAGATTATATTGTCCTGTAGTAAAAGTTTGTTTAGTTTAGTTTCGTTTTGTCATGATGGCTTGTGTATTCGGGACCAAAGCAAAGAGAAAGTGGACTATGGGCTTTTTTGTTTTGTTTTTTCTTTTCAAAATAAGTGAAAGGAGACAGAATCTCTCACAAATATTCATTTTTCCGTAAGATAACTCTTACAAGACGGGATATACAGACATTGTTGCTTCATTTCTGCAAAGCGTGCATATTTGAAACCTGTTCGAGAGAACTTGAGCATTTTATGTTTTTAATGAAACTGGTATTTTCTAAGTTGAATTGTCACAATCATAAAACTGTGGTTATAGTGAAGTCATAGATAAGTCAAAACTGTCATTTATTTCGAAAATATTGTGCTACGGCAGTCATCAGGTGATAACAAACTACCTCCAACTCACCGCCAAACGGACTAGTATAAAACCTCCCTTGTCTCTCTTTCTGTTCTGCACTGATAAGATTTTACTCAAATTTTCCAGAATTCGTTGCTCTTACTGTTCATGTCCTAAAATGTTAGGTGGTGTGCAAATAAGGTTCAGTGTGGTTGCACTTTACCCCACGTTTAGGTTACCATGTATCTGAGACAACCAGGGCAAGACCCAGAAACACCACAGAAGCTAAAAGAAAAAAACAGCTCACCAAAATTATAAAACAAAAGCAAAAAAAATCGGGAAAAAAAACAGAAATACTATCTTTACCACCTACTAAAAATATAAAATTTCCATCGTGTCATAAATATTGTCTTTGACTGAAGTCGTTGTGGGCTGCCCCCATAACCAGAGCTCTGCGGACGGCTGGCCGAAGTCAGGCAGCGTCTTGTTTCTGAAGAACTTCCCTCCGAACGGCAGGACAGTGCCGCTTTCCGAGTAATCACTGAAAGAACAAAGAAAGCGCGCGTAAGTGCTGGCCAACGACGGTTTGAATTTTGGAACCACTCATAACATGAAGTTCGTGCGTCCCCTCAGGAAAGAATAGCAAACGTCGGGTAAAACCGACGGTATCTGCAAGGTGCCGTTGCGTTCGCAGCAGGTGGAAGAGAGAGCGCTGTCTTGGACCGTCATCGTTTTTGTAGCTTGGTCCCACACAGCTAATGCTTACTAATCGGCTTCAGCTGGGCTGGCACAGGGGCGGAGAGAGACAGACAGACAGACAGAGAGAGAGCGAGACAGAGAGAGAGAGAGAGAGCAACCAAGAGAAACACACAGGGGAAACTCGACAGCTCATATTGCATAAGTTCAAACATTGGAATAAA
Organism: Chanos chanos; assembly: GCF_902362185.1. Taxonomy (NCBI): domain Eukaryota; kingdom Metazoa; phylum Chordata; class Actinopteri; order Gonorynchiformes; family Chanidae; genus Chanos; species Chanos chanos. The sequence continues at coordinate 34,945,473 of NC_044503.1, read as the reverse complement.
GCGTTCATTTATACATGATCCGTTTAATCTTATAAGTGTCCGTTACTGACATTCATTCGCAGTCTTTTCCTTGTTGTCTGTACTTTTCCTTTTCCTGCCAGTGCATAATATTTCATTTGGAAAATTCTCATCTCTTCTCTTTCAGACAGTTCTCCAGAAATTAAGAGTGGTCTCATTTGAGAATAAGGAGCCTAAGAGTTCTTGAGGACATCAGATATTAAAAAGAGAGTAATTATGGCAGCATGGTGCATCTGCATTTTATGTGCAATCACTCTATTTAATAACTTTCAACTCTGCAGTAGTCCATGTGGTACAGCTGAATATGAAGTGGATGGAGAATGTTGTCCTATGTGTGGACCTGGTGAGTCAAACTATCACTGTTCATTCAAATGATCACAAGGGATCAATAGACAGGACTTATTATCAAAACACAGGTTTTTGGAAAAGAATTAGAACAATATTGATGAATCGAGGGAAAAATATTGGTTTACGTTTTCCTTTAGGATATCTTGTGGGCAGAGATTGTACTGAGTACACAAATACATCATGTATGCGCTGTTCTCCATCTACTTACACTGATTTACCCAATGGACTGAGTCACTGTACTCCATGTACAGTCTGTGATTCCAGTGAGTCTGTCCTTTAATTTAATCACATTGACTTTCTCTGATATAAGTGTTAGACCAGTTCACTGTTATATTTTCACAATTCCTGTTTCCTCCATAGGTCAAAGGTTAAGAATAAAGACAGAGTGCACACCTACTGCAGACACCATCTGTGAACCACGTGAAGGATTTTACTGTATTGACCAAAACAAACACAGTTGTAGAGCAGCTGTTGAACATTCAAAATGTAAACCTGGACAACACATCATACAAAAAGGTCTGTGCGTGTTAATCAAACATGTCTTAGGGACCAAATGAAATGTTCATGTCATATTTCACAAATAGTCAAAAAAGGAAAACAGAATGTAAATAAATCAATAAAACATCATTTTAATATGTGAACAAAGCATCATTCCCTATTTTTGTGGAGGAGTCTGTAAACTTCGGTCTTTAACAGATGTAGTTCTGTCAGCTGTATTTGTCCTCTGTTGATGATAAATTGTAATATTTCAATTTGTTTTTGTAGGAACAGCAGATACAGACATTGTGTGTAGTGACTGTGTTGGTGAAACTTACACAGATGGTTCATTCTCATCCTGTGTGCCACATACACAGTGAGTTTACTGTATATTAGCACCATCTATAACACTATTACAATTAGATTATTAAATGTAAAATGTGAATCATTTCACACAAAAATCATGTTATTTTATTTCATCTGACAGGTGTGGGAGTTCCATGGGAGTTGTGAGATGGGTAAAAAGGCCAGGGACTCATGCATCAGATAGTGAATGTGAAGAAATACAGATAGCTCTCCTGATATGTGGTGTTTTACTTGGTGGTGTAGTTACTGCAGTGGGATTTTTATTTCTTTGTGATGCATGCAAATCAATATACTACAGATGTCTGGTATGTTGTCTGCAAATGCAGAAATTGTATGATCTGCATATTTGACACAATGAGAATCACATATTTTTGCAGAGTTCAGTATTTATCGTTGCTTATTTTTTGTATCTGTCTGGCATCTATAAAATATCTTAACTTACCTCCCAGAACTACAAAGATTACAAAACAAAAAGTACATATTATCTAAAAAGTACAGCCAAACTGAATTTTACTCCTATTTTTTCCTTTGCTGTTTGATCGCCACGGAAACTCTAAATAACTCGTGCAATCTTCTGGACGTTTTTTACAGGTACTGCAGAGACATCGGTGATGTGGAGACGCAGTCTTCAGACATGTTGATAAATGTAAAGTCAGATTGCTAACGATCCGGTGGGACCAGTTCAAGAGGGACAGCACTTTGAACATGACCAGTGTAGCACGGTTAATAAGTTGGATTTAAAATGCCGGCTGTAGTCTTTCATGTTTATGTACAATGCACTCTTTTCCCGCCCTTTAAATATAATGCGCTCCAGGAAAAAACGCCACCCAAAGGCCAATTCTCATAAATTGACAACGTAATTAACATCCATTTCAATGGGAACGTTTTATGTTTTCGTGAGCCCTCAAAAGTTGATATGCAAACGTATTAAAACAACACTGTATGTCACGAGACGAACACAACTGCTTCAGTAGGTGAATTAACTTATAGTAATTCAAGCTAACAAAACTGAGAGGCTGAGAAGGAGCTTCTATCCCCAGGTCATTATGGACCACAAACACTTAGAAACCCACGTAACATAACCCATAACACATTATTTTGCACACTGCATCTTGCAGCACCTTACAACACACTGTCTATACACCTGCACTCTCTTTAGTACGGTGCATCTTTTTAGCACCTTCAATACGAACTGTTTACACTGTTTATACACTCGCTAATTGCTATCTCATATCGTTAAACTTACAATTTAGCACTTCACTGCATATAGGTTATATTATTATTCCCTTACCTCCCTGTTTAGCTTATATTATTATTTTATATTGATCTCCGTTCTTCCCTGTATGTAGCTTTATATTTCTTTTTTTTTCACTGTTTTATTAGTTAATTGTATTACAGCTTTACCTCTGCACTACAGCTTTTACATTTGCACGGTTGTCGGCGTCGGAGTTGTTGCAATTCACTTCAACTGCTGTTGTACTTGTACAATTAAGCATGTGATGAATAAATTCTTGAATCTTGGGGGGGGGGGGGGGGGACTTGCAGCGCCTGCGTCAGGCCTTTGTTACCTTGTCGATATGATTTGTGATATCCAAATGAGTTTTTGGTCTTTTGAAGTTTTCTATGTCCTGCTTTATTTTTAGCCCTTCAGTTTCAGGGCAGTTGGTGGCTTACGCTCAGCATTCCACAGGGTGCAGGTTAATGTCTAATCGGCTCACCTCAGCGTAAAAATAAAAGCTCCAGGAGTTGAAACAGGGTAGTAAATGAAAGTCCTGACCAACTGAACAACTGAACTATTCTCACAAGACCTGTGTCTGTGTTAGTCAGCAGAAATAAATCAGCAGTTAAGAATTGTAAAAATCTATTTGAAAAATAACTACATAACATATTATTAATGATAGCATGTCACAACGGCAGTATTCAACTGTCAATTTGAGCTCGGTGATTAAGGTATCTAGCTATGGGCAGTGCACAGAGTGGATCAGATGTTTTCAGTTTGCTACTGTTTTCATGGCTAAATGTATCTTGCTCATTCAGTATTTCAGCCTAGCATTATTTGGCACTGCACACTTTTGAAATTTCTGGGAAAACCTGTGATTTTATTTTTGAGAACATTGTTGAATAGTTTGCCTTGTCGTGGAAACAGGTGTTGTTTGGTCTCCTAGAAGCCCATAGAGATGTTGGCACTGATGCATATATGATACATGTTTTAATGTTAATGCCAAACTGTTGGAACAGGACAACTGCCCAGTATCTCAGGCAGATAAGTGTAAATCTTTTAAAAAGGTAAACACACATAAAGCTCCTGGCCCTGACAATATCCCGGGGCGGTCTCTCAAAGTATGTGCACGCGAACTGGCAGTCTTCAACCTTTCCCTGCCAGAGTCTACACTCTGTAGTCCCCTTATGTTTCAAGAAGACTACCATCATCCCAGTCTCAAAGAGAACAAGCATGAGTTGCGTTAATGACTACCGCCCAATAGCACTCACTGCCATGGTTATGGAGTTCTTTGAGCGTATAGTCAAAACTCACATTATATCCTCCCTGCCCACCACACTAGACCGGCTCCAGTTTGCCTACAGGCCAAACAGGTCCACAGATGATGCAACAGCATTCACACTGCACACCACCCTCTCACACTTAGATCAGAAAAACACCTATGTGGGGATGCTGTTCATTGACTACAGCGTCGCTTTTAACACCATAACGCCATCCAGTCTCATCACGACGCTCCAAGACCTGCACATCAGAGGAACAGCAGTGGAGAGGGTCAGCTGCTTCAGATTCCAAGGCTTTAACATCAGCGGGGATCTGAGCTGGTCATACCATACAGGTGTGGTTGTGAAAGCAGCAAGACAGCAGCTCTTCTTCCTCCGGCGCCTGAGGAAGTTTGGCATGGACCCCAGGATACTCACCAACTTCTACAGGTGTACCATGGAGAGTATCCTGACTGGCAGCATCACGGCCTGGTGCGGCAACTGCACTGCCCTCGACCACAAAGCTCTGCAGAGGGTGGTCAGATCAGCACAGCGCATCACCAGGACTGAGCTGCCAGCCATCCAGGACCTCTACAGCCAGCGCTGCAGGAAGAAGGCACAGTGGATCTTCGCTGACCCCAGTCATCCCAGCCACAGACTGTTCATGCTCCTGCCATCTGGCAAACGGTACAGGAGCATCCGGACCCGTACCAGCAGGTTCACAGACAGCTTTTTCCCCCAAGCGATCAGGCTGCTTACTTGTTTCCATGGCTGTAGCCAGTAGGTAATTTTTTATACTTTAACAGGGGGGATGGCCCAATGGTCACTGAAACTACTCTATAGAATGTATAGGGGGATGGCAAGTTAAAAAGGGGAGTTTTGGCAGTTTTGCTAACAGGGGGGATCCACCCTCATCCCTCTACACATCTCCTACTGGTTGTAGCTCCGCAGAGTGGCATGGTGTAACAAAATGTGGGCTTCCTTTGCGATGGCCCCTGGGCTCAAATTAAAATTTCTCAGTTGGCTCATCACATATCAGAGGCATATCAGAAGTGTGTGTGCCCATGACTAGAGCGACCAGACCTCATTAGAAATTGGAACACCAACAGCTTGCCATACTTGCACAGAATCTTACTCACCCTGGCTTGTTGTGTGGTCCAGGACCCAAGGCCGAAGCATCGCTGGGCACAGCTGTCTGAATGGGAAAGTACCACTAGCAGGCACGAGAGAAACAGAAGGATGGCAAGAAGGCTGGAATCCGCACTTGTCCCCAAAATTCGCCCCCTGGGCCAGAAACTGGACGACCCCAAATCACAACCCGACTGTCCAGTGTGAGACTGCAGCGTCTTTATTTTTACATGACATGCCTGATATGGCTATTTAGATGAACGCGCTGACCCCTGTCCAGGTGGTCAGAAAAATGTCATCCTCCAGTAAGACTCACAGATTGTGAGGATCTGTTTATGTAACATTAATATTTATTGCGATCACCAGTGACTAGGTGTCATAACTACAGATTTCTACTGATATAGCGTCACAGTCGATGTACCGTAGTTACCTTGAAGATCGCATACTTAGCACACATAGATACCGTGAATCATCCAAACGTGCAGATTTCTGCCCAGTTCACGACCCCAGAGCTGCTATGCCATAAACTCACTGCACATGTGGCCGACAGAATAAGAATGAACTGTCTGAGTTTCACTAACACAGTCACCATGGACTATCTGTATCCGCTGTTCCTACAAAACATCAAGAAAATTACCAATCCATTATCAAAAGAAACAAAATGAGGATCATAAAACCATTTGGGTTTTAATTTACAGGATTTACGCACTGATTACATCCATGGATTCATTTTCAGACTGACTAGAAGACTTCGTGGTTTTGTTTTATGCTAAAATATCCTCGGACAGTCAACGTGTCCTCGTTTAACAAGTTGGACAGAGAAGACGCGGAGATATTCGTATGTCAGAAACAGATAAAATGCCGTTTTTAAATTCCAATGTCAAATTGATTTTTTTCAAATCAAAATGGAGTGGGAAGAGTGTTGGTGCGTCTCAGTCCCGCGGTTAAAACCCTCCTTCTGACCTGTAGTCACGACACTGTCTGGAGATGAAAGAATGGAACATAAATACACACGAACATCTTCTTTACTCACTAACTCTTCACTTGTGCACGAGCCAGACCAAAAGTAGGCTACAGTAAACTCACTGTGTACGCGGCCAGCGGGATGGGAATGAACGGGTTTGATTAAGTTTCACCAACACAGTCACCACTCACAGTAGGTCACCACTCACATCTCTATCTGCTGGCTGGACAAAAACTTTGTGAAAATTTCAAATCTGTCATGAACAGAGACATAATGAGGCTAGTACAACCATGTCTGTTTTATATGACAGGACATATTTATTAATAACACCCATTGTTTCGTTTTAAAAGATAACGGGACAGGTCATGATTTTGGTTTACGTTGACATAACCTTGGGTAACCAACATGTCTTGAATAAACAAGAGAAGAAGAGAGCATGTGGAGATAGTTGTATATGAGAAACACGTAAAATGTTATTTTACTAAACTGCATTGTCAAACTTTTTCCTTCTTGAAATGAAGTGGCTAGAGTAGCAGTGTAGGATAACACAGGGCTCAAAACTTTTCCTCTGAGCCATGCCTGACTCCACGCCCCACCTGGAAGGGGAAGAATGGTTACAGGAGTGACAGTTTAAGCAGAAGTGTGCAATGACTGAATTACCAAACTGAATTAACCAAAGAAAACAAGGAAGTGACTAACCAGAAAACTTAACAGAAAACGGTCAGTAGAGGAGAAAGAGAGAAGAACAGGGTTTGACAGTACTGATCTGTTTATTACACACTTGTTCATTTTTGACTTCTACAATAATCTGATGCTCACACTGGACAAAATAAGCTACGTCTGAGACAAAACTTGAGCTGTCATTCAGTTTCTCTCAGCATCCCACGCTAGTAAGTCTTTTTCCGAATAATCGTGGCCAGACCCTGGGGTGTTTTGGGGACAGGGAAGAGCAGATGCTAAAATATTCGTATGTAAGAACACGTTAAATGTGACTCTATTCGGTCTATTACACTTTTCAAGGTCATTGTACTACCGCAGCAATCCGAGATCAACAAACTGCTTCCAATGGCTCCAGCTATTTTCCTCTAATACATAACTCCTTTTCGAGTTTTATTTGTATCGTGGCCAGAATGTGGGATATTTTGGGGAGAGAGGAGCGATTTTGGGATGTTATTCAGTTGCATAGTCAAACATTTTGCAGCTTGAAACTAAGTGGTAAGAATGGTGGAGCAGCTTGCTACAGCGGATAAAACTGTTCTTCCAAGTCATACCTGTTATGTTTAGTGAATTCACAGAGCGGGTTGATGCGACTGATAATTGTTAAGTAAAATGAACTTCGGGATAGACAACATTACGGCTGAAACAACTCCGACGGAACTGAACAGGTTGAGAAGTATCAACGCATACATACGGAACTTTTACAGTTATCTTGGCAACTGGCCACATCACAGAGCTTAATTATAAGTGCGCAACAGAACTAATGCATTCATACAGTATAGCATCACGTTACAATACTTATGGCGGTGTCTTACCTGGAGGTAAGACAAGAAAAAAAGAAAAGAAACAAAAGTCGGATTCCACAAAACATCAAAAGTAAGAATAATTTCTTTTGATTTCTAGCGATCTGTTTTTTTTCTTGTTATCAACTACATGTAAACAAATAAAGTCTGGTTCTGAGGAGAAAACCGTCGTGTCCACTAGTCGTCATCAGTCGTCTTATCTAGCGAATATTATAGGCTACGCATAAAACGAAACCAATTTGTTCTGAACAAAACGTACACATTAAATCGAGTTTCTTGCTTTATTTCTCAAAGAGTGATCTTAATACAATGTATCTAAGCATTCGAACAAAGTGCGAAGCTCTTTTTCGAGGATGGTTTTAAATTGCTGTGAGCTAACATAAATGCGGAAATGCCAGCGCTGTCTTTTGTGCTGGAGCCAAAATCACCATACATTACAATGTTTCACAAAATATCCCACGTAACTTACATGTGTTGAACGGTCTTAACGAATACATTTGAAATACAACACCCTGCTGTATTGCAGTTTTAGGGATGAGATTATATTGCCATGCAGTAAAAGTTTCGTTTTGTTATGGTTGCTTACGTATTCGGGACCAAAGCAAAGGAAAAGTGGACTACGGGTTTTTTGTTTTGTTTTTCTTTTCAAAATAAGTGAAAGGAGACTGAATCTCTCACAAATATTCATTTTCCTGTAAGATAGCTCTTACAAGACGGGGTATGCAGATATTGTTGCTTCATTTCTGCAAAGCGTGCCTATTTGAAACCTCTTCGAGAGAACTTGAGCATTTTTATGTTTTTAGTGAGACTGGTATAATCTAAGTTGAACTGTCACAACCATAAAACTGTGGTTATGGTGAAGTCATAGATAAGTCAAAACTGTCATTTATTTCAAAAATATTTGGCAGTAATCAGATGATAACAAACTAGCTCCACCTCACCGCCAAACGGACTAGTATAAAACCTTCCTTGTTTCTCTTTCTGTTCTGCACTGATAAGCTTTTCTTCACTAGAAAAGTATCAAATTCATTCACGCTGTGAAATTAAGAAATCGTGGAATTCGTTGCTCTTACTGTTCATGTCCCAAAATGTTAGGGGGTGTGCAAATAAGGTACTGTGTGGTCGCTCGTTACCCCAAGTTTAGGTTCCCACGTATCTGAGACAACCAGGGCAAGAACCCGAAACAGCACAGAAACTAAAAGAAACAAACACAGTTCACCAAAATTATAAAACAAAAACAAAAGCAAGTAAAATTGGGAAAAAAACAAAAACAAAAATACTCTCCTCACCACCTACTAAAAATATAAAATTTCCTTCGTGTTATAAATATTGTTTTTGATTGAAGTAGATGTGGGCTCCCCCATCAGCAGAGCTCTCTAGCGGGTGAGCGCGTAGTTCCCCAGCTGCGGACGGCTGGCCGAAGCCAGGCAGCCTCCTGTTTCTGAAGAATTCCCCTCCGATTGACAAGTGTGCGTAAGTGCTGGCCAACGACGGTTTGAATTTTGGAACCACACACAACAGCATTTTCGTGCGTCCCCTCAGTAAAGAATAGCAAACGTCGGGTAAAGCCGACGGTATATGCAAGGTGCCGCTGAGTTCGCAGCAGGTGGAAGAGAGCGCTATCTTGGACCGTCACCGTTTTTGTAGCTTGGTCCCACCCAGCTAATGCTTACTAATCGGCTTCAGCTGGGCTGGCACAGGGGTGGAGAGAGAGAGAGAGAGAGAGAGAGACAGAGAGAGAGAGAGCAACCAAGAGAAACACACAGGAGGAAACCCGACAGGCCATGTTGAACAAGTTCAAGCATCGGAATAAAACCTTAATTTATACATTATCCCCTTAATCGTATAACTGTCCGTTATTGACGTTCTCTCGCAATATTTTTCTTGTTGTCTGTACTTTTCAGGTTCACTCTTTTCCTGCCAGTGCGTAATATTTCATTTGGAAAATTCTCATCTCTTTTCTTTCAGATAATTCTCCAGAAATTAAGAGTGGCCTCATTTGAGAATAAGGAGCCTAAGAGTTCTTGAGGACATCAGATGTTAAAAAGAGAGTAATTATGGTAGCATGGTGCATCTGTATTTTATGTGCAATCACTCTATTTAATAACTTTCATCTCTGCCTTGGTTCATGTGGTAAAGCTGAATATGAAGTGAATGGAGAATGTTGTCCTATGTGTGGACCTGGTGAGTCAAACTATCACTGTTCATTCACATGATCACAAGGGATCAAAAGACAGGACGTGTTATCAAAACACAGGTTTTTGGAAAAGAATTAGAACAATACTGATTAATCGAGGGCATAATATTGGTTTCTGCTTTCCTTTAGGATTTGTTGGGGGCAGACATTGTACTGTTGACACAAATACATCATGTAAACACTGTTCTCCATCTGCTTTCACTGATTCCCCCAATGGACTGAGTCGGTGTTTACAATGTACAGTCTGTGATTCCAGTGAGTGTGTCCCTTGATTTAAACACACTGAGTTTCTCTGGCATAAGTGCCAGACCAGTTCACTGTTATATTTACACAATTTCTGTTTCCTCTGTAGGACAAGGGTTAAGAACAAAGACAGAGTGCACATGTACTACAGACACCATCTGTGAACCATGTGAAGGATTTTACTGTATTGACCAACGCAAACCCAGTTGTAGAGCAGCTGTTGAACATTCAAAATGTAAACCTGGACAATACATCATACAAAAAGGTCTGTGCGTGTTAATCAAACATGTTTTAGGGACCAAATGAAATGTTCATGTCATATTTCACAAATAGTCAAAAAAAGAAAACAGAATGTAAATAAATCAATAAAACATCATTTTAATATGTGAACAAAGCATCATTCCCTATTTTTGTAGTGCAGTCTGTAAACTTCGGTCTTTAACAGATATAGTTCTGTCAGCTGTATTTGTCCTCTGTTGATGATAAATTGTAACTTTTGAATTTGTTTTTGTAGGAACAGCAGATACAGACACTGTGTGTGGTGACTGTGTTGGTGAAACTTACTCAGACGGTTCATTCTCATCCTGTCTGACACATACACAGTGAGTTTACTGTAAAAATTTTTCAAATAATATAATGATCATGTGATTTTCATTTGATAAATCATGTGATTTTATTTAATCTGACAGGTGTGAGAGTTCCACTGGATTTGTGAGATGGGTAAAAAGACCAGGAACTCATTCATCTGATGCTGAATGTGGTGAAACACATATAGTTCCCATCATCTTCATTGTTTTAGTTGTTATAATTATTCTCGTGGGATCAGGACTTTTTTCTTTTTGTTGGTACAAAAAAAGAAAATCGGTGCCTTCAGGTATGTTTTTTTTTTTAAATACAGAAATCATACATCTTATCAGCACGTTTGCTTTAAGCCTCTGAGTGAGAATCACATATTTTTACCGAGTTCAGTGCTAGTTTTAGTTTACTAGTTGTATCCATAAGGCATCAGCCAAACACCTTAATTTACCCCCCAGAACTAAAAAAACTTACGAAACAAAAAACTGTCTGAAAAGTATACATTATTTGCTTGTCATTCCTATTTTTTGTGTGTTTGTTTGTTTGTTTGTTTGTTTGTTGTTTTCTTTTTCTTTCTCTTTTTTCTTAGAATCGTTTGACCACTAAGCAGGGTTTAATTGATTTGTGCAATCTTGTTGATGGTTTTGCAGAGGAATCAAGTCCAAAGACAGACGGTGATGATGTGGAATCACAGTCTACCAGCATGTTGAATAAAGAAAAGCATTCACATCCACAGTCTCATACGGCAATAAGACAAGAGCCGGAGGAGGACGCCCCTGAAGATCAGGAGTTAAATGTAATTATAACAAGTGTCTTAACAGTGTCAGCTATTGTTCAGCATGTCTATGAGCAAAACATCCTCCCCCTGCCTTATGGGTGTCCTTCAGTCCTTCAGCTACTTGTTCTGTATGGTCCAAGTTAACTGAGACCTAATGCCAGGCACCGTCGGCCCTCTGAGTCAGGATGGAACTATATCATTTAATATTAAAAAGATAATATGTTATTGTTTGTTAACTTGGTTGATAATATAACTAAACTATCGCCACAAACACTACTGAAACAAAGAAATTGTGTTTTGATTTTTTGATGGTATAGTGCATCAAAAAGTTTGGTTTTGACAGCATTATATTGTGCCTTTGTTGTGACAGGGCATGTGTTTAACACTACCTCTGGTTAAAGTGTGTTTGATGAATAAAAATGCAGTAGTATTTTGTGGTTTACTACATACTCTGTCTCAGTTCAAACAAAGATCAGAACATTGGACAGGCTAGGTTACTGAGTACACTGCAGTTGAAATAGGGGATGTCTGACCTGTCATTCACTTCAGCAGTGGGGTATAAAGAATGTGTAGGCTAGTGATGGACCGTGAGTGAAGGTCATGCTCACTCATGTTTGCCAAGGCCCGTCCGAAAACAAATTTCTGGCTACACCACTGTCTGGTGCGCACCAAATAACTGCTCCCAGACCACCTGAGACAGTTTTGGTCCACCTCCCAGAGAGCTCTGGTGTGTTTTGATTGTAGTATGAATGCAGTACATGTCAGATGTTGAGGGACATGGGATTTTAAGGGTACAGACAAGAGCAGATGTTGACATGGGCAAACAACACACACGCAAACTGAGCTGAGATGACCGGAGGGCAAATATGAACTGATGAAGAGGCGAATTTTATATTCAAAAACTGCAGAAGAGCAGATTAAGTCCTGATGGGATGTGCTCATAAGTTATCAGACAGGCCTGGTTTGTTACTTCCTTTCAAGCACTGTAAAGACACACTATACCTGGTTCTGCTGATAATAGAAACTGTATCACCCATTACATTCTGGTACTGGCTTACAGCTCTTCTGCTTTGTTGAGCACACACTCTCTGGTACTTATACCACTGATAAACTCTAGTCTCTGTTTAAACTCATGCATGTTTTCTTTCATCATCAGGAGAGGAGCAGACAGTCAGGATATGAACTGACTGCAGTGAACAGTAAGGACAGCAGAAGAAATCATTGGTGTTCCCCTGCCCACCCTTCAGAAGATGTGTCCTTCAGGAACCAGGAAACAGGACAATCGAGTTCTCACACCCTGGACACAACCTTTTCCAACTCCTCCCCTCCAGCAGGTGCTACAGAAGCCTGTGTACCAAGACTACCAGACACTGGAGCAGTTTCTTCCTCATGCCTTCACCCTCATAATTAGCTGACCAGTATCATCTGCTATTCCACAGCTACTCTTGTTTCTCCAGACAGTTATTACCAGTGCTGTGGTGTTGGAGTCATAGTCAGAGTCAGAAGCAATGATTGGGTTACTGGAGTCAAAAATGGTGAAAATGACTCTGACTAAATGTAGCACATATACTGGTGTATAAGCCGACCTGGCATATGTCGACTCCCAAACATTAGTGGTGTAATGTGGTTTAAGGCCTTTATTGATTGGATCAGTCGACTCCCAAAATACCGTTCAACTTTTGGGCCCAGGCTAGACCTGCGGACTCGTACACTTACAATCTGGACCTAGACTAAGCCGCAGAAATCAGCTAATAGTCCCGTTTCATAACTGCTGTTTTTCTTACTGTATCTTTATGGCATAGCTATAGCCTTTACACGCAAACTGTAACAGGATAGGGCACTCAAAAGTAGCCTGATGATTCACATTGGCTGAGATGAAATGCCTTATATGTTGTGTGCTTTCACTCAGTATAAGAAAATAATAAGTCTAATTGCAAATGGAAGAGTTGGAGTCAGAGTTGGTGGTCCCATAAATTGATGTTCAGTGAAGTTCGCACCGCCGAGGCAGATCGGCCAAGAGAATTCTCGCCGCACCTTCTCCGCCGCCCAAGAGAAGCCTTGCCGCAACTCCACCACAGGCCCTCCCTCAACTCTCGTTATCGGCTCCTCCATGGTGCGGCACCTCAACGTCCCAACGGCCGAGACCCTCTGCTATTCGGGAGCGCTAGTCTCACACATCAACTCATCCATCCCATCCATAGTTAAGGATCACCCGACCGCATCTACAGTCATCACCCATATTGGATCTAATGACATCAAACTCCAGCAGACTGAAAAACTGGAGGCAGACTTCAAAACTCTTATAAAAATACTACTTGACTCCGGGAAACAATGCATCGTCTCTGGTCCTGTGCCATCAGTCTGTTTTGGAGACATGAACTTCAGCCGCATTCGCCAGCTACACGTCTGGCTAAAGGGATACTGTAGTGCACTAAATATACCATTTGCGGATAATTTCGCAAGCTTCTGGAAAAGACGTGACTTGTTTGCATGGGATGGACGGCATTTAAATCGTGCCGCAATAAGATTATTAGCCAATAATATCGAACTTGCACTTCAATCACACAAGGCTGTGAACAATTGACGCATGGTGAGTCCGATGCCAATCAGCTGTGAACTCATATCACATGTAACACATAATTTCAATGCTACCAATTCTAATACAGCATTTAGCACCTTGCTCTTAGTTTGGGCGAACACTGTTTCTACTGTGTCAAAGCACATATTCCCTATTAACTCTGCCATACCTATACCTCTCTGCACAGATGTCTTGCCTTTATCTCTCATTCCGTCTATTACTACTGGGCATAGAAAACGCAGGCCTAGGCTTAATGCTGGTTCCAATCACGGTAACCTAACTAATGTCGTAGTAAAACCCTTGATCCATATGAGGTTGGACTTGAATGTCAACATGGCACTTTTGAATGTAAGATCACTCACAAATAAGAGTTTTTTTAATGAATGATTTTATCTCTGAGAGGAATCTGCATTTTATGTTTCTTGTGGAAACCTGGCTAAGGAATGATTGCGCTGCAAGTCTTGTTGAAACTTGTCCTCCTAACTATAAGTTCTTTCAGTCAGTAAGGCAGGACAAAAGAGGGGGTGGTTTAGCTGTTATTTTCTCAAATCAGTTCAGTTCAACTGAAATTGATTTAGGTAAATTTTGATCTTTTGAATATCTGGCCGTTGTTCTCAAACCTGAATCAAATATGATTATTTTAACATTATACAGACCACCTAAGCATTCCTCAGTATTTCTTCCCGAATTCTTTGAGCTTATGTTCACCGCTCTTACTAGTTATGACCAACTAATCCTCATTGGAGATATGAATATTCACATTAATAACAGTTCTGACTCGAAGGCTGTGGAATTCATGAGTCTCTTAGATAGCCTAGGACTGACACATGTTACCGAAGCTACACGTCGACAGGGAAATATTCTTGACTTGGTAATATCACATGGAATAAGCATCAGTAATGTTTTAGTGCCTGACGTTGCTCTCTCTGATCATTACTGTGTACTCTTTGACGCTCTGTTAAATATGTCTCATAACAAAAAAGAATTCATAATTCTAAAACGGTGCTTAGATGCCACCGCAGAACGAAATTTTTCTGAATTTGCAAGCTCTTTTGATCAATGTAATGCACACTGTTCATTAAATGAAATGGTTGATGCAGTGAATAGCAACTTAAGAAACGCATTGGACAGCGTTGCACCAGTTAAAATGAAAAAGAGATCACGTAACAAAATATCGCCGTGGTTAAATAACACTGTCCGTGAGCTTAAGAGACTGTAGAACAGCAGAACGGGCATGGAGAAAAGCGAAATTAGAGATCCACCATAGCATTCTGAAGGACCGCATTTCCACATATAACAATGCCATCCGTACTGAGAGAAAAACTCACTTTTCAAAGATCATTGCAGAGAATCACGGCAACTCTAAGGTACTGTTCAAAACTATCGATAAATTGGTAAATCCCCCTCCAGCTTCCGACATTCTTAGCTTAGCCTCTTCATCAAAATGTGAGGAAATTGCACAATTCTTTAGCAACAAAATAAAAACTGTAAGAGCTGGTATTGTCAGGAACTCCAGTAACCCTTATGATCTACCATGTAATAAGCCAGCAAGTATGAGGAACTTTAGTAGCATCACTGAAGCAGAACTCTGTAAGATTGTAAGACAGAGTAAACCGTCAACTTGCTGTCTTGACTCTGTCCCGAACTTACATTACAGGGAGACAATTTTATGTTAGTCTTGGAGATTGTGTATCGAAGAAACATAACATATCTTCCGGTGTTGCACAAGGACACTGTCTTGGTTCCCTTCTTTTTTCATTATATATGTTACCACTAGGTATAATCATCATTGAACACAATGTTAACTTCCATAGCTATGCTGATGATACACAGCTATACATTTCCGTTGAGCCAAATGACATAAATGCATTATACTCCTTGACCACCTGCCTGTCAGCAATCACTCAATGGATGAGTAATAATTTTTTAAAGTTAAATGAAGACAAGACTGAAATACTATTAGTTGGCCCCAAACCCAGAAGAGACGCACTTTCTACCAGACTAAGACACTTAGGCCATCAAAACAAACTGGAAGTCACAAGCCTGGGTGTAATTTTAGACTCAGATTTAAGTTTTAATCTCCACATTGGCAAGGTAACCAAAGCAGCCTTCTTCCACCTGAGAAATATTGCCAGAGTACGCCCATTTCTAACTCAACAGGATGCTGAGAAGCTCACTCATGCTTTTATTTCAAGTAGACTGGACTACTGTAATACTCTTTTTATTGGTCTTCCAAAGAAGTCAGTTGAGAATCTACAGCTAATTCAGAACTCTGCTGTTAGACTTTTAACAAAACAAAGAAGAGAGAGCATATTACTCCTGTTTTAGCTGCACTGCATTGGCTCCCTGTATCTTTTAGAATTGATTTTAAAGTCCTTCTACGTGTATACAAAGCTCTTAATGGTTTAGCACCTTCTTACATTACCGATTCTCTGTCGTTTTATGTTCCTTCACGAGCCCTTAGGTCCTCTATGGCAGGTCTTTTAAATGTTGCAAAAGTCCCCAAAAATAAAACTGGGGAAGCTGCTTTTAGCCACTATGCACCTAAACTGTGGAACACCCTACCAAGAAGTATTCGAGAGGCGGACTCAGTGGACAATTTTAAACGGCAACTGAAAACATACCTTTTTAGTCTAGCGTACTATTAGCAATTTTCTCTTTTGTTTTTCTCTTTTTTTTTTGGTTTTAATGGTTTTTATTCAGTTTATCAATTCCTCATTTTTTAAATTCTTTATTTTATTTCATTTAATCTATTCTTTTAATTGTTTTACTCTAAACTGTTTTATTTATTAATTTTGACAGTCTCTCCTGTTTTATGTCCCCTGAATTATGTGGTTTATCCTTGCTTTTTTATTGTGTGGTCAAACCGCTGAGATCTACAGAATTGCGTAGGGACCGGGTGGGGCAAGTCTTTTACGTTGTGCGACACCTGTTGCCTCGCCCCTACCTGGCAATGAAGGAGCCAAGGAGTGATTGCGTCTTGTGACGTGAAAAGCAAAGCTCTGGAATGTTATTTGAAGCAAAACCGAAAGCAATACTTTGGGTGGAAAAAAAACACAGACGACATCGCATTCTGCAAAACATCGAAGGTAAAGATAATTTATATTAAGCTGTAGCCATTTTTTAAGATAGCAACTATGCAAACGAATAATGTCGTTTTTTAGCGAACAAACGGTCGTAAATTGCTCTCGCTTAAAAGGTACGTATTACGTTGAGTTTTTGTCTAATTCGTCAAAGAGTCATTCTGATACAGTGTGAATTTTGCGGTCAAACAAAGTGCAAATGTCTGTGTCGTGGATCATTTTAGTTTATATTCAACATCGAACTAACACACACAAAAAAAATTGAACCAACACAAACAAGGAAGTACTAGCCCTGTGTTTTCTGTATTAGTACCAAAAACATAATACATTACGATGTTTCACGAACTATCCCGAGTGCTGTAAATACGTTCAGTTGTGATAACGTTTGCAATATTGCTGGTTACAGTATCCTGCTGTAGAAATCTGTTTCGATTATTCGTGTTAAACAATGCAAACGATTAACAAACAATTAAACTTTTCTTTTTTTTTAAACAAAGTTAGGGGAGGTTAATAATCTCTCACAAAGATTTTCTGTAAGACATCTCTTACAAGACAAGACATTATTACTTAACTTTGCATTTTGAATGTGAAACTAATCTATTCTAAGTCGAATAGTCACAGCAACACGATGAAGTTGTTCACTTCAATCTTAACCACGTTACAGAAATAAGTCCAAACTTTCCCATGTATTTCACATTTCAAGGATAATGTGTTAATATTGCATTAAAACTTCCTTATCTTAATTTCCTTCCTGTAATGCACTGGTAATGCTTTTCTTGCTTGAAAAGAAGTATCAAATTCATTCACACTGCGACGTCAAGCAATCACAAAATTTGTTGCTTTTACTGTTCACTTTTCCTTGTTGTTTATACTTTTCAGGTTTACCCTTTTCATGCCAATGCATAATATTTCATTTGGAAAACTTTCAATTCTTTTCTTTCAGGTAATTTTCCTGAAATGAAGAGTGGCCTCATTTGAGGATTAGGGGCCTACAAGCTCTTGGGGACTTCAGATCTTGAAAAGAAGATAATTATGTTTATTCTGTACATCTGCCTCTTATGGGCAGGGGCTCTATTTCATAACTTTCAGCTCTGCATCGGTGCATGTGGTAAAGCTGAATATGAAGTGAATGGAGAATGTTGTTCTATGTGTAATCCTGGTGAGTCAAACTATCACTGTGCGTTCAAATAATCACAAGGAATCCAATTAAGAGTCATCACAGAATACAGTCTAACTAAACAATTTCAAATACTTAAAGTTTCACAGATAAGATTTGCTATTACAACAAAGATTGTTGGTAAAGAATTACAACGATACTGATGAAAGGAGGACATAATATTGATTTTTGTTTTCCACCAGGATATCATGTGTCCAAACATTGTACTGAGTACACAAATACATCATGTGTACCCTGCTCTCCATCTACTTACACTGATTTACCCAATGGACTGAGTCACTGTTTCCCATGTACAGTCTGTGATTCCAGTGAGTGTGTCCTTTGATTTAATCACATGTGTCTCTCTGACATAAGTGCTAGACCAGTTCACTGTTATATTTACACAATTCTGTTTCCTCCATAGGCCAAGGGTTAAGAACAAAGACAGAGTGCACACTGACTACAGACACCATCTGTGAATCACGTGAAGGATTTCACTGTATTGACCAACACAAACACAGTTGTAGAGCAGCTGTTGAACATTCAACATGTAAACCTGGACAATACATCAGACAAAATGGTCAGTGCATGTTAATCAAATGTGTTTTAGGGACCAAATAAATTGTTTATGTCATATTTCACAAATAGTCAAAAAGGGTGGATAATAAATTAATACTAAACATATAAATAAACAACCAACCAACCAATCAGTGTTGTATAAACACTGTGCTTTCATCTGAGAATAAAGAGTCCTCCCCTTCCAAAGTGTAAGAAGTAAACTAGCAGAGCTCTGTCAGCTGTAACTGTCCTCCATTGTTGACACATTGTATTGTTTCTGTTTGTTTTTGTAGGAACAGCAGATACAGACACTGTGTGTGGTGACTGTGTTGGTGACACTTACTCAGACGGTTCATTCACATCCTGTCGGCCACATACACAGTGAGTTTACCATACATTAGCATTGTCTGTGACACTATTACAATTAGATTCTTCAGTGTAACACATTAATCATTGAACCGAAATAATAATGTGATTTTATTGAATCTGACAGGCCTGAGAACTCCAACACCAATCTCACCGATGGTGTTGTGAGATTGGAAGAAGCGCCAGGAACACAGTCACCAGATACTGAATGGAACAAAATATATATAGCTCCCATCGTACTTGGTGTTTTGTTTGTTATAATGGCAGTGGGAGGACTTATTTGTTATTGGCACAAAAAAAGATCGTCCAATGGTTATTTGTAAATCCAAAATTCATAGGATCAGCATATTTGCCATAAGCCTTTGTGTTATAATCAAAATTTTTTTTACGGAGTTCAGTATTGGTGTTAGTTTATTGGTCATATCAATCATCATTTATCAAATATCGTAACACACTCCCCACAATTCAGAACCGTACAAATGACTAAGCACAGATTATCAGAAAACTACAGACTACATTTGACTGTTATTCCCGTTTCTGTTCCTGATTTGTTTGACCACCTTGGCATCATCAGTTGATTCATGCAATCTTACTGAAACTTTTGTTGGAAGAAAAAATGTGAAAACCAACAGTGAAGACGTGGAGCCCCAGTCGTCAGACTTGTTGAAGGAAGGAGAGGCAGTGTCCTTACAATCCAATCCTCCAATGGGACAAAAGTCAAATGGAGAGTGTGATGAAGATCAGCAGTTTCAAGAGGAAGAAATGTGACAGTTGCAGCTCACACATTTCTGTTCAAATGCTGTTCATTGTTCATCCAAAACATTTCATAACCTCCAGAGAGAAATCGTGTCATAATAAAATGAAGGATTGTTATGTTAATGTCTTAAAAATGTATATTTTCTGTACAATAATTCTGCTTCATAACGTCCAACGTGGATCAGTTCATGTGAAGCTGCAGAGGGGCTTGATGGAGATCCTGTGTGTGGTCCTGGTGAGTCAAACTATCACTGTTGTGATGTGTCCCTGCATGTTTCACATGCTCTTTGAGTGTTTGTCTCTCTCTCTCTCTCTCTTTCTCTTTCTCTCTCCCTCTCATATTGTCTTGGTAACAGACATACACATGAAAATCATCTACACTTGCTAATTTTTCACCATTGCATGAGCCAGACCAAACGTCCAGTAAAGTCACTGTGTATGTGGTCAGTGTTACACAGCGAAACAGTATCAGTGCCACAATACATTTGTACAGTTATGTCATGTGCAATACTGTTTCACCTGTACACAATCTCTCACATACTGCACTCACTTCTCAGTGTTCCTAATACTATAGTATCCACGGGAGTAATGAAGGAGTACCTTGTAAAACTGCACAATACTGTGCAAAGTAACAGAAGAATAGTGATACTAGAATGTTACAGTGATACTGTGGTAAATGTGTGTTACAGTATAACTGTGATAATAGTGAAATATTGTTGAGAGAACATGATTGTTATTTTTGTAGAGTTGAGAGACACTGATTAGAGTAATGAGGCTGTTTGCTTGGTGCGTGTGTCAGAACCCCAGACAAGGACGTTTAAATGAAATTCTTTTGTTTACATGTACAGTAAACGATTATAAACACAAGAGGGCGACGCTGTCATATCTATCTGAAGTTCTAGGAACACACTGATCTGATGTCTGCACTTATAGATGAATTTAGATTGGCGCACAGACATACAGAGACTGGGATGGACTGGTTTATTTATGATCAGGAGAAGGGATTCATTTTAAGTGGTTTGACAGGTGCGCGAAAGGAACCTTACTGGGCAGGATGGGAGATGACTCAGTTTTTACAGTATGGTAATAGTAGAACATGAGCAGTGATAGTGGGATAATACTCAGGATATAAATAATATTTCGATGATGTAATATTATTTTCAACAATTTAGAACTTTTTTTTTAACAGAAAACTGCAACATCATCTACATGAATTTTTTTCCCCTCTTTTTCGGGAAAAGTCAATCATTATCACATTCCCTGTTCCATGTGAACTAAGATGAGATCAGAGTTCCTGTAAGAGGCTGATGTTTGTGATGTCCCAAGTAAACGTTTGATCTTAATAAATAAATACAACATATAAACACACAAATACATAAATAAAATCATTTGACTACCACTTTGTGTCTTGTCATTTTGAGAGATAAAAAGGATTTATTGTTTGCCTAATGTTATTCAAATTAAATGTGCCGTAAATTCCTTTATAGGGTGATGATTGTAAATCTGATTTAACTTTAGTGCATTTGTGATGAGTTGGTTGAGGAGTCTGGATGCATGTGCAGTTGACAAAGCTTTATTTAAAACAAGGTGGGACAGGACACAGATACACAGGAACACAGAACAGGGACAGAGCAGGACACAAAATAATTCAGACTTAGATAACACTGTAACACAAGACACTGGCTTTGTAACACAAGACACTGGCTTTGACGGCAGGGACCCCACGGCACACTACCACGGGCGGGACTGGCCACTGGACGGGCTCTCTGCGGGGAGGAACAACGTCGAGGGGGAGCCACTGGTGGGCCCCTGGAAGGTGCTAATGCCACCTCTGTACGTAAAATTGGTCCTTATGAAACAATTTGTCACAGCCCTAGATAAGGAGTGTGCAGCCTTTAAGTTACATTCCAGACTTCTTCCCTAAGCTGTCTGAGGCAACGGTCAAAGCCAGTGTCAGACCACAGATAAAGAAGATCCTGGAGCACAAGGAATTCCCCAAGAAGCTCCACTAAGAAGGGGAAAGCAGCTTTGGAAAGCTTTGTTGCAGTGGTTCAGGGCTTCAGCCAGGATATACTGGACTTTGAACGCCACTACGAAGGAGCGCATGACGAGAACATGACGGGAGGCTACATTTGGGGACTGATTCGTGAGAGTGATTTACAGTATTATCGTAAATCTCAAATTATTCACTTCTAAATCTTTTGTGGTCACTTTTGTGTGACTTTAGTATAAATACATGTGTTCTGTCCTTGCTGGACGTAAGATTAACTGGCGGTATATCCGGCTTGACAGACAGAGAACATGGATTCAAACTTTCTCTTTAATTTTGTAAAACTGAGATAAACAGAAAATGATACAATCAGTTTCTTTTCTTGGTAACAAACAACGCAGACAAGGTATATTGTCTCAGCGAAACAAAATATATCTTACGCCTGACAGCGCAGCCTACCATCTACCATATAAACAGTAGCACAATTGCTAACATCATTAGCCTAGTAACGCAACTTTTGTAACCTTCGAAACCCACCATACAAACCAGCAACTTGTTGTATTCACATACGAAACATTTCAAAACATAAAATGTCAAACTCTCAACACAGGATGACTACTTACAAGCATATGCGGGCCAAAACTCCACCGGGTGAATAAATCGACTGTATCTCACAGTCAAGTGGTTTACTATTAAATTGAAGTCATATGACCACAAGCTTAACAAACAAAATTGCAACCATAGGAGGCCAAACCTATTAAGTACATATTATTTACATCAAATTAAAGCGTTACCAACACAACATGTATAATTTTGAAATGTTTTTTTTACTGACACTATGTGAATGAAACTGAGCAAATCCACCAATTTTCCCTCTGGAAATAGATACATTTCAAGATACATATCAAGTTTCAAGGGAATAATAACCATTTTCTATACTTTTTAGGAAAAATGTGTTACACGGTGTAATGGAGGAACACATATCAGATACGAGTCTCATTAGCTTAACACTTCACAAGGAAACAACGAAATGGCAGGGGTATTTATACCAGAAATAAACCAGGCTTGATGAACAAAACAAGCGTGGACGATGACCGAATAATTAACGGAATGAACCAAGGAACGCAAGGAAGTGACTAAAACAGACAGCCAACGAGAGTGAGAACGAATGACAGGACTGTTCTGCTTATCACACAATTCCTAGTTTTATTTTTTTTTCTGCTAAAATCTGATCCCCACATTAGACAAAGCATAAGTCAAATAAGCGATAAGAGTTGCTTTGTCATTCAGTTTCTTTCAGCATTCCACGTGAGTGAGTCTTTCTCTGACTAATCGTGGCCAGAATGTGAGATATTTGGGGGAGAGAGGAGAGGAGACAGGATGCTGAAATATTCCTATGTGAGAAACACGTAAAATGCGATTTTATTCAATTGCGTAGTCAAACATTTTGCAGCTTGAAACTGAGTGGTAAGAACGGTGGAGTAGCTTGCTACAGCGGTTAAAACCGTTCTTCCAAGGCTGTAACCTGTTATGTTTAGTGAATTCGCAGAGCGAGTCCATAATTGTTAAGTAAAATGAACTTCGGGATAGGCAACACAAGGGTCAATCAAAGCCGACGGAACTGAACAGACGGAATCGATGCATACAGACGGAACTTTTACAGTTGTCTTGGCAACTGGTAACATTACGTAATTATTATAAGTGTGCATTACGAGTGCGCAGCAGAAGTAGTGCATTCGTACAGTATAGCATCACATTACAATACTTGTGATGGTGTCTTACGTGGAGGTAAGACAAAAAAAACATCGGATTCCACAATGATCAAAAGTAAGGATAATTTATCTTGATTTGTAAGTATCTCTTTTTTCTTGTTATCAGCTATATGTAAACAAATAAAGTTTGGTTCAGAGGATAAAACTTTTGTGTCAGTCAGTCGTCAGCAGTTGTTTTAACTAGCGAACATTATAGGCTATGCAAAAAACGAAACCAATTTGTTCTCGAATCAAACGTACACATTAAATCGAGTTTCTTGTTTTATTTATCAAAGAGTGATCCTAATACAGTGTATCTGGGCAGTCGAACAAAGTGCGAGGGTCTTCGTCGAGGATGGTTTTAAATCGCAGTGGACTAACATAAATGCGGAAATACCAGCGCTGTCTTTTGTGTTGGAGCCGAAATCATCATACATTACAATGTCTCACAAAATATAAAATATCCCAAGTACAGTACCTTGCATGTGTTGACGAATACTTTTGAAGTGCTACGTGCTGTTGTATTGCAGTTTTATGATCCTGCAGTAAAAGTTTGTTCAGTTTCGTTTTGTAATGGTCGCTTATGTAGGCCTACTCAGGGCCAAAGTAAAGAGGAACTGACCTATGTTTTTTGTTTGTTTGTTTGTTTTTATTTTGTTTGTTTGTTTTTGTAAATAAAGTGAAGGGAGATTAATAACCTCTTCATAGTCTTGCTCTTGTCTCAGAGATACCGTTAACAAATAGAGTGGTGACGGGGGGGTAATAACAGCAAACATGACAAGGCAGGATGTTTGTGCATATTTGAATCATTTCTATGTGAAACTGGTATTTTCAAAGATGTATTGTTACATTACGATGCTTGTGTGTTTGAAATTGTCTTACTTGTAAGTGGAGAAAGGCATAACAGCTTAGACATGGTTACGTGACTATGACCAAAACCGAAACTTTGAAACTTTCTTTAGAGAAAAAACATCGGATTCCACAAAATATCAGAATACGGGTAATTTATATTGATTTGATTTGTTGCAATCTCTTTTTTATTGTTATCAACTACACGTAAAAAAAACGGTGTCTGATTCAGGGGCCAAAACCGTTGTGGCCATCGATTTGTTGTTACCCAGACAGGCATGGTTTAGTCTGACGCAGTCGTCTTACCTAACGAACATTACACACAAAAATATGAAACCAAATTTTTCTCGACTAAAAGGCACATATAATGTCGATTTTCTTATTTTATTTATCATACAGTGCATTTGTGCAGTCGACAAAGTGTGAAAGTCTGTGTCGAGGATAGTTTTAGACTGTATTCAACAATGAGCAAATACAGACAAGGTAGTGCTAATGTCATGTACTATATCAACTATCCGTCATTTGTGTTGGGGCCAAAATCATCGTTCATTACAGTCCCACGTACTTTAAATTGTTGCATTGTGTTAACGAATCATTTGCGAGTTATTGTATTACAATTTTAGTTATCATATGATGGTATTCTGTAAAGTTTGTGTAGTTTCGATTTGTTATGTAGCCCCACCCCAGAATAAAGAGAAACCGGCCTAGGTGGTTTTTATTTGTTTGTTCGTTTGTTTTTCTGTTTGTTTGTTTTTTTCAAACGAATGGGACAGCAGAAGAATAGTCTCTTATAAATATCTTTTCTGTGAGGTTATTACTTTACTAATGCAAACCCTGCATATTTAAAACGACCTACGGGGTACTTCAATTACGTGGTTTAGTAGTAAACCTCCTAATAGAGGAGCCCTAATGCGTCATTCTCCTAACAAAACAAAGCCTTAGAGTTCTTCTATTAGGAGGTTTACTACTTAGTCTGAGTCACCTAACTCTGAGTTTTCACTAAAACACGCACTTGAAATACCCCATTAGTGATGACTTGTGCATTTTGAGTGTGAAACTAATACATTCTGAGTTAAATAGTTCCGGCAATACACTGAAGTTGTTCATTTCAACCTTAACCTTTGCGCATAGACAGTGCAAAGCTTTTACATATGTAATGTTTGAAAAATAGTAGTATATGAGTAGTATAGTGTAGTGAAATATAGCATTAAAACTTCCTTAACTCCTACTGCAGTACACTGATATTGTTTTTCTTACAAGAAAAATATCAAATTAACTTATGCTGTGAAGTCGAAGCAATAAAGAAATTTGTTGCTTTTGCTGTTCACTTCTTGCCTTTTCCTTGTTGTTTATATACTTTTTGGCTTTACTCTTCCCTGTCAGTACAAAATATGTGATTTGAAAAAATGCTTAACTCTTCTCTTTCAGTCAATGCTCCCTCCAGAGATTGTGGTCTCATTTGAGAGTGAGGAGCCCAGCGGCCCCTGGGGACATCATTCCTTAAAAAGAGGATTATTATGTTAATATTGCACATCTATTTTTTATCCACAATCACTCTACCTCACAACTTTCATCTCTGCCTTGGTTCATGTGGTAAAGCTGAATATGAAGTGAATGGAGAATGTTGTCCCATGTGTGGACCTGGTGAGTCAAACTATCACTGTTCATTCACATGATCACAAGGGATTCAATGAAGAGTCATTGTGCAAAACTCCCTGTGCATTGGGATAGTTGAGGCGATGACGTGTGTTGCGTCATTGCGAAATCCTCCTCCCAGTTTTTGCACTGTTTTCAAGTTTGGGTTTTCGTGGTTCTCGATGATGTGTAGTTCGGCAGTTCATTTCTCTACCAACTTCGTGTGCGTGGATGCGAAGTAAGAGACTTGCAGTTCATTTTGTTTGTGTGTACTGCATATTGTTTTTGGGTTGAACTGCCGCGAAGTATTTCTTAAGGTATTAATGGGAATGTTAATCACGCGGCAAGATGTGTATTGCGATATAATGAATAAGTAAGTCAAACTCCGTGAACGATGTTGTTCTTCTTACCCTGTAAATGTTTGACTTTGTATATAATCGTTCTTTATAATTTAGTAAATTATGCTGATATTTCTCTGAGTTCCTGAGCCAGAGAGTTAATTTGTTACGGTTTGACGCAATCTAGCGGCTCATATTAGAAATGTGTACCGAATTTGTAATGTCTATATTCCTTTGTGTTTCCTTGTACAGATACCACACCCACACACCCACACGCCTATCATACTCAACTTCGATTGTCGATTGACTTTATAATAAAGGGTGGATTTCACTAACCCTCAATCTCCGTCTAATCATCCTTCTAACAGAGGATTGGAGTGAACTCAGTTGGACTCCAGCATTCATACAGCTCGAACTATTGCACAGTAATCACATAATACAGTCCTAAAAAAAAGGATTGTGTCAGTACTCCATATTTAGTTAACCAAGATTGAAAAACAAGTTTTATAGGAAGACTTTGCATGTGGAACAGTAACTAACAGAAGTATTTGTATTCAGTCATTTGATCAAATGTTAGAAGTATACGGAGATTGCTTTGGAAAAAAGCTTTTTTAAATTTTTTCACATCATGCATGACAGCTCAGGCTTGTTACAGAAATAAAATACTTTGAGAAGAATTATAACATTTTGTTTGATGAAAAGAGAATGTAATGTTGATTTTTGTTTTCTTTAAGGACATCATGTGGTGAGACATTGTTCTTTGGACACAACTACAGAATGTAAACGCTGCTCTACATCCACTTTCACTGATTTACCCAATGGTCAACTACAGTGTACACAATGCACAATCTGTCACCTCAGTAAGTATGATTCTTTGTTCTTTGATTTAATCACATTCAGTTTCTCTGACATATGTGTTAAACCAGTTCACTGTTATATTTATACAATTCCTGTTTCCTGCGTAGATCAGGGGTTAAGAACAAAGACAGAGTGTACACCTACTGCAGACAGCATCTGTGAACCACGTGAAGGATTTTACTGTATTGACCAACACAGACATAGTTGTAGAGCAGCTTCTGAACATTCAAAATGTAACCCCGGACAATACATCATACAGAAAGGTCTGTGTTTGTGGAATGAACCACTTTTTTGTCACTCACCAACATGGTACTATATATCATCATTCACAAATAGCCAAAAAGTATAAATTAAATACACTGTTCACTGTTGAGATATAATCTTCTGTTAATGACAGATTGTAATATTTCTGTTTGTTTTTATAGGAACAGCAGATGCAGACACTGTGTGTGGTGACTGTGTCGGTGACACTTACTCAAATGGTTCATTGTCATCTTGTCGGCCACATACACAGTGAGTTTACTGTACCTCCGCACTGTCTGTAACACTGTTCTGATGTGTCTTATCTTCAGTGTAGAATAATGATGTGATTTTATTTAAACTGACAGGTGTGAGAGTTCTACTGCAGTTATCAGATGGGGAAAAAGGCCAAGAACTCATACATCAGATACTGAATGTGAAGAGATACAAACAGCTTTCATCATCCTTGGTGTTTTGTTTGCTGTTATAATTGTTTCAGTGGTAGTAGGACCTCTTTACGTTTGGTACAAAAAAAGGTCATCCATGACTACAGGTTGGTTATTTGTAAATTCAGAAGTTGGAGAACCAGTGTGTTGGCCATAAGCCTTTGAATAAGAATAATATTTTTTAGGCTTCATTTTTGGTTTTGATTTATTAGTTGTATCTATCAGTCATCTCTCAAAGATTTTAACATACCTCCCAGAATTAAAAACTTTACAAAATACAAAGTGCAGATTATCTGGTGATCAATCCTGTTTTTCAGTTTTATTTCTCATTATTTTTAGGAACTGTTTGACCACCCAGGAAGCTTCCAGTTGATTCATGAAGTCTTCTGTCTTCTTGATGTTTTTGTAGGACGAGAAGATATGAGGACAGATGATGATGCTATGGAATCATTGAGACCAATTCCAGATGGAGAACACAGTGAAGAACTGCAGTATACTGTAGTGTAACAGATGTCTTTATAATGTCAGGAGTAGCTTTTTATGTTTATGTGTAATACATCCCTCCCATGCCTAATAATTGTAATGTGTTCTAAAAAAAAATGCACATGAGGCAAATGTTCATAGCCTGAATGCGTAACAATCATCAGTTTCAACAGAGAAGTTTTTAATACAATTGTAAGCACTCAAAATTGACATACAAATTTGCTCATCATAACTTGTCCTTTCCCATATCACCACTCTTTCCCACATATTTCCTATATGGGAAAGAGTGGTGGAAGCTAGGTTAAGAAGAGGGGTGATGATTAGCGAGCAGCAGTATGGTTTCATGTCAGGAAAGAGCGCTACAGATGCGATGTTTGCTTCTAGAATGTTGATGGAGAAATGTAGAGAAGGTCAGAAGGAGTTGCACTGTGTCTTTGCGTATTTATAGAAATTAAATGATAAGTTGTTGAAAGAGGAGGTGTGGTATTGTATGAGGAAGTCAGGAGTGGCAGAGAAGTATGTAAGTGTGGTACAGGACATGTATGAGGACTGTGTGACAGTGGTGAGGTGTGCAATAGGAATGACGGATGGGTTCAGGGTGGAGGCGGGGTTGCACCGAGGATCGGCTCTGAGCCCTTTCTTGTTTGCAATGGCGATGGACAGGTTGGAAAGGAGCCTGAAGAGGTGGAGGTATGCACAGGAGAGAAGAGGAGTGAAAGTCAGCAGGAGCAAGACGGAATACGCGTGTGTAAATGAGAAGGAGGACTGTGGAGCAGTGAAAATGCAAGGAGCAGAGGTGGTGAAGGTGGATGAGTTTAAATATTTGGGGTCAATGGTACAAAGTCACGGAGAGTGTAGAAATAAGCTGAATAAGAGAGAACAGGCAGGGTGGAGTGGGTGGAGAAGAATGTCAGGAGTGATGTGCGACAGAAGGGTACCAGCAAGTGCACTAACTGCACAATCAATTTTACTAACACGCCAAACAGTTCACCTACCTGCACAATGCCAACGCTGTTTCCAGTAATTCACTGTCCGTGTCAGGTGTGCCTATATGTCTAGGTTTGTAATATGTAGGTTTTTTGTTTTGTTTTGTTTTTTTAATTGTATGTTGCATGGTATTAAGACTGTTACTACTTCACGACAACAGCAGTCAAAACACTGGCGTGCTAAAAGGCCCTTAGTGGCTCTCTGAAATTGACACTTACTCCCAGTGCACGGTACGCGGATTGAAGTGTTAGACCTCCTCACTTTGAGGATGTAGATGGATAATGGATTGGCCACCCATTATATGTACAGAGGGGCTGATGAATGTTTTGCTTGCATTTTAGCTTTAGTCAGGCGTAATCGTGGGGCCTAGCAGAATGTTCTCTGTGGTACTAAGGTCAAAAGAATAGACACACACGTAATTTCATGTCTTTGTCCTCACAAATTCTTTACCCTCATACATAGCAAAGACCAGAAATCACTCATCTACCCTCAGATATGGGTTAAAGGTATTTGCTATCTATGGCAGGCGAGGTCAAAGGCCTTGTGGAGCATGGGTATATCTTTGCAGGAGAAATTGTTTTCTTTAGTCAGTAACATCATGGCTCAGTCTGGGTAACTTGTGCACAGTGTGCAGGAGAGTCTTCTCTCCTCTCTGCTCCTGTTTCAGCTGTATTATCACCGACCTCCAATAAAGAAGACTACCACTGAAAACCATCTCTGTGCCTGTTTACTATTATTAACATTTAAAACGTCGATGACCAACAAAATTGAACATAAAACAGGCATGTGAACTACATAAAGTTATTTTATACTGGGCAGTCAAAACAACTGACAAGATATTACCCTGTACTTAAAAGGTGGTCGCTGAGCTGCCACCAGGGTCAGAACTGACTGCCCCCTCAACACCCTTCATTATGGGCCTTCCTCTATTAGACATGATGTAAATGTTAGACAACCGGGCTCGTGACCGGAGGGTTGCCAGTTCGACTCCCTGGACCAACATCCACGGCTGTGTTCCCTTGAGCAAGGCACTTAACCCTAATGCTCCCCGGGCACAAGGAATGCTGCCCACTGCTCCTGCGTCTGGTGTGTGTGTTCACTACTGGTGTGTTGGATGGGTTAAATGCAGAGGACAAATTCACTGCTCACTGTTTACAGTGTGTGTGTGCGATCACGGAGATTTACATTGCCAACTTCTGTCCCTGTGAAAATGTAGCAGGAGGTGGCTGTCCTCCAGTTTTATCTATTTCTGCCTTTTTTCTGTTTGCTGTAAACACATGAATATGCTATTATAAGTGTAGGCTACACACCACATTTGTATTCAGTATTAATTAATTAATTAAGAACAATTAATACACACCACTTGATAGAATATTTTTATATTTCATCCTGACTTGTTGTCAGGTGTGTTTTCTACTGGGGTTGCAGCTGAAATGACTGTTAGAATGAAGTAATTCTTAACACAATAGCATTACATTCATACAGGCAGCCCTACAGCCTAGGTGCTTTAGGGAGTAGATCTTTTATTTCATTGACAGCGAGTGACAGGTCAGTTTCAGAGATGTAGTCCATGTGTAGGCTATAATTGAATTATCCTAATTATTTCCACATATATTGATAAACTATTATATGCGTCCTTACAACTCAAATCATATTATAAATAAAAGAAGAGTCCATAAAACAAAATAGAGAACATATGACAAGAACACTGTTCTTACAAATTTACTCTGCTTCCCTGGGACGCCACCATGTCAGATTTAGCTGTTTACGTTTCTTCAAACTTCTCATATCCTGACACCATCAACGTGCATTCTTCAGGGGGAAGATACGGAGCACAAGGCATTATGTGAAAACTGCCTGCATTGCCGAACACGCACCTTTTATGTGAATGCGCACAAACGCCAATTAAAAACAAAGACAGAGTGCACATTGACTGCAGACACCATCTGTGAACCACATGAAGGATATTACTGTATTGACCAACACAAGCACAGTTGTAGAGCAGCTGTTGAACATTCAAAATGTAACCCTGGACAATACATCAGACAGAAAGGTCTGTTTGTGTTAATTGAACATGGTTTTGGGACCAAATAAAATATTCATGTCATATTTCACAAATAGTCAAAAAGGATGGTTAAATAAATAGAACAAACTTGTTTAGTGATTCTGTGTTAATATTTCAAAAACTGACTGTATGTGGATGTGTTCTCATATGAGAAAGTGTTGTGGAGATAAGACGAGAGGTTTTTGATAACTGAATAACACGTACATACAAATTTACTTTCTACTCCAGACCCAGCATTAATTGATATAGGGCTGAACTCCCTCATAGGCCTTTGACTGTGACCATTTTTTCTAATAATTTACATTGAACTGAAAAAATTGGCACTTTTGCACAATTGTTTTGATTCTGTTGAAGGCAGTATGGTGAATTCTCCTAAAACAGGCTTTTGCTACGTCTACATTTGGATCAGGTCCTTCATTAGTTTGGGATAGTTAGGGCCCAAGCATGGAAGGTGCTGCGCCTCTGATGTCCACTGGAGGGCGCATGCACCGAAGGTGCAAGGCCCCTATTGCTTTCCTATGGATCACTATTATTATTACTATCATTATTATTATTATTATTATTATTCTTTTTCTTCAAGACTTGGCCGTTTTTTGAGGTGGTTCCCATGGGTGAAAACTCATGAAATTCGGTACACACATCAGTGCTTGTGACAGTTACTCAGGGACGGAGGCTTGGCCCGGGGACTCCATAGCACCCCCATATGGCATTGAGTCTTATGTCGGCATGTAGTTTCAGCTACACGCACCAAATGTTGTAGGCATGTAGGTCTCTCCAAGACGAACAAATTTGCAATTTCTTTGTATTAGCCATTCCAAACAGAAAGTGAGTTATTTTGGATTTTGTGCATTTTGACACATTACATTTTGACATTCTCCTCCTAGACGGTTCATTGGATTCATGTCAGATTATGTATGATGTCAAGATGTTGCAGATTTTAAATTGGCAAGGGATTTTTCACATCCTGCAAGGTGTTGAAATGGTGAAATGATGAATTTATATGTCTTGCCACACAGGACAGCAATGTGTCATAAATTCTCCATGCACTGCTTGATACGGCTAAAACTTCACAGGTTATGGGTTATGATGCTTATTATGATATCCACATGCCCAGAGTGACACCCTGGTATAGCGCCACCATCTGGCAACAGAAAGAGTGTTTTTATCAGTCATCTTGGCTATCCGGTTCATTTCCGATTTGTTGTACATGAAGTCACAGGTGTTTTGATTTTATACTGGGAAAGGATTTTTGATATGTTGAAAAGTGTAAAGGATGAATTTGAGTACCCCTGAGCAGATTTTTTGGGTTGTTTCAGCAGTGTGATGAGTGACAAGATGTTTGACCTGTTTAACCAATCAAATGAATGAGTTGTAGCGTGGGGCTTGGTTTACGGGTGCCTGCGTCATGACGTGCCCCTTGAGACTCTTTCCAACAAGGGAAGTCACCATGTCTGTTTATGTGTTCAGGACACGTTAGCCATGTTGCCAATTCACCGGTGTCTCGAGGCATTTTGCATGCTTAGTTAAAAACGAACTCTTTTAATTGTGGTGTATTAATTTGGTGATCACTAATGCTTGCTAACCGTGTGACTTCTTGGTCTGTACCATCTACCTGAATTCACTAATATGGGCTTATGCTCCTTTGTGCCCGCCGCGTTCCTACAAGGAACATCGTCTGGCATTGCCATCCCTACACAGAAGGCAATCTCAGTCCAGACTGTTCTCGTTTTTAGTTCCCCAATAGTGGCACGAGATATCAGCTGCCATCAGAGCAGGTGCATCCCTCTCTATCTTTAAGAACCTCTTGAAGACTCACCTCTTCCGAGGGCACCTCCTCCCCTAAGAACTAACGCCTCTAACACCTTAACATGCCTTACTCACACCTACTGTGTTCTTCTCTACCTAATCTCCTGCTTCTCATTGTAAAAGAAAACTCACACTTATTGCTTGCACTTCAACCCCATTGAATAGATGTAATACTTAGTGCTTACTAATGGGTCTCTCACTATACTGGAGCTTGAATTGTTTCCCCATTTTTAAATCTGTTTGGATGAAAGCATCAGCTAACTAAATGGAATGTAAATGTAATGTAATGTTTGAGTAAACACAATGTTCCCACAAAAGAGACAAAATCAAACTCATAAAATTATATGTGTTTTATTTTACGGGATTTATTCATTCATACACATTAATTCATTCTCGAAATAACGCTTAGGCTACCAAAGTAACCTTGGAAAACCAACATGTGAGTCCCCATTAAATAAGATGAGTGGGGGGGACTACTAGACTGACGCTTGTGGCCACGCCCCCACTGAAAGAACCGTCATGTGAGTAATCTCGAGTGTTCAGATTGCCTGACAAAAGTCTGGAAAATTAAGTGGAAAAATTGACTACAACGCTTCGAAAAAGTGAAGAAAGAGACTTCTACAAACATTGCAAGTAAGAATACTTTGTATTCATTTGTAACCATTGCTTAGTTTCTGACCATCACGTATATGTTTGAATAATGTTTGTTTTCAGAGTACAAATCGTCGCGCCCATCGAGATGATTCTTTTGGGTTGTTACTTTCACTTTTACTCATACAGCACTTTTCAAAAAACTAGACAGGCTTTGTAGCCTGGCTCTCAATGGTCGTCATGTTTAACGAACGTTACATACAACATATGAACCAATTTGTTCTCGATTAAAAAGTACTTAATGTGTCGAGATAATTGTTTTATTAATCGAAGAGTGGTACTAAAACGACGTCGGCTATTTGTGCGGTCGCGCAAAACCAAAAGGCCTGTATCGAAGACAGAGTGAAACGGTATGTAACAATAACGTGAACGGAGATTGTTAACACCTCAGAAATATTTTCCTATGATGTAACCCCTTTTCGAGTTTTATTTGTAAAAGAGTGAACCCAAAACGGCCTTCTGCCAAGGGATAAAGGGCTGTGTCGAACTTTATATTGTACTGAACAATGAGTGCGTATTAACTAAACAACGAGGAGGTCCCAGGGGTATGTTGTTTGTGCTGGGGCCATTGCATGTACGCACTGTGTAAATATGTTGAAATGAGCTGACGAATGCATTTGCAGTATCACATGTCGTCATATTACGGTTTTAGGGAACAGAGGGGTCCTTATGTGAATCTTTGTTTTTAATTGCGCTTTTGGTTCGCTTTTAGTAGTGAATATCTATAAGGAGAAAGTAAGGAGAAAATGGCCATTTTTTTCTTTCAAACAAAGTGTAAGGAGCTCCATAACATTTCACAAATATTCGGTATTTTTGTAAAATTAGTCAAGACGGGTGATACAGACATTTTATCGGCACTCCTGCAAAGCATTTTAAAACGATTTGCGATGACGTATACATTTTGAATGTGAAACGAACATGTTCTAAACTGAGTAGTAACAACCATACAGTGTAGCAGTTCATGTCAGCTTCTCAGCATAGTGAAGTCATAGATAAGTCAAAGTTTTTCGCATATTAGATTTCAGCAATACTGTGTCACTCCAACCAACCAGTAATAACAAACCAGCTCCACCTCACAGCCAAACAGACTAATGTAAAAAACTTCCTTAACTTCTTTTTCTTTCTGTACTAGGGTGATCATGTTTTTTATTGCTAGAAAAAAAAATCAAATTTATTTAGGTTGTGAGGTCCAAACAATCATTTCATCTTTTCATTTTACTTTTACTTCATCTTTTCCTTGTTTATACTTTTCAGGTTCACTTCTTTCCTGTCAGTTCATAATATTTCATTTGGAAAATTCTCACCTCTTTTCTTTCAGACAATTCTCCAGAAATTAAGAGTGGCCTCAGTTTAGAAAGAAGAGCCTAAGAGTTCTTGAGGACATCAGATCTTCAAAGACGATAATTATGATCATAATGCACATCTATTTTTTATGCGCCATGGCCCTATTTCATAACTTTCAGCCCTGCATCGGTGCATGTGGTAAAGCTGAATATGAAGTTAATGGAGAATGTTGTCCTATGTGTGGACCCGGTGAGTTTAATTATCACTGTTCGTTCACATGATCACAAGAGATTTAATTAAGAGTCATCACAGAATGCAGGCTAACTAAACAGTTTCAAATAAGTGACTTAAAGTTTTCTCAGATAGGACGTGTTATTAAAACGTGTTATTAAAAGTTTTTGGTAAAGAATAGCAATATTCATGACAAGAGAACATGATGTTGATTTTTCTTTTCTTTCAGGACATCATGTCTACAGGCATTGCTCTGACTACATATCTACATCATGTATACCCTGTTCTCCATCTACTTTCACTGATTTACCCAATGGACTAAGTCGCTGTCTCGCATGTACAGTCTGTTACTCCAGTGAGTCTGTCCTTTGATTTAATCTCACTGACTTTCTCTGATATAAGTGCTAGACCAGTTCACTGTTATATTTACACAATTCCCGTTTCTTTTGTAGGTCAAGGGTTAAGAACAAAGACAGAGTGTACATCTACTGCAGACACCATCTGTGAACCACATGAAGGATATTACTGTATTGACCAACACAAACACAGTTGTAGAGCAGCTGTTGAACATTCAAAATGTAAACCTGGACAATACATCATACAAAGAGGTCTGTGTTTGTTAATTAAGCATGTTTAAGGAACCAGATAAAATGTCCATGTCAAATTTCACAAATAGCCAAAAAAGGAAAGCAAAACATAAATAAATTAATAAAACATCATTTTAATATGTGAACAAAGCATCATTTGCTTTTTGTAGCAGAGACATTTTGGGTTTAACAGACAGTTCCATCAGCTGTATTTGTCCTGTGCTAATGACAGACTGTAACTTTTCAATTTCTTTTTTGTAGGAACAGCATACAGAGACACTGTGTGTGGTGACTGTGTTGGTGACACTTACTCAGACGGTTTATTCACATCCTGTCTGCCACATACACAGTGAGTTCACTGTACGTTAGAACTGTCTGTGACACTATTACAATTATATTCTACACTGTAGCATATTAATCATTTAACACAAATAATGATGTGATTTTATTGAATCTGACAGGTAAGAGAACTCCATAGAAGTTGTGAGATGGGGAAAAAAGGCCAGGAACAAGTTCATCAAATACTGAACGATGTGAAATACAAACAGCTGCTGATGATGGAGGCGGATAGATGGAGGTGCTGGGGAGTCACTGAGACCAAATCCAGAAGGAGAACGCAATAAGGATCCTAAATATCCGCGATATAGTGCAGTGTAACAGCACTATAGTAATGTCAGATGTAGATCTACATGTTTATGTGTAAAACATAGCCATTTTTCACATTCCTTAATACTTATAAGAAAACAGGCTGAATGAACTAAACTGTGTAACCTCTCTGTACTAACCTTGCCTCTATCATTGCAGGATGTACAGGAGTGTGGTAATGAATATAATTCATTTGGATTCCTACTGCAATCCTTTGCTTATGAGGTCGTTAAACCTCATTGACGTACTAATTGTAAATCGCTTTGCTTTAAAAGGGTCTGCAAAATGCCAAATTGTAAATTGTATCTGTAATGAGCTGTACATCATGTTCAGAAGTATGGAGGGAAATGATTTTCCCTTATACCGATGTACTGATTGTAAACTTAAATTTGTGTTATTAAGCTCTGTGATTACTTTATTATATGCCTGCTTTATGAGATGGCTTATACAAACTGTCATCGTGGGAAAGAATGTATGATGCAATAAAAGACACATAACAAAAAACAATCGGTCTTGTGCTGTCTAATGAGAGGGGAAAGAGATGTCCTGTCTGAATCAGCTTGTTTGGCAGACACTCACAAAACAAAAGTCTTAGATGAAACTTAGATGAAATCACAGTAGAAATTCTGAATACGGTTCTTTATGCTGTTTGTGTGCATCTGATTGATGCCAATAGGCTACATCCTATAACTTACATCAGCTTGGATGGGAGGTGAATCTTTCTTGTACTTGAAATATGTCAGGAGGAGCTGGATGCCCTGTGGAGCCTCAGTAGTGTCATTAGCAGAGGAGACAACAGGTTGTCCTTTGTTTGCTAGCTTGTTCTTAAAATACAGGAGAATTTTCTTTCCTTTCTCTTGGAAGGACAGTTCCAGTTGAGACAAAACTGGAATATCTGTCAGTGTGTGGAAGTCCTTTTTAAATCTATCCTGATGTAAACAGTATGCAAGCCCATTTTCCCTTAGGTTCTGCAATAGAAGGCCCAGTTTTGACATAGATATGTCACAGCTAAAGAACATACATGACTTCCACCAGTCTGGTCACTCCCCTCAGTCTAATCCTGATGCACCTTCACAAAAGTGCAGGTGTGTCATTTACTGATGTTTTTTCCTCTGGAATTTGTTTGGTTTCAACCATTTGAAAATCTTCTGGTTGATATCAGATGGAGTTATCTATGGATTCCCTTGGCTTGTCTCGTGATCTTGTGGTCTTGTGAGATTATGGCTGCCTCTGTCTTCCACAACATGTTAAAGCGCTCTAATCAGAGATTGAGTTCAAACAGAAACCACCACCTATTTCTCTTTCTTCATCATTCAGTACATCAGCAATTTTTTCAGGTATTATCTCATATGTTTTGTGCAAAAATCACTGGGACACAAAAAATTTCATTCAGATATTCGCATTGTATTCAACCAGTGTCTACACCACTTGGCTTAGACCTGATAGTCATAGACTTTCTTTATTCGCTACTGATAGCTATAATTCTGCAGGAATCTTTCCCATGGCCAGTTAATACTCCACACTTAATTGTGGTGAACTTGATATCCTGTCATACAGTGCATTTGTGAGGTTCTACGAAGAGCGGAGATCCGTGTCGAGGATAGTATTAAATTGCACTTAAGAATGAGCTCATATCTGAATGAACCAATGAAAACAAGGAATTGAGCGATCAGAAAACATTCAGTAGACGGGGAAAGTGAGAACCGGGATGTGATAGCATTGTTCTGTTTGTTACTCACTTCTTAGTTTTATTTCTTCGGCCAAAATATGATGCTCACATTAGACAAAAAAGGTAAAGAAAAGACAAAACTTGGTTTGTCATTCAGTTTCTTTGAGCATCCAACGTTAGAAAGTCTTTTTCTGACTTATCATGGCCAGAATGTATCATGTGTGAACCACGTGAAGGATATGACTGTATTGACCAACACAAACACAGTTGTAGAGCAGCTGTTGAACATTCAAAATGTAAACCTGGACAATACATCATACAGAGAGGTCTGTGTGTGTTAATTAAGCATGTTTTAGGAACCAAATAAAATGCCCATGTCATATTTCACAAATAGTCAAAAATGATGGATACATAAGTAAGTAAATATTAAGCAAATAAACGAACAACTATCCAGCCAATCAGTGTTGTTTACAGTAGTAAACTAGCAGAGTTCTGTCAGCTGTAATTGTCCTCCATTGTTGACACATTGTATTGTTTCTATTTGGTTTTTGTAGGAACAGCAGATACAGACACTGTGTGTGGTGACTGTGTTGGCGACACAGTTCATTCACATCCTGTCTACCACATACACAGTGAGTTTACCATACATTAGCATTGTCTGTGACACTATTACAATTAGATTCTTCAGTGTAACACATTAATCATTGAACCAAAATAATAATGTGATTTTGTTTAATCTGACAGGCCTGAGAACTCCAACACCAATCTCACCGATGGTGTTGTGAGACGCCAGGAACACAGTCACCAGATACTGAGGGGAGCAAAATATATACAGTTCCCATTGTACTTGGTGTTTTGTTTGTTATAATGACGGTGGGAGGAGGATTTATTTGTTATTGGCACAAAAAAAGATCTTCCACTGGTTATTTGTAAATCCAAAATTCGTAGGATCAGCATATTTGCCATAAGCCTTTGTGTTATAATCAAAAAAAATTTTTTATGGAGTTCAGTATTGGTGTTGGTTTATGAGTTACATCAATCATCATTTATCAAATATCGTAACACACTCCTCAGAATTCAGAACAGTACAAATGACTAAGCACAGATTATCAGAAAACTACAGACTACGTTTGACAGTTATTCCCGTTTCTGTTCCTGATTTGTTTGACCACCTTGGCATCATCAGTTGATTCATGCAATCTTCTGTACTTTTTAGAAAATGTGAAAACAAACGGTGAGTCGTCAGACCTGTTGAAGGAAAAAGAGGCAGTGTCCTTACAATCCAATCCGCCAATGGAACAAAAGTCAAATGGAGAGTGTGATGAAAATCAGCAGCTTCAAGAGGAAGAAATGTGACACGTTTCCGTTTAATGCTGTTCATTGTTCATCCAAAACATTTCGTAACCTCCAGAGTGTAATCGTGTCATAGTAAAATGAAGGATTGTTATGCCAGTGTCTTGAACTGAATATGGTGATCTTCAAAATGTATATTTTTTGTACAATAATTCTGTTTCATAACGTCCAACATGGATCACCATACTATAAGTTTTTGTATAGTGAAGGAAAAGCACAGTGAAGACCAACTGTTTAATATTGTTCCATGGTTGTCTTTACCAAAAAAGAATAGAAAGTTACAGTTGTGTTATGTGCAATACTGTTTCACCTGTACACACTCTCTCACATACTGCACTCACTTCTCAGTGTTACTAATACTGCAGTATCCACAGGAGTAATGAAGGAGTACCTCGTAAAACTCCACAATACCGTGCAAAGTAACAGAATAGTGATACTAGAATGTAACAGTAATACTGTGGTAAGTGTGTGTTACAGTATGACTGTGGTAAGTGTGTGTTACAGTATGACTGTGGTAAAGGTGTGTTACAGTATGACTGTGGTAAATGTGTGTGTGTTACAGTATGACTGTGGTAAATGTGTGTTACAGTATTACTGTGGTAAATGTGTGTTACAGTATGACTGTGGTAATAGTGAAATATTGTTGAGAGAACATGATTGTTAATATTGTAGAGTTGAGAGACACTGATTAGAGTAATGAAGCTGTTTGCGTGGTGTGTGTGTCAGAACCCCAGACAAGGACGTTTAAATGAAATTCTTTTATTTATATGTACGCTAAACGATTATAAACACAAGAGGGCTACGCTGTCATATCTATCTGAAGTTCTGGGAACACATTTATCTGATGTCTGCACTTATAGATGAATTTAGATTGGCACACAGACATACAGAGACTGGGATGGACTGGTTTATTTTTAGTCAGGAGAAAGGATTCATTGTAAGTGGTTTGACAGGTGCTTCAAAGGAACCTTACTGGGCAGGATGGGAGATGACTCAGTTTTTACAGTATGGTAATAGTAGAATATGAGCAGTAATACTGGGATAGTACTTAGGGTATAAATAATATTTGATTATGTAATATTATCTTCAACAATTTAGAACTTTTCTTAACAGAAAACTGCAGCATCATCTACATAAATTTTTTGCCCTCTTTTTCGGGAAAAGTCAACCATTATCATTCTCACATTCCCTGTTCCCTGTGAACTAAGATGAGATCAGAGTTCCTGTAAGAGGCTGATGTTTGTGATGTCCCAAGTAAACGTTTGATCTTAATAAATACAATATATATAAACACACAAATACATAAATAAAATCATTTGACTACCACTTTGTGTCTTGTCATTTTGAGAGATAAAAAGGATTTATTGTTTGCCTAATGTTATTCAAATTAATGTGCTGTAAATTCCTTTACAGGGTGATGATTGTAAATCTGATTTAACTTTAGTGTATTTGTGACAGAACAGGGACAGAGCAGGACACAAAATAATTCAGACTTAGATAACACTGTGTAACACAAGACACCGGCTTTGACGGCAGGGACACCGCGGTGCACTACCACAAGCGGGACTGGCCACTGGACGGGCTCTCTGCGGGGAGGAACAACGTCGAGGGGGAGCCACTGGTGGGCCCCTGGAAGGTGGTAGTGCCACCTCTGCACGTAAAATTGGTCCTTATGAAACAATTTGTCACAGCCCTAGATAAGGAGTCTGCAGCCTTCAAGTTACATTCAATACTTCTTCCCTAAGCTGTCTGAGGCAAAGGTCAAAGCCGGCGTCTTGGTCAGACCAAAGATAAAGAAGATCCTGGAGCGCAAAGAATTCCTCAAGAAGCTCCACTAAGAAGGAGAAAGCAGCTTTGGACAGCTTTGCTGCAGTGGTTCAGGGCTTCAGCCAGGATATACTGGACTTTGAACGCTGCTACCAGGGAGTGCATGACAAGAATGTGATGGGAGGCTATATTTGGGGACTGATTCGTGAGAGTGATATACAGTATTATCGTAAATCTCAAACTATTCACTTCTAAATCTTTTGTGGTCACCTTTGTATGATTTTAGTATAAATACATGTATAATTTTGATATGTTTTTTTCCTGACACTATGTGAATGAAACTGAGGAAATCTGTCCATTTTCCCTCTGGAAATAGATACATTTCAAGATATCATTGTCCAGGTCGCAAAAGCAAAGTTTCAACGGAATAATAACCATTTTCTATACTTTTTGGGAATACGCAACTGGTAACACTGACGACGCAACAACAAAAAAAAGTAAAAATTTGTTACACGGTGTAATGGAGGAACACATATCAGATACGAGTCTCATTAGCTTAACACTTCACAAGGAAACAACGAAATGGCAGGGGTAACTGTACCAAAAATAAACCAGGCTTGATGAACAAAACAAGCGTGGGCAATGACCGAATAATTAACGGAATGAACCAAGGAACGCAAGGAAGTGACTAAACAGAAAACAGCCAGTAGAGGGCGAGAGTGAGAACAAGTGCGTGACAGTATTGTTCTGCTTATCACACAATTCCTAGCTTTATTTTTTTTGCCGAAATCTGATCCTCACATTAGACAAAAAAACATAAGCCAAATAAGCGATAAGAGTTGCTTTGTCATTCAGCTTCTTTCAGCATCCCACGTGAGTGAGTCTTTCTCTGAGTAGTCGTGGCCAGAATGTGCGATATTTGGGGGAGAGAGGAGAGGAGACAGGATGCTGAAATATTCCTATGTGAGAACCACGCAAAATGCGATTTTATTCAATTGTGTAGTCAAACATTTTGCAGCTTGAAACTGAGTGGCAAGAATGGTGGAGCAGCTTGCCACAGCAGTTAAAACCGTTCTTCCAAGTCATATCTGTTATGTTTAGTGAATTCACAGAGCGGGTTGATGCGACTGATAATTGTTAAGCAAAATGAACTTTGAGATAGACAACACAAGGTTCAATCAACTCCGACGGTACTGAACAGTCTGAGAAGTATCGATGCATACAGACGGAACTTTTACAGTTGTCTTGGCAACTGGCCACATTGCTTAATTATGAATGCGTAGCAGGAAGTAGTGCATTCATACCTTATAGCATCACATTGCAATACTTGTAGCCGTGTGTTACCTGGAGGTAAGACAGAAAAAAAAACAATCGGCTTCCACAAAACATCAAAAGTAAGGATAATTTATCTTGATTTGTCGCGAACTCTTTTTTCTTGTTATCAACTACATGTAAACAAAGAAAGGCTGGTTCAGAGGATAAAACCGTTGTATCCATCGATTTGTTGTTAACGAGACAGACTTTATGCTTTAGTTTGAGGCAGTCGTCTTATCTAGAGAACATTATAGGCTATGCAAAATACAAAAAAAAATTGAATCAAATTGTTCTCGATTAAAATTGTAGGACTGCATATCAAATCGAGATTCTTGTTTAGTTTATCAAACAGTGATCCTCATACATCCTCTGTTTGTGCAGTCGAACAAAGGGCGAAGCTCTTCGTCGAGGATGGTTTTAAATTGCAGTGGACTAATATAAATGCGGAAATACCAGCGCCGTCTTTTGTGTTTGAGCCGAAATCATCATACATTACAATGTTTCACAAAATATCCCACGTACAGTATCTTTCACGTGTTGAACTATGCCGACGAATACTTTTTAAGTTCCACGTGCTGTTGTATTCTAGTCTTAGGATCCTGTAGTAAAATATTGCTCAGGTTCGTTTTGCCATTGTCGCTTATGTATTCAGGGCCAAAGTAAAGAGAAAGTGGTATGTTTGTTTTTTGTTTGTTTGTTTTTTTGTAAATAAAGTGAAGGGAGATTAATAATCTCTTCATAGTCTTGCTCTTGTCTCAGAGATACCGTTAACCTAAACGGGGTGGGCGGGGGGCAACTATTACAAGACAGGATGTACAGGGTATATAGACATTGTTGCTGCATTTCTGCGAAGCGTGCATATTTGAGACCACTT
This sequence comes from Chanos chanos, assembly GCF_902362185.1. Classification (NCBI taxonomy): domain Eukaryota; kingdom Metazoa; phylum Chordata; class Actinopteri; order Gonorynchiformes; family Chanidae; genus Chanos; species Chanos chanos. The sequence goes on along the minus strand of NC_044503.1, from coordinate 34,902,060 downwards.
AGAGATAACTTGAGCATTTTTATGTGAAACTGGTATTTTCTAAGTTGAATTGTCACAACCATACAGTGCAGTTCAACCTTAACCTATGGATAAAGTGAAGTCGTAGATAAGTCACAACTGTTATAGCCTATATTTTAAAAAAAATGTGTTACGGCAGTCGTCCAATAACAAACTAGCTCCAGCTCACTGCCAAACGGACTAACATAAAAACCGCCTTGTTTCTCTCTCTGTACTGCACTGATACTTCTCTTCTAGTGAGAACAATCTTATCAATGTCGCTCATGCTGTGAAGTTAAGAAATCATGGAATTCGCTGCTTTTACTGTTCATGTCATGAGAGAGGGCCCGTAACTAAGGTACCGTATGGAGCGGAGTGTGAACCAATCAGAAATAGCGGCTCTAACTTTGCAGTTCGTAGATGCTGAAGACCGCAGAGGTGAAAAGAGCGCTTCGTCTTCTGATTTCTGATTGGCTCTCCCCCCGCCCTCTGCTCCCCCGCTCTGTTCTCTCTATCCGACCCGGCTGCCCGAGAAGCTCTGCACACACGCGAGCTTGCGTAAAGGTCAACTAACCCTATCCCCACCCCCAACCCTAACCCTAACCACGTAATGTGCAAAATGGATCCTGCTTCCGGGGACGGGTCGTGCACTTACATTCTCTCTTTCAGAGCTACAAGTGCAAGTTGGTTTTTACAACGCATTTATTGCAAGAATTGTTTCAGAAGTCAAGGCACGCAGATGTGAAGTTGCAGGGCCCGATTCGACAGGTTGTAATCACCAAGCTGTGGTTGAAATCACTGACTTGTGGCTGTACTGGAAAATGGACTCAAAATAAATATATATATATGAGTAAATGTTGGGTTACAAGTTTGCAGATGACACTGTATTTATCAGTCTACACATCTGTGAATATTTTTTTTCTGTGACTTCGCATTCAGAACACAGGTGTATGAATATTTCTATATAAGCGAAAATTTCAGCATACAAGTTCGCATTTTTTTCTACAAGTGAAAATGTATACATACGCGTTCAGATTTTTGTTCTACAGGTTCTCACATCGTATTTCACAAGTTCTCAAAATCAAGCCTACAAGCTCTCGCATTTTGCAACATAGGCAATTTACCCTCATACACAGCTGCAAAGCATGTATGTTTAAAATGATTTTCGATGACGTATGCGTTCTGAACGCGGAACGGACATTATTCTAATCTGAATAGTCACAACCGTACAGTGAAGTGGTTCATGTCAGCTTTAACCTCTGAATATAGTTAAGTCATAGATAAGTCAAAGATTTTTTACAAATTCGATTTCAACAATACTGTGTCACTGCCGCCATCCAGAAATAACAAACCAGTTCCACCTCACAGTCAGACGGACAAGTGTAAAAACTTCATTAACTTGTTTTTCTTTCGTACTACGGCGATCATCTTTGTTCTTGCTGGAAATAAAGCATCAAATTCATTTATGCTGTGAAGTCAAGCGATCAAAAAAATTGTTGCTTCTACTGTTCACTTGTAGTCTTTTCCTTGTTTTTTTTTTTTTTTTCTGGTTCATTCTTTTCCTGCCAGTGTGTAATTTTCACTTGGGAAATTTCTCAACTCTTTTCTTTCAGACAATTCTCCAGACGTTAAGAGTGGCCTCATTTGAGAACGAAGAACCTAAGAGTTCCTGAGGACATCAGATCTTAAAAAGGGGATAATTATGATCATAATGCACATCTATCTTTTATGCGCAGTGGCCTTATTTCATAACTTGCAGCTCTGTCTTGGTGCATGTGGTAAAGCTGAATATGAAGTGGATGGAGAATGTTGTTCTATGTGTGAGCCCGGTGAGTCAAACTAACAGTGTTCATTCAAATGATCAGAGGAGATTCAATCAAGAGTTGTCACAGAATCCAGTCTAAACCAAGTTGTTACAAATATATGACTTAAATGTTCACAGATAGTACTTATTTATTAAAGCACAGGTTTATAGTAGAAAAAATTAACAGGAGTGTTTTTGGAAAAACAAAAACAAAACAACATAATATTGATTTTTGTTTTCGCTCAGGATATCATGTGGACAAACATTGTACTGATGATACATCTACATCATGTATACCCTGTTCTCCATCTACTTTCACTGATTTACCCAATGGACTAATGCGCTGTTTCCAATGTACAGTCTGTGATCCCAGTGAGTGTGTCCTTTTATTTAATCACATTGCGTTTCTCCGATACAATTACGAGACCAGCTCACTGTTATATTTACACAATTTTTTTTTCTTTGCAGTGGAAGGGTTAAGAACAAAGACAGAGTGCACATCTACTGCAGACACCATCTGTGAACCACTTAAAGGATATTACTGCATCGACCAACACAAGCACAGCTGTAGAGCAGCTGTTGAATATTCAAAATAATCCTGGATAATTCATGTGGGAAAAATATCGCTTTGCTTTATGGCTGTAACTTTTAGAATGAAAATGTGTCTCATGAGTATTGTCATGATGAAGTATTAATATTACATGGGACCTGTGCTTGTTTAATTACTGTATGCTGCAAAATATAGCTGTGTGTTAGAACAATGAACATTCATTATGTATAAGACAAGGTCTCTGTGTGTCAGCAACACCTGGGGGAGTGAACCCCAAGTATTCAGTGCTCCATGAGAAAAGTTATCTTGCATACCCCTACACATGCCTTTGGAAAGTTGTCTTAATGTATGAAAAGCTCTGCACTCCTTAACTGTGCTTCATCTCTTGAGGTGAGCTTCTCCCATGATCATGTAATAAAGGTAAATGATTCATCACATCTGAAGTTTGTTGTCTCCGAGAATGAGCAACTCTCATGACAAGCTTCTCCAAATCTCCCTCATCGTACAAAATGATCTGTATACATAAAACAGAACTTGTGCTGATTACACTGCGTATGTATGTATTTTACAAAAACAGATTAAAAATCTGTCATTACAAAAATCTACCAAGCTCTCAAGACAGAAACTTTGACTCTGGGGGAAGTTAGGGGCGTGAGAGTGCCCAAGTGGGAATGTTGGAGATTTCTTCCTGAGAAATCTCCTGCCTCGGCCAGTTTGGACAGGATACTTGTGAACTTTGTCACTATACTGTCAATGCTGGTTTTGTTTCTTGCCAGAGAGTATGCAAAACATCTGAAGCTACTACTTCACCTCTCATCGTGTTGTTATTAAACCTACTGAGCGTGTGTGTGTATGTGTGAGGTTGTTTCTTCACAGGGAATATGTCGAATCGTGTGCTTGAATACACTATATTGTCTGATGTCATGTTACAGTTTTAGCTATCACAAGTATCTTGTTAAAGTCCGTTGCCATTTTAGGGTGGCTTTTAGTCAGACTGTACAGGGAGCAGAAACGGCCATGGTATATGCAACTCAGTTTGACTTTGTCACTTTTCAAGGTCATTGTACTACTGCAGCAATCCAAGATCAGCCAAGTGGCTCCAATTTCTCCAGCTGTTTTTTTTCCTATTATATAACTCTTTTTTGAGTTTTATTTATAAAAGAGTGATCCTTAAACGGTCTTGTGCCGAGGATAATGTTTCACAAAATACCTCAGGTGCTGTAATTGTGTTCATTTGTTTTAACGAAAACATTTGCGATGTTACAGGTTGTCGTAATTACGTTTTAGCTATCATATAATGGCATCCTGTTTAGTTTCGTTTAGTTTCGATGTGTTAGGCTGTATAGTCACGTCCCGTGTAAAGAGAAAATGGCCGACTTTTTTTTTCTTTAAGTCAGAGGAGGTTAATAATCTCTCACAAAGATTTTTCTGTAAGATGTGTCTTACAAGACAGAATATACCGACATTATTACTTCATTTTTGCAAACCCTGCATATTTCAAGTGACTTAGTGATGACTGGTGCGTTCTGAATGTGAAACTAAGTTATTCTATTCGAATAGTCACAGCAATACAATGAAACGGTTCTCTTCAACGTTTACCTTTGCGCACACATAGGTCAAAGCTTTTACATATTTGACATTTCAATGATATTATGTTAATATAGCATTAAATTCCTTATCTTATTTTTCCTCCTGTAATACTCCGGTAATGTTTGTTTGTTTGTGTGTTTCTTTGTTGGGAAATCGTATCAAATCAATTTATGCTGTTATGTTAATACTGCTCTTTTTTATGTACAATGGTTCTATTTCATAACTCTCAGCTCTCCATCACAGTGCATGTGGTAAAGCTGAATATGAAGTGAATGGAGAACGTTGTGCAATGTGTGGTCCTTGTCAATCAAACTATCACTGTTCATTCTGCAGTTTTATACACAACGAAACCGAAAGCAACGCCTTGAAAGAAAAACAAACAACGCGGACGATATCGCACTCTATACAAACCATCGAAGGTATGGACAACTTATGTTAAATTGTACCCATTTCTTTTTTTAAGATATCAACTGTATGTAAACGAATAATGTCGATTTTCAGAAAACAAACTGTCGTGTCCATTGATCTGTTGCTACCAGACTGGCTAGTTTGATGCAGACCTCCTTTCAAGGAACAACTGTGTAACAAATTTTACACTCAAGAAAAAGAAACTAGATTGTTTTCGAAGATAAGGTATATATTTGGTAGAGCTTCTTGTTTCATTTACCAAAGAGTAATTCTAAAACAGTGTATCTGAGCGGTCGAACGCGGGTATTTTTCATTTGTTTTCAGCAATGATCTAATATAAAGGAGAAAGTGCCAACACAAATATCTTTTGAGCTGGGTCCAGAATCATCATACATGACGTAATGTATTTCACGTAATAACCCAAGAAATTATGTATTTCACAAAATATCTCACATGCTGTAAACATTTTAAGTTGTATTAATGAGTGCAATATTACAGGATGTTGAATTACAGTTTTAGCTATCACATGATTTATCCTTCTGTAAACAAAATTGTCCTTTAGTTTCGATATACGTCAGCCAATGTAGTCACGCCCCAAAACGAAGAGAAACTGGCTTAGGTTGTTTTGTTTTGGTTTGGTTTTTCAAACTAAGTGAATGGGGGTTAATAATCTCACACGAATATTGTTCTGTAAGATGTGTCTTGCAAGAGAGAACATGCCGACATAATTACTTTATTAATTCAAACCCTGCTTATTTCAAACGACTAAGTGACGACTACTGCATTTTGAATGTGAAGCTCATATATTCAAAGACGAGTAGTCATAGGCATGCAGTGAAGTTGTTCACTTCAACCTTTATCATTGTAGATGAGTCAAAGCTTTTACATATTTCACGTTTCAAGAATATTATGTTAATATCGCTTTAAAATTTCCTTACCTTATTTTCTCCCTATAGTGCACTGACAATGTTTTTCTTCCTAGAAAAGCATCAAATTCATTCACACTGCGATTCAAGCAGTAACAAGCAGTATCAAATCCAAGCAGTCATGAAGTGTGTTGCTTTTTTCTGTTCATTTGCAGTCTTTTCCTTATTGTTTGCTCTTTTCGGGTTCACTCTTTTTCTGCCAATGCGTAATATTTCATTTGAAAAATTCTCATCTCTTTTCTTTCAGATAATTTTCCAGACATTAAGAGTGGCCTCATTTGAGAAATAGGGGCCGACAAGCTCTTGGGGAAATCTGTTCTTAAAAAGAAGATAATCATGTTTCTTCTACACATTTGCCTCTTATGCGTAGGGGCTCTATTCAATAACTTTCAGCTCTGCATCAGTGCATGTGATGAAGTTAAATATGAAGCAGATGGGAGATGTTGTCCCATGTGTGATCCTGGTGAGTCAAACTATCACTGTTCATTCAGTTACATCACACAGGATCCAGTCAGAGCTGTCATATAATACAGTATAACCCAAACTGTTACAAATATGTGACTTAAATTTTCACGGATGAGACTTCTTGTTAAAACAGAGGTTTTTGGTAAAGAATTACAACAGTATTGACGAAAAGAAAACATCATATTGATTTTTGTTTTCCACCAGGATATCGTGTCTACAGACACTGCACTGAGTACATGTCTACAACATGCATACCCTGCACTCCGTCTACTTTCACTGATTCACCCAATGGACTAAGTCACTGTTTCCCATGTACAGTCTGTGATACCAGTGAGTTTGTCCTTTGATTTAGTCACACTGACTTTCTCTGATAAAAGTGTGAGACTGGCTAACTCTTATATTTATATAATTCCTGTTTCCTCCATAGGTCAAGGGTTAAGAACAAAGACAGAGTGCACATTGACTGCAGACACCATCTGTGAACCACGTGAAGGATTTTACTGTATTGACCAACACAAACACAGTTGTAGAGCAGCTGTTAAACATTCAGCATGTAAACCTGGACAATACATCAAACAAAAAGGTCTGTGTTTGTAGATTGAACTTGTTTTGGTCACTCATCAGTGTGGTGCTACATATCATAATTCACAAATAGCTAAACAGTATAAGTAAATAAACTGTTCTCTGTTGAGATATCATCCTCTGTTAATAACAGATTGTAAGTTTTCTGTTTGTTTTTATAGGAACAGCAGATACAGACACTGTGTGTGGTGACTGTGTTGGTGAAACTTACTCTGACGGTTCATTCACATCCTGTCTGCCTCATACACAGTGAGTTTACTGTATATTAACACCGTCTGCAACACCACCACAATACGATTCTGCAGTGTAACAAAATAATGATGTGATTTTATTTAATCTTACAGGTGTGAGAGTTCTATTGAAGCTATCAGATGGGAAAAAAGACCAGGAACTCATTCATCAGATGCTGAATGTGGTGAAATATATAAAGTTCCCATCATACTTGGTGTTTTATTTGGTTGTGGTGGTGTAGTTACTGCAACTGGGTTTTTATTTCTTTTTGATGCGTGCAAAACAATATACCGCAGACTTCAGGTACGTCATCTCCACATGCGGAACTTGTATGATTAGCATATTTGACACAAGTCTTTCAATGAGAATAACATACTTTTGCAGAGTTCAGTATTGATTCTCACTGATTTGTTGTGTCTGTCAGGCATCTATAAAATATCTTAACTTACCTCCCAGAACTGCAAAGATTACAAAAAAAAAAGTACATATTATCTAAAAAGCACAGCCAAACTGACTTTTACTTTTATTTTTTTCCTGTGCTGTTTGATCGCCACGGAAACTCTAAATAACTCGTGCAATCTTCTGGACGTTTTTTACAGGTACTGCAGAGACATCGGTGATGTGGAGACACAGTCTTCAGACATGTTGATAAATGTAAAGTCAGATCGCTAACGATCCGGTGGGACCAGTTCACGAGGGACAGCACTTTGAACATGACCAGTGTAGCACGGTTAATAAGTTGGATTTAAAATGCCGGCTGTAGCCTTTCATGTTTATGTACTATGCACTCTTTTCCCGCCCTTTAAATATAATGCGCTCCAGAAAAAAACGCCACCTAAGGCCAATTCTCTTAAATTGACAACGTAATTAACATTAATTTCGATGGAAATGTTTCATGCCTTCGTGAGCCCTCAAAAATTGATATGCAAACGTATTAAAACAACACTAAACCTCACGAGATGAACACAACTACTTCAGTAACAACAAACTGAGAGGCTGAGAAGAAGCTTCTATCCTCAGGTCATAGGGACCACAAACAGTTAGAAACCCACGTAACATAATCCATCACACATTATTTTGCACACTGCATCTATATACCTGCACTCTCTCTTGTACGGTGCGTCTTTTTAGCACCTTCAATACAAAACTGTTTACACTGTTTATACACTCGCTAATTGCTATCTCATATTGTTACACTTACAATTAACACTTCACTGCATATAGGTAATATTATTATTCCCTTACCTCCCTGTTTAGCTTATATTATTATTTTATATTGGTTCTCCGTTCTTCCCTATATGTAGCTTTATATTTCTTTTTTTTTTTCACTGTTTTATTAGTTAATTGTATTACAGCTTTACCTCTGCACTACAGCTTTTACATTTGCACGGTTGTCGGCGTCGGAGTTGTCGCAATTTATTTCAGCTGCTGTTGTACTTAAACAATTATGCAAATGATAAATAAATTCTTGAATCTTGGAAAAAAAAACTTGCAGTGTCTGCGTCAGGTCTTTGTTACCTTGTCGACATGATTTGTGATATCCATATGAGTTTTTGGTCTTTTGAAGTTTTCTATGCAACGGGATGGGAATGAACTGTTTGATTCACCAACACAGTCACCACTCACAGTAGGCCTATCTCTATCTGCTGGCTGGACAAAAACTTTGTGAAAATTTCAAATCTGTCATCAACAGAAACATAATGAGGCTAATACAACCATGTCTGTTTTACACAACAGGACATATTTATTAATAACACCCATTGTTTCGTTTTAAAAGATAACGAGGCAGGTCATGATTTTGGTTTACGTTGACATAACCTTGGGTAACCAACATGTCTTGAATAAACAAGAGAAGAAGAGAGCATGTGGAGATAGTTGTATATAAGAAACACGTAAAATGCTATTTTACTAAACTGCATTGTCAAACGTTTTCCTTCGTGAAACGAAGTGGCAAGAGTAGTGGAGTAGTTTCACACAGGGTTCAAAACTTTTCTTCTGAGACATGTCTGTCTCCACGCCCCGCCTGGAAGGGGAGGAATGGTTACAGGAGTGACAGTTTAAGCAGATGTGTGCAATGACTGAATTACCAACTGAATTAACCAAAGAAAACAAGGAAGTGACTAACCAGAAAACTTAACAGAAAACGGTCAGTAGAGGAGAAAGAGAGAAGAACAGGGTTTGACGGTATTGATCTGTTTATTACACACTTGTTCATTTTTGACTTCTACAATAATCTGATGCTCACACTGGACAAAATAAGCTATGTCTGAGACAAAACTTGATATGTCATTCAGTTTCTTTCAGCATCCCACGCTAGTAAGTCTTTTTCCGAATAATCGTGGCCAGATCCTGGGGTGTTTTGGGGACAGGGAAGAGCAGATGCTAAAATATTCGTATGTAAGAACACGTTAAATGTGACTCTATTCGGTCTATTTTCAAGGTCATTGTACTACCGCAGCAATCCGAGATCAACAAACTGCTTCCAATGGCTCCAGCTGTTTTCCTCTAATACATAACTCTTTTTCGAGTTTTATTTGTATCGTGGTCAGAATGGGGGAGAGAGGAGCGATTTTGGGATAAAATTCAGTTGCATAGTCAAACATTTTGCAGCTTGAAACTAAGTGGTGAGAATGGTGGAGTAGCTTGCTACAGCGGTTAGAACCGTTCTTCCAAGCCATACCTGTTATGTTAAGTGAATTCACAGAGCGGGTTGATGCGACTGACAGTTGTTAAGTAAAATCAACTTCGGGATAGACAACATTACGGCTGATTCAACTCCGACGGAACCGAACAAGTTGAGAAGTATAAACGCATACAGACGGAACCTTTACAGTTGTCTTGGCAACTGGCCACATCACAGAGCTTAATTATAAGTGCGCAACACAACTAGTGCATTCATACAGTATAGCATCACATTACAGTACTTATGGCGGTGTCTTACGTGGAGGTCAGACAAGAAAAAAAGAAAAGAAAAGAAAACGTCGGATTCCACAAAACATCAAAAGTAAGAATAATTTCTTTTGATTTCTAGCGATTTGTTGTTTTTTTTTCTTGTTATCAACTACATGTAAACAAATAAAGTCTGGTTCCGAGGAGAAAACTGTCGTGTCCATCAGTCGTCAGCAGTCGTCTTATCTAGTAAACATTATAGTCTACGCATAAAACGAAACCAATTTGTTCTGAATAATACGTACGCATTAAATCGAGTTTCTTGTTTTATTTATCAAAGAGTGATCCTAATACAATGTATCTAAGCATTCGAACAAAGTGCGAAGCTCTTTTTCGAGGACGGTTTTAAATTGCTGTGAGCTAATATAAATGCAGAAATGTGTTGGATCCAAAATCACCATACATTACAAAATCTCACAAAATATCCCACGTAACTTACATGTGTTGAACTGTGTTAACGAATACATTTGAAATACTACACCCTGCTGTATTACATTTTTAGGGATGAGATTATACTGTCATGCAGTAAAAGTTTCGTTTTGTTATAGCAGTTTATGTATTCGGGGCCAAAGCAAAGGGAAAGTGGACGATGGTTTTTTGTTTTGTTTTTTCTTTTCAAAATAAGTGAAAGGAGACTGAATCTCTCACAAATATTCATTTTTCCGTAAGTTAACTCCTACAAGACGGGATATGCAGACATTGTTACTTCATTTCTGCAAAGCGTGCATATTTGAAACCTGTTCGAGATAACGTCAGCATTTTTATTTTTTTAGTGAAACTGTTATTTTCTAAGTTGAATTGTCACAACCATAAAACTGTGCTTATAGTGAAGTCGTAGATAAGTCAAAACTGTCATTTATTTAAAAAATATTGTGTTACTGCAGTCATCAGATAATAACAAACTAGCTCCACCTCACCGCCAAACGGACCAGTATAAAACCTTCCTTGTCTCTCTTTCTGTTCTGCACTGATAAGCTTTTCCTCACTAGAAAAGTGTCAAATTCCATCATGCGGTGAAGTGAAGAAATCGTTGAATTCGTTGCTCTTACTGTTTATGTCCCAAAAAGTAAGGGGGTGTGCAAATAAGGTACTGTGTGGTTGCACTTTACCCCACGTTTAGGTTCCCATGTATCTGAGACAACCAGTGCAAGACCCCGAAACAGCACAGAAACTAAAAGAAAAAAAAAACAGCTCACCAAATAGTAAAACAAAAACAAAGCAAGTAAAATCGGGGGGGAGGACAAAAACAAGAATACACTCCTTACCACCAACTAAAAATATAAAACTTCCTTCGTGTTATAAATATTGACTTTGATTGAAGTCGATGTGGGCTCCCCCATCAACAGAGCTCTCTAGCGGGTGAGCGCGTAGTTCCCCAGCTGCGGACGGCTGGCCGAAGCCAGGCAGCGTCCTGTTTCTGAAGAACTTCCCTCCGAACGGCAGGATAGTGCCGCTTTCAGAGTCATCACTGAAAGAACAAAGAAAGCGCGCGTAAGTGCTGGCCAACGACGGTTTGGATTTTGGAACCACCCATAACAGGAAGTTCGTGCGTCCCCTCAGGAAAGAATAGCAAACGTCGGGTAAAGCCGACGGTATCTGCAAGGTGCAGATATGCAGCAGGTGGAAGAGAGCGCTGTCTTGGACCGTCACCGTTTTTGTAGCTTGGTCCCACCCAGCTAATGCTTACTAATCGGCTATAGCTGGGCTGGCACAGGGGCGGAGAGAGAGAGAGACAGACAGAGAGAGAGAGACAGACAGAGAGAGAGACAGACAGAGAGAGAGAGAGAGAGCAACCAAGAGAAACACACAGGGGAAACTGGACAGCTCATATTGCATAAGTTCAAACATTGGAATAAAGCGTTCATTTATACATGATCCGTTTAATCCGTTTAATAAGAGTCCGTTATTGACATTTACTCGCAGTCTTTTCCTTGTTGTCTGTACTTTTCCTTTTCCTGCCAGTGCATAATATTTCATTTGGAAATTTCTCATCTCTTTTCTTTCAGACAGTTCTCCTGAAATTAAGAGTGGCCTCATTTGAGAATAAGGAGCCTAAGAGTTCTTGAGGACATCAGATGTTAAAAAGAGAGTAATTATGGTAGTATGGTGCATCTGTATTTTATGTGCAATGGCTCTATTTGATAACTTTCAGCTCTGCAGCAGTCCGTGTGGTAAAGCTGAATATGAAGTGGATGGAGAATGTTGTCCTATGTGTAATCCTGGTGAGTCAAACATAACTGTTCATTCAAATGGTCACAAAGGATTCAACTGTGAGCCATCACAGAACAAAGTCTAAATAAACGATTTCAAATGTGTAACTTAAATTTTCACACATAAGACTTGTTATTAAAACAAAGATTTTTGGTGAAGAACATAGTGTTGATTTGTTTTCCTACAGGATATCATATCCACAGCCATTGCACTGAGTATACATCCACATCCTGTGTACCCTGTTCTCCATCTACTTACACTGATTTACCCAGTGGACTAAATCACTGTTTCCCATGTACAGTCTGTGATTCCAGTGAGTGTGTCCTTTGATTTAATCACATTGACTTTATCTGATATAAGTGTTAGACCAGTTCAATGTTACATTTACACAATTCCTGTTTCCTTCATAGGTCAAGGGTTAAGAACAAAGACAGAGTGCACATTGACTGCAGACACCATCTGTGAACCACGTGAAGGATATTACTGTATTGACCAACACAAACACAGTTGTAGAGCAGCTGTTGAACATTCAAAATGTAACCCTGGAGAATACATCAAACAGAAAGGTCTGTGCGTGTTAATCAAACATGTTTTAGGGACCAAATGAAATGTTCATGTCATATTTCACAAATAGTCAAAAAAGGAAAACAGAATGTAAATAAATCAATAAAACATCATTTTAATATGTGAACAAAGCAATTACAATTTACAATTTAGTTATTTGGCAGACGCTTTTTACCAAAGCGACTTACAATTGGTGCATCAGTCGGATTTCTAATACCTTCAACAGAGATCATAATAAGACTGAGCGTCAAATTGCTCCTTCGCATTGCGCCCCTGGAATACTTTACAAACACAAATACAAGACAAAGGTTTTTTGTTTTTTTTGTTTTTTTGGGGGGTGGGGGTTAGGCATTGGGGGACAGGTGTGTTCCCCCAATGCATCATTCCCTATTTTTGTAGCGGAGTCTGTAAACCTCGGTCTTTAACAGATATAGTTCTATCAGCTGTATTTGTCCTCTGTTAATGATAAATTGTAACTTTTGAATTTGTTTTTGTAGGAACAGCAGATACAGACACTGTGTGTGGTGACTGTGTAGGTGAAACTTACTCAAATGGTTCACTCTCATCCTGTCTGCCACATACAGAGTGAGTTTACTGTATATTAGCACCATCGATAACACTGTTACAATTAGATTCTTCAGTGTAACGTTTTAATCATTTCACATTTTATTTATTACATCATTTTATTTCATTTGACAGATGTGAGAGTTCCATGGGAGTTGTGAGATGGGTAAAAAGGCCAGGAACTCATTCATCAGATACTGAATGTGAAGAAAAACAGAAAGAAAACACTAACACACCTGGTGCTTTATTTGGGCTTTTAGTTATTCCAGTGGGATTAGGATTAGGACTTCTTTGTTTTTGGTACAAAAAAAGGAAGTCCCTGAACATAGGTTGGTTATTTGTAAATTCAGATATTGTAGGATCAGCATATTTGTCAGAAACTTTTGAGTGAGAATTACATTTTTTAGGCTTCATTGTTGGTTTATTCATTATTTATAATTTATTTATTTAGTATTTATTCCAATTGATTCATGCAGTCTTGATTTTCTTGATGTTCTTGTAGGAAGAGAAGATATGAGGACAGATGGTGATGTTATGGGATCACTGAGATCAAATCCAGAGTGAGAACACTGAAGATCAGCAGCACAGTGCGGTGTAACTACTGTTTTCATAATGACAGATGTAGATCTTCATGTTTATGTGTAACACACTCCTCCTATGCCTTATGAGTTTACTGTGTTCCAAAAAAAAACCCCAAGTTAAATTGTCATAACCTGAAAACATGACTATCATCAATTTCAATAGGGAATTTTTTATTTTACTACAGCTGTAAGCACTCAAAGTTGATACACAAATTTGCCTGACATAACTTGTCCTAAACATTCCCTTCTTCATGTGAATTGCAGTCACAGCGGATGACAATACATGGGGTGTCTGCATCATATTGGAGTAAAAACTGTTTACCATCGTCTGGTGCTCCTGGTACTGTGTTGGTGAAACTTACTCAAGCTGTTCATTCACGTCCGGTCAGCCACATTCACAGTGAGTTTACTGTACATTACAGACTGTCTGTAACGCTACTCAAAACAGGTTGTTCAATGTACCATATTAAAGATGTGATTTTATTTAATCTGACAGGTGTGAGAGTTCCATGGGAGTTGTGAGACGGGAAAAAAGGCCAGGAACTCATTCATCAGATACTGAGTGTGAAGAAATAAACACAGTTCCCATCATAGTTGGTGTTTCAGTTGGTGGTGTTGTTATTACTACAGCGGGAATTTTATTTCTTTGTGATGCGTTTGAAACAATACACCACAGATTTCAGGTATGTTATCAGCATATGCGGAAATGGTTTGATCAACATATTTGACACAAGCCTTTCAATGACAATCACATATTTTTGCAGAGTACAGTATTAATGTATTAACAGTATTAATGCTTATTTGCTGTTTCTGTCAGGCATCTGTAAAATATCTTAACTCCCTGAACTACAAAGCTTACAAAGCAAAAAGTACAGATTATTCTAAAAGTACAGGATGGTTATTTGTAAATACAGAAATGATGGGATCAGCAGATTTGCCATAAAGCCTTTGAATAAGAATCACATTTTTCTTTTTTTTTTTACAGAGTTCAGTATTGGATTTGGTTTATTAGTTATATCTATCAGCCATCTCTCATAGATTTTCACATACCTCCCAGAATGAAAAACTTAACAAAATACAAGTTTCACATTATCTGGTGATCAATCCTGTTTTTCAGTTTTATTTCTCATTATTTTTAGGAACTGTTTGACCACCCAGGAAGCTTCCAGTTGATTCATGCAGCCTTCTGTCTTCTTGATGTTTTAGCAGGAAGAGAAGATATGAGGACAGCAGGTGATGCTGGGGTATCACTGAGACCAAGTCCAGAGGGAAAACACAGTGAAGATCAGTACTACAGTGCAGTGTAACAGCAGTGTTTACAATGTCAACTGTAGATCTTCATGTTTATGTGTAACACACTCCTCGACTCACATAAGGCAAAGTCCCTGTCACGCCCTGGTCCCTCTGTTCTCCCTCTAGTGTTGGGTTTGGGTTCTGTTTTCTCTTGTTTCCCCCCTGTCCTGTCAGGTTTTTGGTTTGTTCCTGTTTAGTCGCTTGTTCTCATTACTCTCACCTGTGTTTAGTTAGTTATCTCATTTAGGATATAAGTACTCCTTGGTTTCCTCTGTTTCCTTGTGTTGGCATTGTTTTGGATATTGCCTCCAGGTCACGGTCACGGTCACGGTCATGTTCTTGTTTTGCTAAGGTTCTGTTCTCGAGACTGTAAGTAAGATTCTTGTTTCTTTAAATAAAGAGGAAGATTGATCTGCGTGGGCATCCTGTCCCTTTCGAGAATCGTGACAGTCCCATAACCTTAAAATATAACAACAAACAATTTCAGTGAAGGATTGTTAATACATCCATAGGCATTTAAAATTGATGTGCAAATTTGCTTATTGTAACTAATAAGGCAATTTCCCCTCACTCATTCTCTTCTTCATGTGAATGGCATGTGATGGGACTGAATTCACTTCTCTAGGACAGGCAAGAGTAGAAAATGAGACACTTTAAAGGTAATTAAAAGCATTACATGTTGGAAATAACAGGTAAAGCTGGGTATTAATGAGTGGCAGTGATATGAGAAGCCATGTGAGCAGATAACTGGACCCAGGGATGTGGTGTATATTGTAAAAAAAAGGGGGGGGGGTTCACTCTTGATTAGCTAATGATTGAGTCATGACGATTCTCTCAGTTACATTGATCTGACTTTGATTTGGCTACTACAAACTGCTACCCTATGCACATAAAGCACACATGGACTTTCAGTTGGCTCAACCTGTTCACTGGCACCCCGCGAGAGGACTAAACTGGCTGGAAAACGGACCGTACTTTCAATTAACCAATTATTTTTTACTCCCTTAATACATGTACATGTCAGCGGATAATGCTCGTTTTTAGAGCGCGGTGGGTGTTAAGGAAGGGATTGCTTGATGCAACTGGCAATCGGATTCGAAACGATGATTTCACGAGTCCGCTTAACGAACATTGCCAACAAATTGCGTTCGTAAGTGGCGTCCATTGACCGTGCTAGGTTGTCACTGTTATGCAACTCCTTTCGTCAAGAGATCCTAAATGAAAAACTAATTGACTTTGAGCAAAGCCCAAGATCTGTGTAAGTGCTTGAAACGTAGACTACTTAATGACAAACAATGATGCTCGCTCTCTTTTGTTTCCGAGTTGTTGGTATCTCCACTGGAAATCACTCAACTGACTAAATATTTCCGCACAGGGAATATGTCGAATTGTGTGTATGTTTACTTAATATTGCCTGATGTCATGTTACAGTTTTAGCTATCATAAATATCTTGTTAAAGCCTGTTGCCATTTTAGTCATTCTGTACAGAGAGCAGAACCTGACAAGGAATATTCAAGTCAGTTTCTTTATTTCACTTTTCAAGGTCATTATACTACTGCAGCAATCCGACATCCACAAACTGGCTCCAATGGCTCCAGCTGTTTTCTTCTATTACATAAATCGAGTTTTACTTGTATCTTGGCCAGATTATGGCATATTTGGGCGGAGAGAGGAGCGATAAAATTCAGTTCCATAGTCAAACATTTTGCATCTTGAAACTAAGTGGTGAGCATGGTGGAGTAGCTTGCTACAGCGGTTAGAGCCGTTCTTCCAAGCCATACCTGTTACGTTTAGTGAATTAATACAGCTGGTTGATCCGACTGAAATGTTTAGCAAAATGAATCTCGGGATAGGCAACACAAGGGCTGATTCAACTTCGATGGAACTGAACTACTTGTGAAGTATAAACGCATGCAGACGGAACTTTTACAGTTGTCTTGGCAACGCCACATCACTGAGCGTAATTATGAGTGCGCAGCAGGTACTAGTACGTAGCATATGACAATAGCCTTGTGGCCGTGTCTTCCCTGGAGGTGGAGGGAGGCGTAACAGTTTAGAAATGTTCATGTGACTATGTAACAAAACAGAAATCGTTCTGGGGGGAAAAAAGGGGATAAAAACAAACAAAACAAACAAAAAAAAACCGTCGGAAACCACAAAATCGAAAGTAAGGATAATTCATATTCATTTTTTCCTTCAAGTACAAATATCAACTACATGTAAACAAATAATGTCTGTTTCAGAGGACAAAACCGTTGTGTACATCGATTTGTTGTTACACAGACAGGCTTTATGGTTTCGTGTGACGCAGTTGTTTTATCTAGCGAACATTATAGGCTGTGCAAAACACGAAACCAATTTGTTCTCGATTAAAACGTACATATCAAATCGAATTTCTGTTTTATTTCTCAAAGAGTGATCGCAATACAGTGTACCTTGGCAGTCGAACAAAGTGCGAAGGTCTTTGTCGAGGATCGTTTTAAATCGCACTGAGCTAATATAAAAGCGGAAATACCAGCGCTGTCTTTTGGGTTGGAGCCAAAATTACCATACACTGTAATGTCTCACAAAATATTCCACGTAACCTACATGTGTTGAACTTTAACGAATACATCTGAAATACTACATACTGCTGTATTGCAGTTTTAGGGATCAAATGACAAGCTACCGTAACAAAACGAAACTTTTACTGCATAAGTATTCAGGCCAAAGCAAAGAGAAAGTGGCCTATGGGTTATTTGTTTTGTTTTTATTTTGCTTTTTTGTTCTTTTCAAACGAAGTGAAAAGAGACTGAATCTCTCACAAATATTCATTTTTCCGTAAGATAACTCTTACAAGACGGGATATGCAGACATTGCTGATTCATTTCTGCAAAACGTGCCTATTTGAAACCTCTTAGAGATAGCTTGAGCAATTTTATGTTTTTAGTGAAACTTTTCTAATTTGAATTGTCACAACCATACAGTGCAATTCGGCTTTAACCTGTGGTTATAGTGAAGTCACAGATCAGTGAAAACTGTCATTTATTTAAAAAATACTGTGTTACTGCAGTCATCCAATAATAACAAACTAGCTCCACCTCACCGCCAAACGGACTAGTATAAAACCTTCCTTGGTTCTCGTTCTGTGCTACACTGATGAGCTTTTCCTCACTACAAACGTATAAAATTTATTCATGCTCTGAAGTTAAGAAATCGTGGAATTCGTTGCTCTTACTGTTCATGTCCTAAAATATTAGGGGGTGTATAAATAAGGTGCAGTATGGTTGCTCTTTACCCCACGTTTAGGTTACAATGTTTCTGAGACAACCAGGGCAAGACCCAGAAACAGCACAGAAGCTAAAAGAAACAAAAACAGTTCACTAAAATTATAAAACAAAAACAAAAGCTCCCCCATCAACAGAGCTCTCTCTCGGGTCAGCGCGTAGTTCCCCAACTGCGAGCGGCTGGCCGAAGCCAGACAGCGTCCGGTTTCTGAAGAACTTCCCTCCGATCGGCAGTAATCACTGAAAGAACAAAGAAAGTGCTCGTAAGTGCTGGGCAACGACGGTTTGAATTTTGGAACCACTCATAACAGGAAGTTCGTGCGTCCCCTTAGGAAAGAATAGCATACGTCGGGTAAAGCCGGTGTAAGGTGCCGGTGAGTTCGCAGCAGGTGGAAGAGAGCGGTATTTTGGAGCGTCACCGTTTTTGTAGCTTGGTCCCACACAGCTGATGCTTACTAATGGGCTTCAGCTGGGCTGGCACAGGGGCGGAGAAAAACCGAGAGAGAGAGAGAGAGAGAGAGCGAGCAACCAAGAGAAACACACAGGGGAAACTCGACAGCTCATATTGCATAAGTTCAAACATTGGAATAAAGCGTTCATTTATACATGATCCGTTTAATCTTATAACTGTCCGTTATTGACATTCACTCGCAGTCTTTTCCTTGTTGTCTGTACTTTTCCTTTTCCTGCCAGTGCATAATATTTCATTTGGAAAATTCTCATCTCTTTTCTTTCAGATAATTCTCCTGAAATTAAGAGTGGTCTCATTTGAGAATAAGGAGCCTAGGAGTTCTTGAGGACATCAGATGTTAAAAAGAGAGTAATTATGGTAGTATGGTGCATCTGTATTTTATGTGCAATCACTCTATTTCATAACTTTCAGCTCTGCAGCAGTCCGTGTGGTACAGCTGAATATGAAGTGAATGGAGAATGTTGTCCTATGTGTGGACCTGGTGAGTCAAACTATCACTGTTCATTCAAATGATCACAAGGGATCAAAAGGCAGGACGTGTTATCAAAACACAGGTTATTGGCAAAGAATTACAGCAGTATTGATGAAAAAAGAACATAATATTGATTTTTGTTTTCTTTCAGGTTTTCATGTGCACAAAAGTTGTGCTGAGTTCACATCTACATCATGTATACCCTGCACTCCATCCACTTTCACTGATCTACCCAATGGACTGAGTCAGTGTTTCCCATGTACAGTCTGTGATTCCAGTGAGTGTGTCCTTTGATTTAATCACACTGAGTTTCTCTGATATAAGTGCTAGACCAGTTCACTGTTATATTTATACAATTTCTGTTTCCTTTGTAGGTCAAGGGTTAAGAACAAAGACAGAGTGCACCTTTATTGCAGACACCATCTGTGAATCACGTGAAGGATTTTACTGTATTGACCAACACAAACACAGTTGTAGAGCAGCTGTTGAACATTTAAAATGTAATCCTGGACAATACATCAAACAGAAAGGTCAGTGCATGTTAATCAAACATGTTTTAGGGACCAAATGAAATGTTCATGTCATATTTCACAAATAGTCAAAAAAGGAAAACAGAATGTAAATAAATCAATAAAACAGCTGTATTTGTCCTCTGTTGATGATAAATTGTAACATTTGAATTTGTTTTTGTAGGAACAGCAGATACAGACACTGTGTGTGGTGACTGTGTTGGTGAAACTTACTCAGACGGTTCATTCTTATCCTGTCTACCACATACACAGTGAGTTTACTGTATATTAGCACCATCTATAACACTATTACAATTAGATTATTAAATGTAACATGTTAATCATTTAACACAAAAATCATGTGATTTTATTTAATCTGACAGGTGTGAGAGTTCCAATGGTGTCAAGAGATGGGTAAAAATACCAGGAACTCATTCATCGGATACTGAATGTGAAGAACAACAGACAGTTTCCATCATAATTGGCATTATATCTGGTGTTTTAGTTATTGCAGTGGGATTAGGATTAGGACTTCTTTGTCGTCGGTACAAAAAAAGGAAATCCCTGAACATAGGTTGGTTATTTGTAAATACAGATATTGTAGGATCAGCATATTTGCCAGAAACTTTTGAGTGAGAATTATATTTTATAGGCTTCATTGTTGGTTTTGGTTTATTCATTATTTATAATTTATTTATTTATTATTTATTCCAGTTGATTCATGGAGTCTTCTGTTTCTTGATGTTTTTGTAGGAAGAGAATATGTGAGGCCAGATGGTGGTGCTGTGGGATCATTTCGACTAATTCCAGGGTGAGAACACTGAAGATCAGCACCACAGTGCAGTGTAACTGCTGTCTTTATAATGACAGGTGTAGATCTTAATGTTTAGGTGTAACACACTTCCTCAACTTATGAATTTAATGTGTTCCAAAAAAAAAAAGCCACGAGTCAAATTGTCATAACCTGAAAACATGACTATCGTCGATAGGGATTTTTTTATTTTACTACAGCTGTAAGCACTCAAAATTGATATACAAATTTGCCTGACATAACTTGTCCTAAACGTTCCCCTCTTCATGTGAATTGTAGTCACAGCAGATGACGAGACATAGAGTGCCTGCATCACCTTGGAGTAAAACCTGTTTACCATCATCTTGTACTCCTGGTCCCAATGGAGCAGAACCTGGGTCCGGCATGCAGTTCTACAGAGCCACCACCGAGAGTGTCCTCACCTCCTCCATCAGTGTGTGGTACCCCACATCTGCAGCAGCTGCTGAACATTCAAAATGTAAACCTGGACAATACATCATGCAAAATGGTCTATACCTGAAAAACAAACTTGTCACTCACCAACACGATACTGCATTTCATGATTCACAAATAGCCAAAAAGTATTAATAAGTATATTGTTCTCTGTTGTTGTTTGTTGAGATATCATCCTCTGTCAGTGACAGACTGTAATTATTGCTTATTTGTTTTTTGTAGGAACAGCAGATACAGACACTGTGTGTGGTGACTGTGTGATGCCTGTGTGATGACAGTGAAACTTACTCCGATGGCTCATTCTCATCCTGTCTCCCACATATACAGTGAGTTTACTGCACATTTCAAAGTGTCTGTAACACTACAGATTCTTCAATGTAACATAATAACCATATGATTTTATTTAATCTGACAGGTGTGAGAGTTCCACTGGAGTTGTGAGACGGGATAAAAGGCCAGGAACTCATTCATCAGATACTGAATGTGAAGAAATAAACACAGTTGCCGTCATAGTTGGTGTTTCAGTTGGTGTTGTTGTTATTACAGTGGGAATTTTGTTTCTTTGTGATGCATTTAAAACAATACACGACAGATTTCATGTATGTTATCTGCAAATGCGGACATTGTTTGATCAGCAAATTTGACACAAGTCTTTCAATGACAATCACATATTTTTGCAGAGTACAGCATTAATGTATTAACAGTATTAATGCTTATTTGTTGTTTCATCTGTAAAATATCTTAACTCCCAGAACTACAAAGCTTACAAAACAAAAAGTACAGATTATTCTAAAAGTACAGGATGGTTATTTGTAAATACAGAAATCATAGGATCAGAGTATTTGCCTTTAAAGAAGAATCACATTTTTTTTTTTACAGAGTTCAGTATTGGTTTTGGTTTATTAGTTATATCTATCACTCTCTCATAGATTTTCACATACCTCCCAGAATGAAAAACTTAACAAAATACAAGTTTCACATTATATGGTGATCAGTCCTGTTTCTCAGTTTTATTTCTCATTATTTTTAAGATTGTTTGACCGCCCAGGAAGCTTCCAGTTGATTCATGCAGTCTTCTGTCTTCTTGATGTTTTTGTAGAAAGAGAAGATATGAGGACAGATGGTGATGCAGGAGAATCACTGAGACCAAGTCCAGAGGGAGAAAACAGTGAAGATCAGCACTACAGTGCAGTGTAACAGCCGTGTTTATAATGTCAACTGTACATCTTCATGTTTGTGTAACACACTCCTCGACTCACATAAGGCAAAGTCCCATAAACTTAAAATATAACAACAAACAATTTCAATGGGGGATTTTTAATACATCCATAGGCATTTAAAATTGATGTGCAAATCTGCCTATTGTAACTAATAGGGCAATTTCCCTTCACTCATTCCCCTCTTCATGTGAATGGCATGTGATGGGACTGAATTCACTTCTCTAGGACAGGCAAGAGTAGAAAATGAGACACTTTAAAGGTAATTAAAAGCATTACATTTTGTCTTCTTACTGATTAAACTGTTTTATTCCATGTTTATTTTCTCTTTATCACTGTAAAGAAAATTCCTATAAATTCAACAGTAACAGTAGAGTTGCCAGTAAAGTGTTGTCAATTTAGAGGAGTTGTAAAATTTCAGAACAGTAAATTACTGTAACTTTTACTGTATTGTACTGTACTGTATTTTCACAGTCTTGTTCGCAATTTGCATGTTTTAATGCAAACTCTGCTATACAGTACATTTCTGGGTAAATTTAAGACTTATATTACATTTATTAGGCTATTTTTAAGATTATGCTTTATGATCATCATACACATGCTCTCAACGTGTGTAATAAAACCATAACAAATGGGTCAGTCTCAAATTATTTACTTCATACAGCAGACGTAATTCATACAAAATGCCTGCATTTACCAGTTGTGACACTACAATGACAGTATTGCTTTAGTATGCACACTGTTCTTGGTAAGACACCTGAGAAGCAAACTGGACATATGACTTTAACTAATACACAGTGAAAAAGAAACAGTGGGCTGATTACTTGATGTTGGAGATGTTACAGGCACAAAAAAAAATATTCTGCAATGTGGTCAACCAAAACTGAAAGAGAGACACTCAGCGCAAAGCGGCACAACCGGGAGACGATGCAACATAGTTGGAGAAGGAGAGCTGGTCATCAATCATGACACCCAGATTTCTCCCTACTTTTTTTGGAGTGAAAGATGAAGAGGCGACATGACGGTTCTCTCAGTTACATTGATCTGACTTTGATCTGGACGCCCTGCAGCCCCTACTTGGTTCGACCTGTCCAGGGTGTTTCCCTGCCTTTCACCCAGTGAAAGCTGGGATAACTTCCAGCAGGCCCTGCAACCATAATTAGGATTAGCGGCTTGGCGAGTCTCTGATTCATATTGGGCTGACTAAGCCACCATACTGGCAACAGACCTTAACTTCGGATAGCGTGAATTGTAACTGTAACGTCAAACAACATAAAGAGTTCATACACAGAATTCTACATATTCCCCGTGAATGAAATAATTTCTGAAATAGTCAACCATTCGAGTTATTTTCCATGAAAATTACAATAATCTAAACAAACAAACAAAAAAAAAAAATTTGTCATTAAGTACGTTTCAAAACCAAACTTTTACACAGAGCTTGGGCTCTGTTCAACGACAATTAGCTTTACTTCTAGAATTTCATGATCAAATGGGTTACATAACAGCGAGCGAAGAACCAGCACGGTCGTTAGACTAACATGTGAAATGACCGTTTTGACCGTGTTTGCCTCGTCAGCACCCCACCCCACCCTCATACAATTCAGTTTTGTTAATCAATTAAAGCATTCAAAATGACCGACTTAAAATAAAACAACACCACGGAGGTGGACGTCAACAGACGAAAGTACCTTACAAGGGTTAAGTCTACAGCGGGGTTCATAATAACAGCGTGAGTGGTAAGATAGCCTACACCATCACTCCATGGTTGGAGATGAGGCTGCTCTGTTATTGCTGGATTGCAGCACTAACACACTATCCTTAAAATAAGAGACATGTCAAAGCATATGTAAAAACTTTTACTTGACTATGAACAGAAGTTCACAAATGCTGTGACATCTTTTTGCTGTGACTTTGTTTGAGAACATGTCAGCTTCACATTCACATTGCAGAAGTTATGCAGAAGTTTTTTTTTTTGTTGTTCGTCTTCTTCTCCTTAAGAAAAATGCCAAGCTACTTGCACACCGGTTAAAAAAAACATCTTCTGTTTTCGACGGGGTATGATTGGAAAGGTCAGCTGTGAGGCTATTTCAGTTGCTTGGTATTTCAGTTTCATGTGTAAAACATGACAGGAAAACAATCTAATGACAAAAAGGTTACTATGTTTACTGGGATAGGTAACCACGTGGGTTTGAGGGTAATTTGTAGCTTACGAAGTGTAGGCACCTTTAATGCACTTTCTTCGCGGAACACCATCAATGAGTGACTGTAGCTAATTATGCTTATGGAAAGTGTGGATCAATAAGGTAAGAGGTCCTGACTCTGACAGTCAAACGTAGGTACGCCACGTGTCCAAACAGGGTTTCCAAACAGGGGTGATACGCACTGAGCCTTCACTTAGCCCTTGTCACGTGACATGTACTCAAAAAAATAATTTGAACGAATGCAATTTAATCATGCCACACATTTCCATCTAAACAAATCAAGTGAAACTAGTCTGTCTTTATTATGCTCTTTATTATGCTCTGTGAACACAACATACATTTGTTGATGAAATTTAACAATTTCATTTAAGTTCAATTTATTACCTTGCATTGAATCGAGATGTTTATCTTTAGTAGGCTGAAGTCTAGTCAGATGAATTAATAGTCTACATTGTTTGTCTGTCTTACATGTATCAGTCTTACTGAAGGAATTATTATGACATTTGTTAGTTTTACTAATGTGAGACTTGTTACAATTAGACTTATTGTTGTTCACTGCACAAATAAGTACTTATTCAAATTACCCGTAGATTTCAAAGGATTAATTAACCTTGCAAAACAACACATAAGTATAGGCCTAATTCATTCAGTGTATTTTCTGTTTTGGGTTTGCTTATTTAATTCTTCCATTCTGATTTGCATTTTGGTGCAAGCTGTGTCATTACTAGGATACTAGGTTGTTCACTTCACATCAAAGAATCACATTCACGGTACACATGGTACATTCAAGGTTAAAAATATCACAAGTATTAATAAACGCAACATAAAGACGAAATGATAGGCAATACACATACACTTCTAATAGACACAAAAGGGAAACGTTAACTGAAAAATAACGAACAGGGTCTGAACAGGCCATCGCCCAAGGCATGCCAGGAAGCTCCACCCGTCTGCCTTATCCTTCTTGAATCAATATAATCTAGTTCATTAGAATTTTTGTCGCTTGACATTAAAGAAGCAAGAACGTAACAAACATAAACACAATACATTCATATTACATAATAAAACAAATTCCTTTGCTGAGTTTTCTGAGTGTGAGCGTTTTGAACCACACTTCGGAGCAGTGTTTCGACACGTCTGTGCTACGTATAATTCACAATTGCCATGTAACAACTTATCATGTTACTTACAGACAAATAGTCGCAAAGGCTCGCGCGTAAGAAAATATTTGTAACCACGAGGTACACGTTCACATTCACCGTATAATTATTTAAAACGAAACTGATCGCCTCTCACTAATGTATACAACAGCACCAAAAATCGCCATAGTAGCAGAAATCGTAACACAAAATTACTATTTAGCAGAAAAGGCGTCACAATAGGACAGCGTTGTATGTATTTCTGACATACTTGTGTGGTTGAGCAAAAATGATCTGTATGGAACACAAAGTGAAACCTGACATCTGACTGGCCACTCCGGGTGCCACCCTGAAATTTCATTCGCTATCACTGGCAGTTTGTTGCTGATTGATATCCTATTTCACCTATTAAAGAAGCGTTTATTTTGACATCAGGTGGCGCCTTTTTCAAATCGAGAATAAATACGCGAGAATATTTCCACAGCTCCCGGGGGAGATAACTGACAGACCTGCGGCGAAAGCACCATTTTGAAGTAAGTTGTAAGATTTAGTATCGGGTTTAGGTTTCCTGAGCAATTTTACGAAAGCTTAGTCGCTGTGTAGATGCATATTGGCAGTTTAGCTCCTTAACAGACAGTTAATCAAATGAGGGAGACTGGTTCCCAGTTTAGCCTAATATTATCTTTACATGATCTGTGCTAGTAATGCACGCCATTCATAGGCTACACTGCAGTGTCGTGGGCATGAGGAATAACTAGTTAAGGTAACGGCCTTAAATAACTAAATTACAAAATAAATAGAGGCCTGATTCTAATCCGTTGCAGTCGCTGAGGAACAAATATTTAATTAAATTACACTTACTAATCAAAATGTTGGTGGATTGCAAAGGGCATCCGAATACATTCATTCTTATATGTAGAATATAACATTCAGTCACACGACAGTCTGAAGTTCTTAGTTTACCAGCAACAAATATGTTTCCGTTGTTGAGAAAAGGAAGCGCCACAGGACAACTTTGAATAGTTCATTATTGCAGATAAAATCTCAGCCCATAAAACGGTTGATAAAAATATAAATAATTTAAGAGTCCGACCGTTATTAAAAAAGCTTTAATGTCCCAATCGTCCTCGTAATAGGTGCCAGTCCAATAAAAGAAACAGTGGACACTGAATTAATACAGCGTCCTCTAAAAGATCAGAATAGACAATGGCTAGCAACCAGTAGATTGGGCTCAGTCAAAAAAGAGTAATAAAAGACAGTACTTAAAAACAACGTGTGTCTTCCCGTTTATTTTGTCAGTTCCACCACGTCGCCTGTTCCCCTATACAGTCCTGGCGGTGTAGTTCAAATTGCTCGTTTCCAAACCCCCAGTGTAGGCCCTAGCGTCTTCTCACCAAATTTCGTCCGTGCAGCAATGAAAATATAGGAGAGAGGCTGACCAGTACGCCGTTCCCTCAACAAGGTAAAAACTACCACAACTGGCGGAGGGATGAAAACTGACGAAGCAACACACTGACGTGTGTTAAGTACCCGCGTGGTGCATCGACGTCAGGAATAGAAGCGTGTACTCACCTATGCCTGGGCAAGGGTCCCAATCCCTTCCAAGCAACAGTTAGGGATGGGACGGTAGATACTGAAGTTTTCACGTTGTGCCGAGCTTTCGAGGCGCAGATGTTTCGAAACACTGCTCCGAAATGTGGTTCAAAACACCCCTGTCACGTGACAAGGGCTAAGCGAAGGTTCGGTACCTTCTCTCTTTCGACAGGTGGCGTTCCTGCCGCTCTTACGTTTGATTGACAGTGCTTGAACAAACCTGATCACATATCTGTCTGAACCGCGAACTCCAAAATGCTTTCAAATCGAGCAAACATATTTTAACTTGGAGGGTTATTGTGAGAGGAGAGATATTTTAAGAGACAGCGACATATAGCAATTGACAGTGCGATTTAGTGAATGGTACATATTGATTGATAGGCTAGTGAGAGACAGACAGTAACCAATAGTTAGGATAGACATAGTGACAATATATAGAGAATGATAGCGATAGAAAGTATAGCAATTTGATAGGCTAGATTAAGACGGAAAATCAACGGAAGATCTCTGGTGTGGGATCATTTCGATTTGGAAACCCCAAGTTCTAGACAATCCATTCTGAGCATTTAAACGCCAGAATCTTGCAAACCAGACTAGCGCATTTGATATTGATATTCCCTGACGTCGGACAGAGAGCGAAACGTTCAATCAGCTACAAATTAAAAGAACGTGTGGTTATAATAAATGCTACACACTTCAGTAAAGAGAAATAATACTATTACGAAATGACATTGGTAATCGTTTACTCGATTTCCGCGACTGGTGTTGCTAATTGTGCGAATCGATAGTTTTATTGTTAATCAAAGCGGATTAACCGGAACAGGTGGAAATTAATGAGAGATTTAAAGGTGGGGTTTGGGCTTCCTCTGTTTCCAGCTCTCCAGCCGCCACTACTGATGTTCCCCAATGAAAGCACATCTAAGGGGCCTATAGGCTACTTCATAATCTTCAAAGTACACTCAAACTCACAAAACCAATGTGGTTATATATCCCAGTAAACATAGCAGCTTTTTGTCTATAGATTATCTTCCTAAATGTCATGTTTTAAACCTGAAAATGAAGTACCAAGCAACTGAAATAGCCTCACAGATGGTAATAAACACAACACAATAGAACAAAAGAAATATTTATTGAAACGCATTGTTCATTACAGTCCCAATTTGCTGTCTCTGACTATCTTAAAGCTCTTGTTTCTTTGTTTGTGGTATGGTGATTTCTCTGAAATATGTATTGATCACATGTATTGATAGCCTGGCATAATCCACCAGAACAATAAGCAGTTTAGAATTTGTCAACGCTTGTCCGAATTGCTGTTTCGCAGAACAGCATTATCGACTTGTGACGATCGCAAAAGTGGCCAGTAGGTGTCACCGTGAGGACGAGTGTCGGATTGTCCCACCCCGACATTTTTACATTGCATTATTAATAGTAGGCCTTGCATTAAAAAAATCATAGCCAAATGAAAATGACATCACAGACTGACACAAATTGCGCAACAGAAACCCGCAATTTTTTTTCCCCGAGTTTAGCCTAATTAGTCAATACACGGTGCAGAGTAATCAAATCTATTCAGACCAAATTTTCCCCAGCCCCGTCTCAATTGGTCACCCACAGTCAATTAAACCAGCAGCGACGGGCCTACATGAAAATGGTCTGACCTTAAACACACTGGTGGTTTCGTCCAGGTGAAGAGAGTAAGAAGATTCCCCAATATTTTCCCTTAACTCCTCTCAGAAGTGGGGTGCCAGGACAGACTTAATAACAGCAGCGCATTTAGACCTGAGCATTTTAAATTCTCCAAATAGCTCGTCCAGTCCAAAGCTCCCTGCATTTGTGGTCATCACTGATCATGCTTCCCTCACCATAAGCTGTCGGTTTTGTAAATGACGCTAGGTAGACATTTGAACTTGAGCGTTATCATGGCAGCATGATCTTTCAAATCCCTGATCTTTTGTAGTACTTGCAACAGGCCTTCGAGGGATCTTGTGGAACAATTGTAGTACATGTTTTTGAATCAGTGTCTTGCTTTGCTAAAATAAAGAACAAAAAAAACGCGAGAAGATCGCAGCAACACTGCCTGTCATGATGACTGATTTGATGGAGTAGGCCTACGTGTTTGTTTTGGTGGTTGTGTTTTAAAATCAAAACATTCCAATCTTAATTCAAGTTATATTGAAGAACTTTTGATAAAAGTTTGACAGTAATCAGTGTTGAGTACTGTTGTGGGGGTAACACCACCTGGTGTAAAATTTATGATTTCAGGACTTCTTTTTTTATTGCCTAGTTTAAAACATTTATTAGATAAGTAATCCAAAAGTAATCAAATGTCGTAAGTTACATAACTTATGACATTTTTAACAGGGTAACTAGTAATCTGTAACCTATTACATTTCAAAAATAACCTTCCCAAAACTAGTAGTGAGTTACAGTGTACAAGTGTTTAGCTAATGTGAGGTAACTGGTACAGCTGTCAGTGTTTAAAAGAATACCACGATTTGCAAATAACCTGTTTGCTATCATAGAAATTATAGCTACTTACTGCGGAGTATGTCTAGCCATGATCTAACTACCAACTTAGGCTTTTAGTTGATCTTAACATCCAGTTATGATAATGGGAATATGTAATTAAAATTGAGATTGGACTAAAATGTGCGTAATTGGATGCTTAGATGTAACCATAGACATAGTCTTATTTTCGCATAGGGTCAATTGAAACTATCATGAAAAGAAAGGGAGAGATAGAGGATTTCTTTTTAAAGACGAACAAACAGGCAGATCAGGTGCAAACACCCCATGTAAGAGACCGGCCATTTCTCTTTGAAAGGGGCTCGACAACACAAATTGTCATGGCTTTTTTTGTTTTGTTTTGTTTTGTTTTTGTAACATAAATGATACCACATCAATTCAGAATCAGACTCAGATTTATTGGCCAAGTATGTTAACACACACAAGGAATCTGGTTCCCGCCGATGGTGTCTCTGTAGTACTACAGGCATGTACAGACAAAGACATGTTATTTACAGACCAGATGCAGACATTGTAACTGCACTCCTGCAAAGCATGTATATTTTAAATGCTTTGAGATCACGTATGGATTCTGAATGTGGAACTGACATATTTTAAGCTGAATAGTAATGACCTCACAGTGTGGTTGTTTATGTCAGCCTTAACCTCTGAACATAGTGAAGTCATAGATCAGTCAAAGCTTTTCACATATTAGACTTCAACAATACTGTGTCACTTCAGCCATCCAGAAATAACAAACCAGCTCCACCTCACAGTCAGACAGATCTCCCTTAGCTTGTTTTTCTGTCTGTACGGCAATGATCATGTTTTTTTTTCTTGCAAGAAAACAAGTATCAAATTTATTTAGGCTGCGAGCTCCAAACATTCATGACATCTTTTCACTTTACTTTAACTTCATCTTTTCCTTGTTTAGACTTTTCAGGTTCACTCCTTTCCTGCCAATACATAATAATTCATTTGGAAAATTCTCAACTCTTTTCTTTCAGATAATTCTCCAGATATTAAGTGTGGCCTCACATGAGAATGAAGAGCCAAAGAGCTCTTGGGGCCATCATATCTTAAAAAGAAGATTATTATGTTAACATTGCACATCTATTTTTTATGTGCAATGGTTCTGTTTCACAACTTTCAACTCATCAGTGCATGTGGTAAAGCTGAATATGAAGTGAATGGAGAATGTTGTCCTATGTGTGGTCCTGGTGAGTCAAACATTCATTCAAGTGGCTGTTCTTTCAAGTGGTGACAAAGGATTCAATTAAGATTCGTCACAGAATGCAGTCTATCTAAAAAGTTTCAAGTATGTGACTTAAAGTTTCACAGATAAGACTTGTTATTAAAACAAAATTTTTTGGTGAAGAATTACAACAATATCGATGAAATGAGAGCATAATGTTGATTTGTTTTCCTACAGGATATCATGTCAACAGGCATTGCTCTGAGGATACATCCACATCCTGTATACCCTGCTCTCCATTCTCTTTCATTGATTTACCCAATGGACTAAGTTACTGTTTCCCATGTACAGTCTGTGATTCCAGTGAGTGTGTCCTTTATTTTAACCACATGAGTCTCTCTGATACAAGTTCCAGACCAGTTCACTGTTATATTTACACAATTCCTTTTTTCTTTGTAGGTCAAGGGTTAAGAACAAAGACAGAGTGTACATTGACTGCGGACACCATCTGTGAACCTCGTGTAGGATTTTACTGTATTGACCAACACAAACACAGTTGTAGAGCAGCTGCTGAACATTCAAAATGTAATCCTGGACAATACATCAGACAAAAAGGTCAGTGTGTGTTAATCAAACATGTTTTAGGGACCAAATGAAATGTTCATGTCATATCTCACAAATAGTCAAAAAAGGAAAACAGAATGTAAATAAATCAATAAAACATCATTTTAATATGTGAACAAAGCATCATTCCCTATTTTTGTATCGGAGTCTGTAAACTTCGGTCTTTAACAGATATAGTTCTATCAGCTGTATTTGTCCTCTGTTGATGATAAATTGTAACTTTTTTTAATTTGTTTTTGTAGGAGCAGCAGATACAGACACTGTGTGTGGTGACTGTGTTGGTGAAACTTACTCAGACGGCTCATTCTCATCCTGTCTGCCACATACACAGTGAGTTTACAGTATATTAGCGCTGTCTAACACTATTACAATCAGATTATTAAATGTAACATGTTAATCATTTAACACAAAAATCATCTGATTTTATTTCATCTGACAGGTGTGAGAGTTCCAAGGGTGTTGTAAGGCCAGGAACTCATTCATCAGATACTGAATGCGAAGAAAAACATACAGTTCCCATTATACCTATTGTTTTATCTAGTGTTTTGCCTGGTGTTTTAGTAATTGCAGGACTTCTTTATTGCTGGTACAAAAAAAGAAAATCCATGAACACAGGTTGGTTATTTGTAAATACAGAAATCGTATGATCAACACATTTACCATAAGCCTTTGAATAAGAATCACATTTTTTAGGCTTCATTGTTGGTTTTGGTTTATTATTTCTACCTATCAGGCATCTCTCAAAGATTTTAACGTACCTCCTAAAATTAAAAGCTTTACAAAATACGAAATGCAGATTATTAGGTGACCAATCTTGTTTCTCAGTTTTATTTCTCATTATTTTTAGGATTGTTTGACCACCGAGGAATCTTCCAGTTGATTCATGCAGGCTTCTCTCTTCTTGATGTTTTTGTAGGAAGAGAAGATATGAGGACAGATGATGATGTTGTGGAATCATTGAGAGCGATCCCAGAGGGAGGACACAGTGAAGATCAGCACCACAGTGCAGTGTAGTTGTGTTTATAATGTCAGGAGTAGATCTTCATGTTTATGTGCAACACACTCCCCCCACACATTTGCATATCGTAACCTGTCCTAAACATTCCCTTCTTCATGTGAATTGTAGTCACAGCAGATGACGATACATGGAGTGCCTGCATCACACTGGAGTAAAAACTGTTTACCATTGTCTTCATGAAAGCAGAATGTTGAAGTTGTGACAGACTGGGAGTTTAGAGGCACTGATTAAGATGATGTGGTTATCAGGAGTATGTACTGGGTATCTGTTACTTTAGTGACACATTTATCTGCTGTAAATTACTGACAGCAGATGCCAGTAAAGTTTTTTGTAAAAAATTGTGAGCAATGAACATTTGTAACTGTTACTGTCTGTATTGTACTGCATTTTCTGTATTGTACTGCATATTGTACTGCGTCTTCTCTGTAAATTGCATGTTTTTTTATGCAAACTGCTGTAAGGTACCTTTCTAATAAATTACAACAAAAAACAGTGCTAAATATTGTTTCTGTTCAGAATAGGTCAGTGAGCTCATCACAATTGCACATCGGTAACACTAGCGCTTGAGTCATTCTTTTATGGTTGTATCTTCACTTTAACTCAATGAACCAAGATCACAGTAAGGAGATGGACTCCAGAAGCAACAGACATGCGTCAGGACTGCACTGGGTCCACTGACTGGGAGTCTCTGAGAGGCCCTGAGGACAGCAACAACTCATTTGCTTGCACTGTATGTTCATATATCAACTTCTGTGAGCAGATTTGCTTCCCAACCAAAACCATCATTAGGTACAATAACCAAAAGCCCTGGTTCTCCAAACAGCTTTAGAGAACTTAGGTGGAGGTGAGGACATGTGGTACCCTGCATCCTCTGCCTACACCAAACACAGACCAGAATGGATGATGCGAACAGCCAGCTGGCTCATAGGCCAGGAACAGGTGCCTGTGTGTTCTGCACAATACCATAGGCAAGAAGCGGGCTAGTGGTTTAGTAGGATAGTGGGGGACCCATCACACCTGGCTCACTGCCTCATCAGAAAACTTCCATCCGGATGCAGGTTCTTTCCATCAGGACTAGGATCACCAGACACATGAACAGTCTTTTTCTTCAGCCGTTCATCCTAACTCCAACATCATCCCCCAAGTCCCCACCACGCATCGTCACCAATGCCCACCCTCCCCCCTGACAAACACACGCACTTCACACACACATTGTATGGGACAGTGCAACCCCCTACTATGGACCCAACCATCCTGCCAGGACAGTGCAATATGTTACAAAATGTAGTGTACGTTAGTACTTAACCTGTACAGATGTTCGTGTATTCTTGTATATATTCTTATTTATGGTTATTTTATTTTATTGTATTTTATTTTATTTTACTTTCTTTTATTCTGTTATTCTTGTGTGTGTATATATATATATATATATTCTTTTTTACGGTTATTTTATTTTAGGATGTTTTCTTTTTACTCCCACTTTTACTTAATCTTAGTCTTCTGATATCTTTTGTTTCACTGAGCTGTATCACCAAGTCAAATCCCTGTGTACATTGTGCATTTGGCAAATAAAGTGATTCTGATTCTGGTGTAATGTCTGAATGTTTGTACCAGCTCTTTTGGTCATAGGCTCACACATCACACACAACAAACAATTATCATGTTTCCATAAAATTTGCTCTATCCAAACAAGCAACAGTTGTGAAACACATGCTATTTTACTTTCTGCTAGCCTCAGAAAGAAAAAAAGATTTATGAAATGATGAGGAAATGTCTTGTTCCCAAACAGTCTATTTGGTCTAATTTGAAACAGTCGTTTCATGTGACAGTCTCACGAGCATTACAAACAAAACACAGACTCTTTGATCAGTCTCTACAGAAAGCAGATACTGGCACAGGACTATGCAAGTCACACATTTCAGTGACATTATGACACTGTAGTAATCCAACATTAACAATCTGTCATACAGACCCAGTTACAGAGCGATTTCTCTAAAAGAGGAATAAATCTGACAACTGTCGCTTACACATGTCTGTTTAATACTGCTTACTGTTCATCCAAAAACATTTCATACCCTCCAGAGAGTAATCATGACATAATAAAATGAGGGATTAGGAATTTATTAATAAATAAATGTCCACAATTTACACACACACACTGAATTTGTTCTCTGCATTTAACACACCAGTAGTGCAGGAGCCGTGGACAGCATTCCTTGCACCCAGGGAGCACTGGGGTTAAGTGCCTTACTCAAGGGCACACAGCTGTTGATGTAGGCCCTGGGAATCAAACCAGCAACCCTTCAGTCACAAGCTCAGTTCACTAACCTTTAGAACATGTCTGAATATGGAGAGATTACAGATCAATTTTTTTTTTCACAATAATGCTGCTTCATTCATTTCAATGTGGATCAGTGCATGTAAAACTGGAGAGGGACTTGATCCTGTGTGTTGTCCTGGGGGTGTATTTCAGGAAGCGGGTTTAGTGAAAACTCTGAGATGAAGGAAACTCTGGGTTTCAGAAAGCGAGGTAACTCAAACTCTGGCTCAGTTACCGTGGTAACTGACTCTGTGAACCTAACCTGCTCGCTGGCAGGTTTTCTTTAACAAACCCTGAGTTTCTCCCTAACTCCTTCCTCCGGCTGAACCTGAAGCATCTGTCAAACATGGCGTCTCCTTTCGTCACTGACCTGATCGGTGTTGAAGACAAATTAATTTGCATAGCCTTATGTCGGGAGAGGTTTTTGAGACCCAGATTAGATGTATTATCATTCCCTGATGTCTACGCAATCGAGCGTTACTGTTTTTCATCACAATCTATCATTTATCTGAACAACTCCGGCCTACATCTCTAATATTAGACACCGTGGACTTCTTGCCCTCAGATCGGAGCAAATTCTTTGCTCTTCATTTTTTTTCCGGACGGAATTTTCTTTTATAACACTAGCGACGCCGAGTATATCGGGAAAGCAACTGTTTGTAGAGATGTAAAAAAGTGTCCCTTGCACTTAAACAGCTACTGCACATTTTCCTAGTGTCAGACCTCTAAGGACCATCAAAGAGCAATTACACAGGATTGCAGGTGACTGATGTAGAATCATTCAGTTAAAGGTAATGATATCTTAAATTATATCGTGTTCATGACATTCTGCTGCGACCTCAGACTGGGATCAGTCGTTAGTTTTTATGTTGCAGCGTTTCCCAGTGTCATGGGCTGCATCGATGGCACACAGATCCCTATCACTGCTCCTTCAGTTAATGAAGTAGACTATGTGAATAGGAAGTCTTTCCACAGCATTAATGATTCTGGCTGGCTTGCCGGCCTGCGCCATCAGGCCGCTCCAGCTCGTGCAGAACGCCGCTGCACGCCTGGTATTCAACCTCCCTAAACACTCTCATGTCACTCCACTGCTTACTGCACTCCACTGGCTTCCGGTAGCAGCCCGCATCCAGTTCAAGACACTGGTGCTGGCCTACCAGGCCACAAGAGGCTCCGCCCCATCATACCTTCAGGCTCTTATTACTCCATACACCCCAACTAGGACCCTCCGCTCCATGACGTCTGGGCAACTGACGGTCCCCTCACTTCGGGAACCCGGCAGCCGCTCCTCCCGACCACGCCTCTTCTCCGCCATTACCCCGAGATGGTGGAACGACCTCCCCCATGCAGTCAAGACCGCGGAATCTCTTACCATCTTCCACAGGAAACTGAAAACCCACCTCTTTAGAACCCACCTGTCCCCCAATGCCTAACCTCCCTTTCCTAAAAAAAAAACAAAAAAAAAAACTTTGTCTTGTATCTGTGTTTGTCAAGTATTCCAGGGACGCAATACGAAGGGGCAATTTTACGCTCGGTCTTATCGTGATCTCTGCTCACAAGGGATTAGAAATCTGAGTCTGACTGATGCACTGATTGTAAGTCGCTTTGGTAAAAAGCGTCTGCCAAATAACTAAATTGTAAATTGTAATTAATGTGCAGGTACACTGACTATTGTCTTACAATAACAAAGACTATACATCACAATATACTGCAACTAATATATCTCAATCTCTGCTCTGTCAAGATCATATGTGATGCAGTGCACTTTATAACAAATGTTGAAGCCAGTGGCCCAGCTCTGTGCATGATGTACGAATGTATCATTAGTGTACCCTGAGCAACATATTTGCACATGGTAAGTAAAGCTTTTCACAAATATCATTCCCTTGTCTCTCTCTTTTAAGAGAGTTTGATGGCCACCTGCTTGGTGACAGAGAGTACCCACGCCAGCCCTCTCTGTTGAGCCCTTACCCTGACCCTGAGCTGGGCCCCCAACAACGTTCCAGTGTGGCCCACTGCAGGACTAGAGCCTGGGTTGAGATGACAATAGGCATGCTCAAAGCCCGGCTCCAGTGTCTGCGTAAACTCAGGGTAACCCCAGAGACGGCGTGTGACATTATTTTCCCATGTGTTGTTCTCCATAATAATATTGCCACAATTAGAGGAGAGCAGCACCCTGCCGCATAAATGAATGACCCTGAGGAAGACAGTCCCATCCACCCTGCAGATGTCCTGGATGGAGGAGCTGTCCGAGACATAATTTGCCAAAATCATTTCACAGATTAAGATACCACCACCCCCAGCAGTCAAATACAGTAAAATCAGTCACATTTCATTTGGTCTTCTTTATTTACAACAAATGCAACAATTACTATATTTAGATTGTTCGAACAATTAACAATTCACCTGTGACCATGCACCCACCTCTAACTGGTGTTCCAGTACTTCAATTTCAAGATAGGCCTTTCTAATCTGTCACTCCAAGTACACAATTTCTAAGTCAGTTTTAGCCATTTTCTTCAGGAAATGCATTTTATACAATTCCTTTATCTGTTACTGAGAAAACATAAAGATGACATTAAATTCTACAGATCTACATGCAGAATTAACCTGGCATTTATTGAACATCTCACTGTGTCAGTCTGTGCTGTGGAGGTTGATGGACTCCCCTCCTGGTAATGCCCAGTCATGCTCTGTTAAAAAGGATAAGAACGTGTCATCCCTTCAATGTGCATTTTAAACTCAAAATTCCACACAAGAATGTAAAAATATTTTAATAGGGAGAGAAATAGCAGTAGCTACCATACATAATACTAAGATGGAAACCTCTGTAGGCCTTTCTGAATCCCTCTCTGTGGCAGCAGACAACGTGTCTTCATCATCATCCCGTGATGAAGAGCATTCTGTTTCAGTATACTTTAAACTACTATATTTGGCAAAATCTCTGGAGTATTGAGTACTTTCAACTGCAGGGAGACCTGTTGTGGCAGGAGGCTCAACAAGGCTGATGAGACCATCAATGGCTGTTGGGAGAAATTAAAAACCCAAAAAAGGAATATAGATAGATAGATAGATAGATAGATAGATAGATAGATAGATAGATAGATAGATAGATAGATAGATAGATAGATAGATAGATAGTCTGTTTTGCGGGCCTCTTCTCCTCTTTTTGTTAGCTGAATAGAACTCAAATGTTGATCTGCTAAGCAGGATATTAGGTGAGAGGACATTTGTGTGTCTAAAAACAGTATTCTGTTGGGGGTTAAAGCTACTCCAAGTTGAAATAGCCATTGAATGATATTTACTTTGTTTAATATGTCAAATATGATTAAAAGCAAAATGAGGTACAATCGTGAGCCTATAGGCCTAAGTAAGATGTGCCTCACCTGTTTGAACTATGTTTTTACATTTCATTTTCAGCGGCTGCCAAGTGTGCTTTGTGCCCGTGGGATTGCTCTTAAGAGAAAATAGAATTTTATTCAATTATATTCCACCACTTCCACCCATAAAAGTGTGGTTAAATGCTAAATGAATAGATTACTGCATTCAAACTTATGCATTGACTCGGGCAGCAATTCTCTCCCATGTCAATTCTCCCCAATTGTGTTGCCCCCCCCCCCCCCCCTTTTGTTTTTTGGAAAATGTGCTCATACTCGCCATAAACACGTATAAGAATTTCTAACTGCAGCGGGGTGAAGTAAAACGACTTTCGTTTTCGCCGGTTGCCATGGTGAATCGTAGTATCAGCGCTCCATTGATGATGGCTTTTTATAATTGTCATGCATGCGCTTAACTCAGTGTTAACATACTCAGAGTTGACTGGACTAACTCAGATCAGCTTTTCTGGAACCAAAAACTCAGGGTTTCCCATCTCAGGGTTCATCAGCTCAGAGTTCAGGATTAAACTCAGACTTTGTTAAACCCGCTTTCTGAAATACCCCCCTGGAGTAGTAATATTCTGACTTCATCCCAAACATGTTTGTAAAAGTTAGCTGTTATTCCATCAGGATCCGGTGAGTAGTCAGACGCAATCTTTTTGACAGTGCAATCAAATTTATCAATTCTCAAATCTCCCTGACAGTTTTATCAATTACAGATATCATATGGTGAATTTTTCCAAAAAATAACATTTTCTACAGAATATGATGATGTAAACAGGTAGCCATAAAAATCCAGAACTTCTTTGTTATGTGTTTTGATTCTGTGGATTCTTTCCCATTTATGATGAGACTACAAATCGCATTTTTTGCTAAAGGTTATTGAATATTTACTGATAGTGAATTTTAACTATTCCCATTTCTTTATGATTTTTTGTTAGTTATAAATTCATTGCACAGTGGTCACTTAAGGGGTTATTTGAAATATTGGTTTCTGTGACACGCTTTAAGACTGAACTTGATGCTAACCAGTAATCAATCCTCAATTTGGCTTTTCCTTTAGGTTTAAACCAAGTAAACTGCCTCTAGTCCCTGTTTAAAGATCTCCATATATCTATCAATCTATTAAAAAACACCCAATAGTTTTGCCCTTTACTTTTAGAGTTTTTGAGTCCCCTTGTATTAAAAGAAGAGAAAGAAATCAGTTCTCAGCTGAAACACAGAACACACAAAGAACACTGAGAACTGGATAAAAAGAAATAAGAAAACACTGAAATAAGAAAACCTTTTTAAGAAATGTTTTAAGGAAGTGGAGTAGAAAGTCCCATAATTAGAAATTTTCCACTGTGTGTGCTCAGTTCAAGTTTAATGTTTAGCCCAAACCCGCAGACACTTCGAGGATGCGCTGGCTGTCGATGAAGCCGTATGGTCCCCCAAAGCCCGCTGCCTTGCCTTCTTTTCTTGCCTGCTCGATCTTTGGCCACAGCGCCTGTCTGGACAGCCAGTCCTTTTCCGTCAGATCTTCTGCAAAGCGAACAACTTTTTTACAGACTGGCGAAGTTTTCGTTCGCTTCCAGGTATTATCCCTTGCCACTCGTTTAGCAAAAAGAATTATAATTTGCCCATGCCTGTTTTTTTTTTTTATCACCCTTAGGATTGTGTACAAAAATCAACCGTGTCTTCCATCTTTGCCGCCAGGTCAGGTGCGATTTTACAGAGGAGCTCCACAACCTCCGCTCTGACATATTGGTTGACTTTTTCTTTTTTACCTTTTATACGAAGACACCAGTTTCTTTTGTATCTTTCTTGGTTCAATATGCGATCCTTCATGTCATCGTTTTCCTTTCTGGGCGTTTCCGACTTTGACTTTCATCTTACATTCTTTTAGTTCCTCTAAGTTTAACTGCACCATTTTAGCTATCGCGCCTAGCAGGGTGCTATGGTGCTCATCTGACTGCTCATTTTCTCTATGCGGTCGTGTTGGAAAAATATTACTCTCCTTTAAGATAACCACTGTAGTAACCATGATAAACAATGTAACAATAATGTATTCATTATTATAGGGGTGAATCAATGTAATCGTTTATATTAACAGCTATATAACTATACAATCCTTTGTATTGTAAGAAACATCAAGTTCTCTTTGTTCAGAAAGAAAAGGCCTGTGTGGCCCTATAGAAGACAGCATGAGAGATAAGGTCGGCGCCTCTGCCAGAGTGTTGAGGTCAGTCATAATATATTGGAAAAGAACCGCGCCTCTGCCAGAGTGTTGTGGTCAGTTATAATCTATGGAGAAGGTGAAATATTCCTGATTTGTGATATATCTTGCTCCACCGCTTAGCAGGGCAGTAAATATTGGTGACGACGTATGGTAAACGTAAAGGGGCTAGACAATAATGACGTAATCTAAACCAGCGATGAGAGGGGCCTGTGAAGATGGGCTGGCAGAGGTGTCCCACATACAAAGAGACAAAGTAATGTGTATCTTTTTTGAGAAAACGTGTATAAAGGCCGGTGCTTTGTGAGAGCTTTGTCAGTCACTCCCCGGGACCTGACTCAGTTTGTTGTATGCCTTTTGAACTATACAATAAACTTACACTGCATCTGACTCATTGTTAGACTCCTATTGTTTTGTCTCAGAACAGGTATCGTGTGGCATTGGGACTCAGTCTCATTTGGCCCAGGCTGAGAATTTCACCCACAGTCGTCCAAACGTTTTCCCACTGAGTCGATAGCTTTCGTTATACTTTCCAATTATGTGTTTGTAGCTTCCTCTGAGGACGTACCTTTTGCTTTCTTCCCCATGTGGACTTTTTATGGAGTGTTTAATGGTGTCGCGTTACCTCTATTCCGTTTGCTGGAGCTAGAAATTTCCATGGGTGTAGCATAACTATGCTCTTCCGTGTTTTCAGTGCGTTTGAACGGGAGGGTTTTGTGTGCTGAAAGCTGTTGTTTTTTATTATGTATTAAGCTAAGTTCTGTGGGGGATGTCGTAAAAGTGGATTTTTTTTTTTTTATCTTCAGTAGCTATTACATCGGGTCTCCGTTTGCAGAGCTCACGAGGTGCGAGTCTGCTCCGCAAGCCATCCAACCGGAACTCAGGTTCAAAAGTTTCACAAGCTTTGTTCGCCCATCCCTATCTTGGATTCTGAGTACTGGAATGAGGTCAGACCCAAAATTCCTCATTGGACGCACCGATTATTATTAGATTCTTCAGTACTCCAATGAGCGTAGAGTACGCGTGACATTACGAAAAGGAAGGCTACAGCCAGCCTGTGATTGGCTGTATTCTATCGCTATTATATCTTTGGAAAAGGATAAAGCTGCAAGACGTAGCATTGAAGTCTGTTGAAACTTGTAGACTGCTGCTGAGACGTAAGCTCGCCGCCTGTAACTTAAAGGTAAGCCATGCGTGTTATTCACTTTATGATGCCAGCCTTGGCTTTCATGATTACGCAAAATATTGGATGATTTTTGGGTCTGTCTGCATTTATTCAGTAAGAGAAGAGTATATCGTCTGTTTCAAATGACGCGCACAGTGCAGTGTGTGTGAGAGAGAGAGACAAACGTGGCTTGTACGTAGGCTGTATTTTGTGCTGTGTGTGTGTGTGTGTGTGTGAGTGTGAGAGAGAGAGTGAGAGTGAGAGAGGAGACTGCAGCATGTTTTGAAATTGGAACTGGGGTTGTTGACGGCAAATTCATTATGAAGCATTTACATTAGACTGAGTTCTCGAACGGCAGCTTGTGCCCCCATGTTATTATTCTGAAAAAGTGAATCAAACGCGACTCCCGCGAAGGATATGAATAACGGCAAACAGTGAGTGGAGTGAACTATTAGCTACGGTTACATGCACACTTTTCATACGGAATGAAATCTTTCCGACTGATGATTCCGAACGTACTCTTTACATGAAAGCGATCGGGTAGTTTGCCGCATTTACATGTCACAAGCGTAAATCGGAATTCGCTGCGTTCGTATGCGAACTGCGAAGAAGTTACCTTGTGCCGACCTGTACGATGTCGTCGAAGGCTTCATAGAAATCATTAACTCTGTCATACACAGAAATACATAATATTAGAGTGGTCAAAAGAACGCTCACTTAAGTGTTGTAAAGAGCCAGGACAACAGTAGCTTTTACTTATAGTCAGTCATTTGATCAGTTGATTACTTAAACAGATGTGCGGAATGACTGAATGAACCAAAGAAAACAAGGAAGTGTCTAAACAGAAAACTGTTCTCTCTGACAGAGAACAGTCAGAGGGGAAAGTGAGAACGAGGGCGTGACAGTATTGATCTGTTTATTATACTTTTTTTCTGCAAAAATCTGTAGACAAAACATGAGCTAAATAAGAGACAAAACCTGGTTTGTCATTCAGCGTCTTTTAGCACCCCAGCTTCCTAAGTCTTTTTCCGACTAATCGTGGCCAGAATGTGGGATATTTTGGGGAGAGACGAGAGCAGAGGCCATCTAATGACTTGCACCTTAAGGTTCGTAACAACCAATTCAAGCTGACAGGTTCCTCAAAGCACAGAAACTGTATAAGAATAGGACAGACGTGCATTCCAGTCGACTGGGCAATTTTATTAAATGAGTCCTAAAGAGGAATAAGTCCTCAATAACACAGCGTTATCTTAAATAGACTATGTAGATATAACACTTTATCCGAGGACAGGGTAAAGAATGAAAATCACAAGGCAGGGATACTGGCCGTCAAAAAAAAAAAAGCAAAGCCAATGCGCCAAACTGTAAGTACGGGCCGATTAGTGCAGCTACCTGGAGGGGTGGAAGCCAGCTCATCAAACTCTCTCCAAGTGTGTCCCAATATCTAGAATTTTACATCACAAACACACACAGAGCAAGCCATTGTACAACGTGGGGGTGCTCGCTAATATTAATTTACCTCATGCAGTGTGGGAGAAGGGAACCACCATCCAGTAACCCAA
The DNA here is from genome assembly GCF_902362185.1 of Chanos chanos. Taxonomy (NCBI): domain Eukaryota; kingdom Metazoa; phylum Chordata; class Actinopteri; order Gonorynchiformes; family Chanidae; genus Chanos; species Chanos chanos. Next base: position 34,859,224 of record NC_044503.1, on the reverse strand, counting down.
ACACCGGCGCCGTTACACCGAGTCCTGCTGGGAGAAACGGGAGAATTGGGAGGTATGATTAGTATACGCACCCAATGTTTGAACAAGGTGACGAGCCAGTACCCGGGGGCTTAAAGCCAGGAGGACAATACAGCAGCTAAAGCATTGCCCAATCGGAACCTCCGACAACAAACCACCTGGACATTAACAAAAAAAAACACACATACTCCAGAAATTCAAAGGGAAACAAGAGTCGTATCCACCGGATGCGAAAAAGCATGCGGAGGCGCCGAGTGGCCACACAACAGCAAAAAAAAAAAAAACAACTAAACGAGAAACACAGAAAAATACGAATAAAAGGGAAAAGGTAAACAAAAGTTCAGGCAAAACGGCAATTGCAGACTCCTGCAAATTATAAACACACCGTTAACACAATAACCACAGTCATGCCGCACACGGACTCACAATGCCATATCCTCAATGTTACCAGGAGTTAATGGCCGACGCATCACACCTGCGTTCCAGCGCATAAGTAGGCACGCGCTAACCTGTCGCCCTCGTACACGGCATCGGTCTATAAAAGCAATCTATAGTTTTGTTTTTTTGTTTGGTGTGTGTTTTGTTTTGTTTTTTTGGGGGGGGGGGGGTTGTGTGTGTTTTGTAAAAAAAAAACCAAAAACAGCAGAGATAGTTAACACATCATTCAAACAATGAAAAGACTTGAAATGCCGTGTTCACTGTCCACGATGTGAAATGAGCGTCTCTCGAATGAGCCGAATCTTCCTGGTTTTGAAACCTTGCAAACACCGAGTTAATTCTGGGAACAGAGACACCTGTGGGAAGGGGGAAACTGCGCTTATGAACTACGGTGGCCAAAAAGAGTGCTACCTCTAGCAGGTTATGCATACGCTGTGTCCGAAATCGCTCCCTACTCACTATCGCTGTGTCTGAAAGCGCTCACTACTCACTATAGTGAGTAAGGGGCACTATAGTGAGTAAGGGGTAGTGAGTGGGAGCGATTTCGGACATAGCGATAGTGACCTAGCGGAGGAGGGGCGCGTGTTCACGTGACTAGCCTATATCAGGTAGAATCAAAACGACACTGAAAAGAAAAGAGCATTGTACTCAACTTCAAAAGTAAGCACAATTTTTATTGATTTGTGCCGATATCTTTTAGCTATCAACTGCATGTTAACGAGTAATGTCCATTGATGTTGCCCAATGATGTTTTAGTCAAGTTTATGCTGTAGTCTCATCTAACGAACATTAGGCCTATGTAACGGTAGCCAGCGAGTAGAGTGCTGCGCGGTGAGTATACCTCACTCCCCCGACACCTGAAGAGGCGTGCTAGCGACCGATGCTAGTGACTAAGGGTTTTAGCCTCCTTGCTAGCACGCCCGCCTCCCATCCCGAGGGTCGCCGGTTCGAGTCCAGTGTCATATACAACGCAGAGCCGGTTACATTGGTGCCATGACTTCTTCATGCCTGAAGTAAGGTTGAACAGGGGTTTACTGATGGGAGAACAGCCCTCGATGAACTGCTGATAGAAGACTACCATCCCAAGGAATGATTTGATTTTCGATGGGGAAGGGACATCTGTGCCATGCTCCATGAGATCTTGCTCAGTGATGTCAACTATGGCCCGGACCTTCTCCGGATCTGTAGAGTCGCCATCTTTACTCACAATGTGCCCCAGGAACTTCACAGACCACCTCATGAAATGGCACTTCTTCTGGGACAATTTCAAATTGTGGGCCTTGAGTCTCTCGAAGACCATCTCAAGCCGCTGTAAGCCAAGCTGTTCGTTAGGTGCAAAGACAAGGACATCGTCGAGATAACAGAGAAGGCTCAGGAAGTTTTGGTCTCCGAAGATGGCCATCATCATCCTCATGAAGGTCACGGGACTGTTGCATAATCCTTGTGGAAGCCTGTTATATTCATACAGTCCAAAAGGTGACGTGAATGCAGTGAACCTCCTGTCTTGGTCATGAACCTCCACATTGTAATATCCCAAAGTCAGGTCCATTGTAGAAAAAAACGCATTGCCTCCAAGAGCCGCCAGAGCATCTGCCTGATGAGGGAGTGGATGTGCATCTTTGACAGTGCGTGCATTTAACCAACGGAAGTCAGATCACAGCCGCAAGTCGCCATTTTTCTTCCACACTGTAACAAGGGGAGATGCATATTCACTCGTTGACTTTGATTATTTCACGCTCCTCCATTTCATCCAAAGCCTCACGTAGCCTCTCATAATGTGAAGGAGAGAGCCTACGGTATGGAAGTCTGAAGGGCTTTGTCACTGAGGTGAATGCGGTGTACGAAGTCTTTGGCTTTGCCACAGTCCAGCCTATGACGTGAGAAAACCGACTCATATCTGGCTAATAGATCAACTAATTTTCCTTTCCAATACGGAGACAAATGGCTAGAATCAACGTCGATATCCTGCAGTCCCAAGTCTTGCAATACAGAACTACTAGGTCTGTAAGGAGTACAGCCACTGCCTACAGTCAAACTCTCCAGACCACTACAGATGGACTGATTGTCAGTCTTGGCTACATTGCACTGAATGTCTGCTGTTTGTCTCTCAGTAAGGCAGGAATAGTCAGAGTCAAAATCTTCTAGAGCAACACAGGGATAGACGTCCACAAGCTTGCAGTTGCGTCTCAGTGTAACTGGCTTGGATGAGGGATTAATGACCTTTACTGGGACCCAGCCATCTCCCCATAATGGCGTCACAATTCTCCCTATCAATACAGTTCTCGGCATTGTGTGTGCTTCACTTGGCTCGACTATAACTGTGCTACCAGCAGACATTCAGTGCAATGAATGAGGATACATAAATCAATCATAAAACATTGGTGCCGTGACCCAGACGGGAGTGAGGTTTAGGGGGGGTGAGTGTAACGGTAGCCAGCGAGTAGAGGGCTGCGCAGTGAGTATACCTCACTCCCCCGACACCTGAAGACACGTGTTAGCGACCGATGCTAGTGACTAAGGGTTTTAGCCTCCTTGCTAGCACGCCCGCCTCCCATCCCGAGGGTCGCCGGTTTGAGTCCAGTGTCATACACAACGCAGAGTCAGTCACACCTATGTGCAAAAATATTAAGCTAAATTGTTCTCAATTGAAAGATACATTATGTCGAGTTCCTTTTTTAGCTATTTATTGTACATTGCATTTGTGCGGTTGAACGAAGTGTGGAGATCTGTGTCAACGATAGCTAGCTGTTAATGCAGCTTAAAACTAATATAAATGCGGAAGTAGGCCTACGAGCGCTGTCTTTTTGCGTTGGAGCCGAAATTATATTACAATGTTTCACAACATAATCCCATGTACTTTAAATGTGTTGAACTGTTAACGAATACACTTGAAATGGGCCTACTAGATGTTGTCTTATTGCAGTTTTAGGGATCGCATTATGGTGTCCTAATAAGTTTTAGTTTAGTTTTGTCGTGATAGCTAATGTAGTCCAGGCTAAAGTAAAGAGATACTGGCCTGTGTGTTTCTTTTTCAAATGAAGTGAAGCAGATTAATAATCTTTCAGAAATATTCGTTTTTTTCTGTAAGATAACTCTTAAAAGATGGGCCACTGATTTACAAATAATCCAGGGGGTTAGTAAAGTCAATAAAAAAAAAAAAACAATTCAGTAAAGAACAAATGAAATTCATGATTTGACCAAAAAATCTGTTTTCTACTTTACATTATTATACTGTAAGGGTGAATTTCATTTGTTAACGGTACATGATGTTTTTCTGAACAAACGAAACTGCATAATTTCAACATAATTACATTACTGCATTCTTCCACTGCTATCCATTATGTTAGATTTACTTAAACATAACTGTGCAGTTCAGAGCACTCACCAGAACAGCCACCATTTTGAGGAGGACTGAAGTTTAATTATCAGTGCATTCGGTGGCACATGTAGCCTACTTTTCTGTCTCGCTGATAGCCTAAATTTTGCAACTGTTTGCTAAACCATTTTGTTTTATTGTTTGTAGTTACCTGTGAACATAATCCAATGCAATGTTTCTGTGTTTTGTAATCAATATGCCTTGCACACTTCGTTTTAGCGACAGCTAAGTTTTATATTGCCATGCTTGCTGGCCAGTACAATTGGATAGGTAACCTGTAGTTGAACTCCACTTGTAAAGATGATACAGGTGTGGTGATCGTGTTTTTTAATATAACGTTAATGTTAGAACATAGGTTTAACTGTTCATCCATCATTGCAATATTAGTTTAGTGCTTCTTAAAATAATGCTATGCTCTGTCATAAACCTAAACGTTTGGGTAGCAAGCTAATGCTGGCTAACATTAAATAAATTACAAGCTGCAGAGAATGAAATACCCTCACAGCAGAATAATTTGTGTGTTGCTTCCACTGAACCAACCAACCTCTTTAGTCTAATTTGCATAATTTATTTTAAATCTTCAGCATTATTTGCGAAATACATTTGTTTTAGTTTCTTTGCTGTAAAAATATACAAGGCAGAATATAGATTTTTGTTGATGAAGTGTCTTTATTGAAAGCAAAAAGTACTCCGTGAAGTTTGAATGTTTTCTGTTGCACCATCTTTTGCTAATGTAAAACAATGTGGGTAGAGAACAAAGTGAAAATTTGTGGATTACATACTGTGTACTTTTTAATAAATGATGTACATGTATTGAGTAGGCTAATGTGTACTAAATGCAACTGAAACAGCTATTTAAGCAGGCTTTAACTAAATAAATAATTTTTAAACCTTAAATGCTATGCTTAGAGTAAACTTGTATAGAATACATCACTGCTGATTAGAATTTAGTTAATCACATTTAACTAAATATCTGGAGTAGGAAAATCAAGTGGTTTCAACTCCAATATGGCTACCGATAAGAGATTTAATCAAGTTTCTCTACTGATTTGGTTAAATGTTGAACAGAATTTGAGTATCACAAGCAAAAAAAAAAAAGTTAGAAATACTTATAAAGCTGATGCAAATAGTTTCCTCAATTTTTTTTTTTTTTTTTTTTTTTAGTAGAGCAGACTCAGGTTTTATTTACAGTGTGCAGACATTGTTGCTTCATTGCTGCAAATGGTGCATATTTGAAAACTCTTAGCAACAACGTAAGCAACAGCTTTTGAATGTGAAACTGGTATATTCTAAGTTGAATAGTAACAACCATTCCAATTAGTTGTTCATCTCAGCCTTTAACTTTTAACATAGTGAAGTCATTGATAGGTTCTTACATATTTCAGGTTTCGAGAATATTGTGTTACTGCAGTCATCCAGTAATAACAAATTATCTCCATCTCACTACTGAAGAGACTAGTGCAAAAACTTCCTTAATTTGTTTTGCTTTCTGTACTATAGTGATAAATTTTTCATGTTGGAAAAGAACTGTGAAATTCATGTATGCTTTGAAGTCAAGCAGTCATGAAATTTGTTGTCTTTACTGTTCACTTGTAGTCTTGTCCTTGTTTATACTTTCTAGGTTCACTCGTTCCCTGTCAATGCATAATAGACTACATCATGTGAGACATTCTCCTCTCTCTTTTCTTTCAGGTAATTCTTGAGATTCAGAGTGGCCTCATTTGGGAATTAGGGGCCTACAAGATCTTGGGGACATCAGATCTGAGAGATAATCATGTTAATATTGTGCATCTATTTTTCATGTGCAATGGTACTTTTTCACAACTTTCAACTCTGCATCAGTGCATGTGGTGAAGCTAAATATGCAGTGAATGGAGGATGTTGTCCTATGTGTGGTCCTGGTGAGTCAAACTATCACTGTTCAGTCAAGTGATCACAAGAGATTCAGTTAAGATTCATCACAGAATACAGTCTACAGAAAACTGTTAAAAGTATATGGCTTAAATTTTCACAGATAGTACATATTTATTAAACAATAGATTTTTGACAATCACAACAATATTGATGAAAACAGAACATGATATTGATTTTTGTTTTCTTTTAGGACATCTTGTCCACAGACATTGTTCTGAGTCTACATCCACGTCATGTGCACCCTGCTCTAAATCTACTTTCACTGATTCACCCAATGGGCTAAGTCACTGTATCTCATGTACAGTCTGTGATTCCAGTGAGTGTGTCCTTTGATTTAATCATATTGAGTTTCTCTGACATAAGTGCCAGACCAGTTCACTGTTACATTTACACAATTCCTGTTTCCTTTGTAGAAAAAGGGTTAAGAACAAAGACAGAGTGCACATACACTGCAGACACCATCTGTGAACCACGTGAAGGATTTTACTGTATTGACCAACACAAACCCAGTTGTAGAGCAGCTGCTGAATATTCAAAATGTAAACCTGGACAATACATCAAACAAAATGGTCTGTACCTGTAGAGTGAACTTGTTTTGGTCACTCATCAACATGCCACTACATGTCATAATTCACAAATAGCCAAACTGTATAAAACAAATAAATGAATAATCCGATCAGTGTTGTGTATCTTCTGTGTTTTAATTTGTTGGCAGTCATTCCTGCTTTGTAACAGAGGCATTGAACTTTGATCAACATCTGTTAAAATTCTGTCAGTGGTATTTCTACTCTGTTAATGACAAATTTTCATGTTTGTTTTTGTAGGAACAGCAGATACAGACACTGTGTGTGGTGACTGTGTTGGTGAAACTTACTCAGACGGTTCATTCTCATCCTGTCTGCCACATACACAGTGAGTTTACTGCAAAGTAATTCCAGATAGATTCTTCAGTGTAACATGATAATATTGTGGTTTTATTTCATCTGACGGATGTGAGAATTCTGTGTTCATTGTACATTAGCACTGTCTGTAAGACTATTCCAAATGGATTTTTCAGTGTAACACATGAATCTTCAAACACACATAATGATGTGATTTTATTTAATCTGACAGGTGTAAGAGTTCTGATGGAGTTGCGAGATGGGAAAAAAGACCAGGAACTCATTCATCAGATACTGAATGTGAAGAAAAACATATAGTTCCCATCATCATTCCGGTTTTGTTAGTTATAATTATTGCAGTGGGATCAGGACTTTTTTATTTTTGTTGGTCCAAAAAAAGAAAATCGGTGCTTTCAGGTATGTTATTTTTTTAAATAAAGAAATTATACATCTTATCAGCACATTTACTTTAAGCCTTTGAGTATCACATATTTGTACAGAGTTCAGTGCTAGTTTTGGTTTACTAGTTGCATTCATCAGGCATGAACCAAACACATTAATTTACCCCCAAAAGTAAAAAACTGACAAAAAAACTGTCTGAAAAGTGCACATTATTTGCTTGTCGTTCCTATTTTTAATTTGTGTGGTTTTTTTGTTATTGTTCTATTTTTTTCTTAGGATAGTTTGACCACGAAGGAGTGAAGCAGTGTTTAATTGATTCATCCAGTCTTCTCTCTGATTTTGTAGGAGGATCAAGCCCAGAGACAGACAGTGATGATGTGGAATCACCATCTTTAAACACGTTGACTGAAGTACAGACGGCATGTCCACAGTCTCATATGACAAGACAGGTGACGGAGGGAGAAGCCACTGAAGTTCAGGAGTTAAATGTAATTTAACAGTTGTCTTAACAGTGTCAAATACTGAACAACATGTTAATGAGCAAAACATTCTCACCCTGCCTTATGGGTGTCATGCAGTCCTTCAGGCTTTTGGTCTGTATGACCGAAGTTAACCAGGCCCTGATGCACACCAAATAACTGCTCTCAGACCACCTGAGACAGTTTCAGTCCACCTCCAAGAGAACTCTGGTGGGTTTTGTTTGTGGTAACAATCATCTTTGTGGTTCTCTCAACATTAAGAGACAGATTGTTGTCCTTGCACCAGTCTGCACGCAACATGAGAGAGAGAGAAAGAGAGAGAGGCTTTCAAAGAGATGTTGTGGTTTTACACACAACAGAACCTCTAATGTAGCCTAATTTAAAGACTAACTAGGCTCTGTCCTACAGCCCAACCCAAATCAACATGTGTCAGATTTTGAGGGTACAGAGCAGATGCTGACATGGCCAAACAACACTCACGCAAACTGAACTAAGATGAGTAGAGGACAAGTGATGAAGAGGTTAATTTCATTTTCAGTAACAGCAGAAAACCAGACTAAATCCTGATGGGATGGGCTCATAAGTTATCAGACAGGCCTGGTTTGTTTCTTCCTTTTATGCATTGAAAAGTGAAACTATACAGACATACTTTGTTGTTCTTATTATAGCCGCTCTGTCACCCATTACATTCTGATACTAGCTTATATCTTGTCTGCTTTGTTGAGCATACAATCTCTGGTACTTACTGCTGATGAACTATAGTCACTGTTTCAACTCATGCATGTTTTCTTTCATCATCAGGAGAGGAACAGACTGCAGCGAACAGTAAGGACAGCAGAACAAATTCATTGGTGTTCCCCTGGCCACCCTCCAGGAAATGTACTCTTCAAGAACCAGAAGACTGGCAGGGAAAAACCATTACAGATTCCTTGCACCCTGGACACAACCTTTTTCAACTCCTCCCCTTCGGCAGGCACTACAGAATCCTGTATACTGTGTGTACTGTGACTGTGTTAAAGAAAATTTAAGGATTCATAAAACTCATTCATTTTTTAATGAGTTGAATTGTTCTATTTATTAAATGTAACATGTGTTCTATGAACACTGTATGTATGTATATATATATATATATATCCTCTCTATTTTTGTAATAAAACCTTAACAGAGAAGTCATTTTGTAGTTTCTTACTCTGTACAACAGTTTTTTACTCTGTACAAATTATTTGCTTGTCATTCCTGTTTTCTGTTTTGTTTGCTGTTGTTGTTGTTTTCTTTTTCTTTCTCCTTTTTTTCTTCATTTGAAGCAAGAAGGTCTCGGGTTCGGTTCCCGGCCGGGTGGCAAGGGTCCTTTCTGTGTGCAGTTTGCATGTTCTCCCCGTGTCTGCGTGGGTTTCCTCCGGGAGCTCCAGTTTCCTCCCACAGTCCAAAGACATGCAGGTTAGGTGAACTGGAGACACTAAATTGCCCTTAGGTGTGAGTGTGTTTGTCTATGTGTCTGCCCTGCCTTTCGCCCTATGAGCACTGGGATAGGCTCCAGCACCCCCCGCGACCCTTTAATTAGATACAAGGCTTTGTTTAAAGTGCTGAGATTGCTAAACAGGCAAACCGACATGGACAGTAATGTAGGGGTTGTCAGGCCCGTAGACCATATTACCCATAACTCCCTGCTTGACCGCATGGGTAATCCGTACCCATCTTCTCAGATTTCACTGTAACGGTATTGGATACAGCAATGGAGCCAGATACCAGATACAGTGATGATGCAATTTTCGCCATAAAACCGCGGAAAATTCCAAACTCTCTCTCTTTCCGGTTCTTCAATTCTACAACTCCCTGGCAGCGGCTCGCTCTAGCAGCAGCTCGCTAGCAGCAGGTGTCTCTTTTCTCTGCCGAAGAAAAGGACAAGGAAACAACGAAGCGAGATATTTGTACAGCCTAAGTCTAATGTACTTTCTCTCGCGCAGTTGCGACTTTAACTTCATCCGGCTAGTTACACTGTAACGCACACAGTTTTCGACCGAAGAAAAGGCGACCGTATCCCTTTTTATTTCTTTAAACGTCGATTAACTAAATCAAGACCCTTCAAGATCATTGTACGAGTCACCGAGCCCCGAAGATCTTCAAGTGACAAGGGAAAGAACCTCTCCCTGGACCTGCGAATCGCACTGCTCATCAGACCACCAAAGACGCACCTTCGGTCGCCACGCAATAAGCTATTCAAAGTAAGGCTGGCATCTGGGCATACTTTAGTATTAAGATTATATGCAGTTAAGGAAGGAAGTGTTGTTATTTGAATTCTTTTATGATTTAAATGTACACACTGTATTTCAGGTTCAATGCGGTTTTTAGCTGTTTGCTATTTTCTTTTGGTCACAACTAATGAAGGATATGAAGGATAGATCTGGCATGCGTTCTCTCTCTCTCTAACTCCCTTTTCCTGATTGCACACCTCCTACATTGGGATTGCAGCGTGACTTAAGGGTTGGGTAGAGTTGTTGAGTTTGGGGCCTACTTACTTGAGACTAGCTCTCAAGTTAGACATTCTTTGGTCTCTCGCACACATGCGCTTCTCGTTGCCACCCCCACTCTAGTTGGTGTCTAGCACACACGCTTGCACACTAAATCCTCATACCACGCATACCTCTTGCCTCTGCGCCTGCGCACAGCCTCTCTCCCTCGCTCCTCCTCCTCTTTTCTGTGCGCCTGCGCACAGCCTCTCTCCAAAGAACTCCTCCCTCTCTCTTCAGTGTGCAGCTGGGCACACGCCCACATACACGCACGCGCTCTCTCATCTCTGGTCTAACACTCATTCAGTCCTACACTGAATACCTGTACATAGACTCATCACCGTTACATTACCATTTACCCTTTGATCATTCTATTTGCTGCTGATTATTGATTGTACCATATCAGTATTAGTTTGCCAAGTAGTACTGATTATGTTAATAAATAGTATCTTTGAAATAAACTGTTGTCCTGTCTGTTTCTGCCACATTATTCACTGAATGCCAACCTCTGCCATCAAAGCACTCCCAATTACCTTCATCAGCCTGGTTGTTCATGAGTGTTATGGGTTTGGTAGTGTAATTGTAATACATTAGTACTGCAATACTCTCTAAGACTGTAGCACAGTGTTACAGCTAGCTTATCCCATTGATCTTAGTTGTTAATTAATAAAATATTGAACACCCAAATTAATGGTTAATAAATTATATGAGACTGATTTTATGAGACAGGATTAATAGATCAATCACACCTACATCTTTTGGTTTCCCTATGTTAGGATTGCAATTGTACCTACAGTAAAGAGAGAATGATTTATGATAGGATTAGAGATGCGTGGATTCCTACAAAACTGGCTCGAGTGGAGAATGAGATGATGGTCAGATACCAGTGGCTGATGATCATGGTTTCCCCTCCAATCAGAACTTTCTTTTTGATATTCATAATGGTGTCACAAATGCTCTGAGATGTAGGATGCAAGGGCAGAACCTGGCTATTATAATCCAAAACGTAATCCAAAATCCAACTCACAGTATCAGGCCAAATCTGGTGCATAATAGTGAAACTACAGAAAACTAAACAGGGACTTAGATACTAATGAAGAATAAGGTGGCTGATAGGCCTCACGAAAGCTTACAGAAACAAGCAGACCAACAGGAACAGGGAAACAAAACAGGAACAAATATCTTCAACAGAAAGTACATGGCTCAGTGAGAGACTTTGTACCAGACTGATGAAAACACAGCAGTCAAATGAGTGTACATCCCAGTAACTGAATTAGACAGAGAACAGGGGACAAAGGTGAACATGATGACTATGATGTTTTGGTAATGAATGAGTTAGTACATGCACAGGTAAACAGAGTTATGGTTTGACCGGAAGAATGTGCTAAAGACAGTAGTTAGGTATGTTATTGTGTCTGTGTGAAAACAAATCTTCTTAAAAGTTTATGAAACTCATTCATTTGTTAATGAGCTGAATTGTTCAATTGACTAATTGATACATCAGTGAAGGACGCTGACATACTGTACAAATTTTTCATAAATTCAAACATCATATATACTCAGCAGTATCATTCTCCGGTTCCCTATTCCATAATAACTAGTGACTGAACCATACTGAAACTTCCTTCTTTTTAAAAAAAAATGTAAATCATCACACATCTTCTTGATAAAATTCTTTTTTCCATTGTTTATCTTACTTTCCCAATGTATAAAAAAATTATACATTTTACTGTAATTTACAGTCTTGTTTGAAAAGCATACATTGCAAATGCAATTCTACAATAATTGAAAAATTTATCTTACAGGTGATATTTTTAAATGTAAGATTTTAAATGCAACATATTATGTTCTGTGATCACTGTGCATATGTGCTCTCTGTTTTTGTAATAAAACCTTGTCAGAAAAGTCATTTTGTAGGTTCTTACTTGGTACAACAGACATGATTGTTTAAGAATTATGCAGACTGCAGTGACATGCCTGTATTTAGCAGTGGTAAGACACACAGTGACAGTATCACTTCGATATGCTCACTGTTTTTGGTAAGACATCTGAGAAGTAAACTAGTGGACACATAATTAAGCTAATACATAGTGACACAAGACAAGAGCCTTTTCACTTGGTGCTACATTACAACTCTAGAGAAAAAAAAATGCCTCCAAATATTGCATCAGAGACACCCATCACATGTCTTCCACAGCCAGACCTTGCTAGAAATTGCAGGATGACGCAAGGCAACCTGACAACTTTAGTGGTGGAGAACTCATGTTGGGTTACACACATTTATACATATGGCCTTGTAAGACACCAGTGAAAGCACTTCTTAAGGGTTTCACACTGTCTTATGACAGCAGTATTCTTAGCAGCGGCATTGCTCTATGTTGCTGCTCTAAAAGTATTCTTTATGTGTTCTGTGATCTTTCTATGTGTGCTGCACTCTGCCTTCTTAGTGACAGCAACTACTGCACACAAGTTAGAGAAGTCGCCCTAAAGAAGTCATGAAAGAGAACAAAATGTTTTTTTAGCGACTGTAAGAAACACTGTTTATCGCTAATCGACTGAGAATAATTCAATTCATGCTTATTTTGTAAGAATGTGTCTCTAGAGCTGTTTGTCTGAAATGTGTTGGCCCAAGTTAAGGGCGGACGTTAAACCTTGCATAACACATCTACAGTCCTTTACAGAGCATGACACTGAAGTATTTTATCAGCCTACATTCTGGTTTTACCACTGTGGAGAACAGCGTGGAAATACATCTGTGGTCCAGTCTGGTCATCTGATCTTCTGTTCTCTTATGTCATATGTCAGCTGGCCTTATATGCTGATTGATGCTGTTACTGTTGCTGGGAACAAAAAACACTTCCTGTTTTCGGTTACTTAGAAACGGAATGTGAGCCTATTCAATCAGATTCTACTACAAAATTGGACATTTTTTTCTTTAAGTGGACTGTATTCAGCATTCCTAAATGTACATTAACTATATGTAAAAACGGAATGTTTACAGTGGTCTATGTGTATCTATCCTTGTGTTTTGATTTGGGTTTCTAAAATGTTGTATTTCTCATTTGAAAACGTCAAAGCTTGTTTCAAACAAAGCCTGTTTAAAATACACTCTGAGTTTGTTTTCACCCAGTAATACCACAGACAAGATTTTGAGGCAAGAGAAGTTGACTCAAAGCAACTGAATGCATTGTGGCACATTGTGTAAATGGCACTGCGTGACTGAAGGACACACCTTGTTCCTTTGACAGCAGCAGGCATTGTTTTCATATGATTCCAGACACAGCTTATCACAAAGTGCAGTTTAATAAATAGTTATTTATCTCATAAGACTTTATAAAGCAGTGCAGATTTGGAATATTTAAATCCATAGTTTGATTTTGTGTTGGGTCATTTGACTGTCTAATATGTCGGTGGTAAAGTCATACTGTCTGCTCTTTTTCATTTTCCAGGTTCTGTTATTGTCCCCAACACGACACCCACAACCTCACCCACACTCCATCAGTCCTGTGGTTATTTTTTAGGAGACTTTCACAGCTAACTGCAGTCTCAACTGCATCCTCATTGTCCAGTGTCCTTACATTCAGTCATCTAATGGCAAATACACTTTTACCTCTGCATCCCAAAGGAATCATTTTGGTCTTGGTACTTTCTGACACTTCCAACGATTGCAGTCAGTTAAATCACAGAAACTATTACTGCTCATTCAAAGACATCGCAAGGGATCCAATTAAGAGGTGTCACAGAATACCGTACCAAACCATAGTCTGATGAGCATAACTGAAAGAATTGTGTCTGTCTCTCCATCTTCAGTTAACCAAGAGTGAAAAACAAGGTTTATAGAATGAGTTCATCTGTGGAACAGTAACTAAGAGAAGAATTTGTATTTAGTCAATTTTATGCATTAATTAAATGAAACATACTGAAATTGCCATGGGAAAAGCTGTTTTAAATTTTGAAGAGTCTTCATGTCATAGTGAAGCCAGTCCAGTCACGTTACAGCAAAGACAAATATATCACAGCTAAGGCTTGTTATTGAATTATAACATTTTCTTTGATGAAAAGAGAACATAATGCTGATTCTATCTTGTCCACATGCATGGTTCTGAGTATTCAGCTACATCATGTACACCCTGTTCTCCATCTACTTTCACTGATTTACCCAATGGGCTAAGTCACTGTTTCCCATGTACAGTCTGTGATACAAGTGAGTGTGTCCTATGATTTAATCACATTGAGTTTCTCTGATATAAATGTTAGAGCAGAAAATGAGTGTAAAATACTTTAGATTAAGTTATTCCTAATTGGCTTAAATTCAGTGGTGTAAAGATTAAACCAATCAGAAATTAATTTAATCAAATGCATAAACAGTACTACAAGGAAATATTAATATACACAAGGAACTTGTCTCCTGTAAGGTGTAGAACAAAACTTCTTATAGATCTGATCTTTGAATAACTGAACATTTCGAACGACTCAAAGTGTATTATGAAGTTTATGTTGCCCCCTAGTGGAGAAATTGGAGGTGGTTGTTGACAGATTCCGAACTGAGAACATAAGAGATGACTCCTTAGGAGTTCAAGATATTGTATCAAAACATTTCACATAATATCCCATATGCAGCAAATATGCTCAGTTGTGTTAAGGAATATATTTGCAATATTACAGGTTGTTGTATTGCACTTTTAGTTATCACATGGTGGTATCCTGCTGTAAAAGTTTGTTAAGTTTCGATTTGTTGTTAGCCTATTTAGTCATGCCCCAAAGTGAGGAGAAACTAGCCCAGGCTCTTTTTGTTTTGTTTTCAAATGAAGTGAAAGGAGATAAATAATCTTTCACAAATATTTTGCTGTAAGACATCTCTTACAAGGAGGGATACACGAACATGATTCCTTTATTCCTGTAAACCCTGCATATTTATAACACCTTAGTGATGATTTGTGCATTTTAAATGTCAAACTAATATATTCTAAGTCAAACAGTCACAGAAATGCAATGAAGTTGTTCACTTACACATTTGCCTTCGTACATGGATAAGTCAAAACTTTTACATATTTCACATTTCAGGAACATTGCGTTAATACAGCATTAAAACTTCCTTAACTCATTTTTCTTCCTGTGGTACAATGACAATATTTTTGTTGCTGGAAAAGAAGTATCAAATTAACTTCTGCTGTGAAGTCAAGCAATCATGAAATGTGTTGTGTTTATTTTTCACACCTTGTCTATTCCTTGTTGTTTATACTTTGAAGCTTTTCTCTGTTCCCTGTTAATAAAAAAAATGTGATTTAAAAAAATTTGTTCTCTCAGAGTGAATGCCCCCTCCAGAGATGAAAACCAGCCTCATTTAAGAATGAAGAGCATCAGAGGTCTTGGGGACATCATAACTCAAAAGAGGATTATTATGTGAATACTGCACGGCTATTTTATATCCACAATCACACTATTTCATAATATTCATCTCTGCATCAGTGCATGTGGTAAAGCTGAATATGAAGTGAATGGAGAATGTTGTCCTATGTGTGGTCCTGGTGAGTCAAACTATCACTGTTCATTCAAACACAACACACAGGATTCAACTGAGAGCTGTCATAGAATACCGTACCAAACAAAAAGTCTGATGAATATAACTGAAAGGATTGTGTCAGTACTCCATCTTCAGCCAACCAAGAGTGAAAAACAAGGTTTATAGAAAAGTTCATATGTGGAACAATAACTAAGAGAAGAATTTGTATTTAGTCAATTTTATGCATTAATCAAATGCTAGAAATACCCTGATATTGCCTTGAGAAAAGCTGTTTTAAATTTTGAAGAGTCTTCATGTCATAGTGAAGCCAGTCATGTTGCGGCAAAGCCACGATGAACACATGACAGCTCAGGCTTGTCACTGAAACAAAACGTTTGGTAAAGAATTACCACATTTTCCTTTAGGATGTTATGTGTACAGGTATTGTTCTGAGTATACATCTACATCATGTATACCCTGCTCTCCATCCATTTTCAGTGACTTACCCAACAGACTAAGTCACTGTTTCCCATGTACAGTCTGTGATTCCAGTGAGTCTGTCCTATGATTTGATCACATTGGGACATTTCTCTGACATAAGTGCTAGACCAGTTCACTGTTACAATTACACAATCAGATACTGAATGTGATAAAAATGTATACAGTTCCCATCGTACTTGGTGTTTTATGTGGAGATGTAGTTATTTTAGTGGGATTAGCATGTGAGACTGGGAAAAAAAGAAAATGAAAACTTCAGTTTTGTTATTTGTAAATAAAGAAACCATACATTTGATCAGCACTTCTGTGGTTTGCCTGTCCTCCCTGACAGGCGATATCTGTGTTTGTTTATTTAGCTCACCGGAATCGTATGTTGTTTCATCCAATCTTCTCGATGTTTTTGTCGGAAAAGCAGATAAAAGGACAGATGGTGACAATGGAAAATCACTAACACTAAACTGAGAGGGAGAACACACTGAAGATCAGCAATATAGTGGAGCAGCTGTCTTTTTAATGCCACCTGTAGATCATCATATTTCTGTATATGGCCGTTTTTCACATTCATAACACAGTTTGTGTACGTCTGAGTGACTGCAATAGGATGAATGTTATAACTTGCATCAGGATAGGAAATGGATGGGAAATCCTCTCCTTGAAATATGCCAGGAGGACCTGAGTGACCCATGGACCCTCAGCAGTATCATAACCCATGAAGAGGACAACTTTATTTCCTGTTTTGATCTTGAAAATGCTGGAGAATCGTTCTTCCCTTTTCTTGGAAGGACTGCTCCGATTGAGACGAAACTGGAATATCTGTCAGTGTGCGGAAGTCCTTTTTAGATCTATTCTTCTGAAATATACAGGTTAGGCCATTTTCCCTTAGGCTCTGCAATTGAAGGCCCAGTTGTGACATAGATTTGAAAGAACATACATGACTTCCATCAATCTTTTCACTGCCCTCAGTCTGTCACTGATTCACAGAAGTACAGATGTACTTTTGTTTTTTCTTTCTGTGTACCCCTCTGTTCTGTTCCACCTCTGTTTGGTATTTTTTTATATATATATATATAATTATCATTTGCCCATCAGTGCATGTTCTTTTTTATAATGCTCATAGGAGTCATGTTACATCTAAATGCCACTGTGTATGAACCCAACCATTGATGTCCCTATCTCACTTTCATATGCATGTCTTGTTTCTATTCACCTCCTCACCCAAGTCCTCCTGACACAAACTGAACTCAGATGACTGGAGGGCAAATGTGGACCAGGGTTTTTCCCTGTCTTTCACCCTGTGAGCGCTGGGATAGGCTAATTAGGATAGGCGGCTTTGAAAGTGAGTATTTGACCAAATTTTATTCAACAATAGTCTAGGAAACAGAGACACAAGAAAACAGAACAGGGACAGTGCAGGATACAAAAGAACTCAGATTCAAAGGATGCAGGAACATACTGTTGGAGAAAATAAAATGTTTCTGTGTAATCATTGTGAGTTAAATCATTTTAATTATGCAGCCAGTTTTATGTGTATTAATCATTTTTAATTAGGACGAGATTTGTGAAAAATAACTGGGGAAGAAGGGGAGATACTCCATCTGAGTGTCAGGCGGGCAAACATTCAAAAGAGTCGAGTAGTAAATATTGGTGACAAAACTGGGGTCATTTTTAATTAAAAAGAGAGCGCAATGAAAATAATGTTGTGGACCTGAATGGATGAAAAATCTGCAGCTGTGGCCAGCAGGTTGAGATTTGAAACTTGTTATAAAACTTGATGCATCCAGAGGGTTGTTAGTTGCTCCTGGGAACAGCTCAGTTTGTTATATGTTGCTTTAAATGCATGCAATAAGCTTATATTGCATCAGATTCTGTGCGCTTGAACTGTTTATTTTGGAAACAAGGGAACAGTGTGGTTTGGAGTCTCGGCTATATCTTGCCTTGGCTGAAGATTCACCCACAATACACCAGGTAGATCCACGTTAGGTTAAGACTTCACAAGGAGACAGAGAAATGGCAGGAGTATTTATAGTGACAGTAAATACGTACTGATGAACAAAAACAAGTGCGCAATGGCCGAATACTGAACTGAATGAACCAAGGAAAACAAGTGACTAAACAGAATACAGCCAGTAGAGGGGGATCTTCCACACCATACCCGTAGCGATACCTGGTGCTGGAGGAATGCGTGACAGCTGATCACGTGACTATAAAAAAAAGAAAGAAAAGAAAAACGCCACACTCCGCAAAACATCAAAAGTAAGGATAATTTATATTACTATTAAGCCATCTATTTCTTCTTGTTATCAACTACATGTAGACCTCTGTGGTTTCACAGGTCAATCCGTCGTGTCCATCGATTTGTTTTTGGGTTTTTTTGTGTTGGAGCCAAAATCATCATATATTGTTGTGATTCAAATAAAAAAATCCCACGCACCTTAAATGTGTAGAACCTTGCTAAAGAATAAAGAATGAACTATTACATGTTGTTGCATCGCAGTTTTAGGAATCACCTGAGTGTCCTCTCGTAAAGGTTTGTTTAGTTTCAATTTGTCGTTGTAGATTATGTAGGCCTATAGAGGGCCAGAGTAAAGGGGAACTGGCCTGTGTGGGGTTTTTTTTTTTCCTCAAACTAACTCGTGATATGCAGACGCTATTGCTTCATTTCTGCAGACAGTGCATATTTGAAAACACTTGGGGACAACTTAAGCCATACAGTTTAGCTGTTGATTTCAGTCTTCTACTATGAACATACTGAAGTCAGTGGTAAGTCAAAGTCCTTACATATTTCAGGTTTCAAGAATGTTGTGTTACTGCTGTCATCCAGTAATAACAAACTATCTCCACCTCACTGCCAAACTGACAAGTTTCCTTAATTTCCTTAATTTGTCTTTTTTCTGTACTACAGTGATAATATTCTTCTTGTTGGAAAAGCAGTATTAGATTTGTCTATGCTGTGAGATCAAGCTATCATGAAATTTGTTGCTTTTACTGCTTACTTGTAGTCTTTTTCATTGTTGATGATACTTTTCAGATTCACTCTTTTTCTGTCAAAGCATAACATTTCATTAAGAAAATTCTCCTCTCTTTTCTTTTAGATAATTCTCCAGAGATTAGACCCATATGAGAAGGAAGAGCCTAAAAGTTTTTGGGGACATCAGATCATAAAAAGAAGATAATTATGTTAATATTGCACATCTATTTTTTACATGCAGTGGTTCTATTTAATAACTTTCATCTCTGTATCAGTGCATGTGGTTTGGCTCAATATGAAGTGGATGGAAGATGTTGTCCTATGTGTGGACCTGGTGAGTCAAGCTATCACTGTTCATTCACATGATCACAAGGGATTCAATTAAGAGTCATCACTGAATACAGTCTAAACCAAACTGTTACAAATATATTACTTCAATTTTCACAGATAAGATTTATTTATTAAAGCAATCATTTATGGTAGAAAAAATTACAACAGTGTTTTTGAAAAAAAAAGAAAATAAACATAATATTGATTTTTGTCTTCTTTTAGGATATCATGTGTACAGACATTGTTCTGAGGATGCAGCTACGTCATGTAAACCCTGCTCTACATCTACTTTCACTGATTTACCCAATAGACAAAGACACTGTTTCCCATGTACTGTCTGTGATTCCAGTGAGTTTGTGTTTTGATTCGATCATATCAAGTTTCTCCGACATAAGAGCCAGACCAGTTCACTGTTATATTTACACAATTTCTGTTTCTTTTGTAGGTCAAGGGTTAAGAACAAAGACAGAGTGCACATCTACTGCAGACACCATCTGTGAACCACGTGAAGGATTTTACTGTATTGACCAACACAAACACAGTTGTAGAGCAGTTGTTGAACATTCAAAATGTAAACCTGGACAATACATCAAACAGAAAGGTCTGTACCTGTAGACTGAACTTGTTTTGGTCACTCATCAACATGCCACTACATGTCATAATTCACAAACAGCCAAACTGTATAAAATAAATAGATGAATAATCCAACAGACTGATCAGTGTTATGTATCTTCTGCTTTTTAATTTGTGAACAGTCATTCCTGCTTTGTAACAGAGGCATTAAACTTCGATCAACATCTGTTAAACTTCTGTCAGTGGTATTTGTCCTCTGTTAATGACAAATTGTAATTTTTCTGTTTGTTTTTGTAGGGACAGCAGATACAGACACTGTGTGTGGTGACTGTGTTGGTGAAACTTACTCAGACGGTTCATTCTCATCCTGTCTGTCACATACACAGTGAGTTTCCTGTAAAGTAATTCCAGATAGACTCTTCAGTGTAACCTGATAATATTGTGGTTTTATTTCATCTGACAGATGTGAGAATCCTGTGTTCACTGTACATTAGCATTGCCTGTAACACTATTTCAGTTAGATTCCTCAATTTAATGTATTAATAATTTAACACAAATAATTATATGATTTTATTTAATCTGACAGGTGTGAGAATTCCATGGATGTTATGAGACGGGTAAAAATACCAGGAACTGATTCATCAGATACTGAATGTGAAGAAACATATATAGTTCTCATCATCGTTCCTGTTTCACTTGTATTTTTAATCATTGTTTTTGCTGTGGGATCAGGACCTTTATATTTTTGTTGGTACAAAAAAAGAAAATCGGTGCCTTCAGGTATGTTATTTCTAAATGTAGAAATCATACACCTTATCAGCACATTTGCTTTAAGCTTTTGAGTGGGAATCACATATTTTTACAGAGTTCAGTGCTAGTTTTGGTTTATTAGTTGTATCCATCAGGCATGAACCAAACACATTAACTTACCCCAGAACTAAAAAACTGACAAAAAAAACTGTCTGAAAAGTACACATTATTTGCTTGTCATTCCTATTTTTAATTTGTTTGTTTGTTATTGTTTTATTTTTCTTCTTCTTTTTTTTTCTTAGCATTGTTTGACCACGAAGCAATGAAGCAATGTTTAATTGATTCATCCAGTCTCTCTCTGATTTTGTAGGAGGATCAAGCCCAGAGACAGACACTGATGATCCGGAATCACCATCTATAAACATATTGAATGAAGTAAAGCATTCATGTCCACAGTCTCATATGACTATAACATGGGTGACAGAGGGAGAAGCCACTGAAGTTCAGGAGTTTAACGTAATTTAACAGTTGTCTTAACACTGTCAGCTGTTGCACAACATGTTAATGAGGAAAACATTCTCCCCCTGCATTATGGGTGTCATGCAGTCCTTCAGGGACTTGGTCTGTATGGTCCAAGTTAACCAAGCCCTGGTGCATACCAAATAACTGCTCCCAGACCAACTGAGACAGTTTTGGTTCACCTCCAAGAGAGCTCGGGTATGTTTTGTTTGTGGTAACAATCATCTCTTTGGCCCTCTCAACATCAAGAGACAGATTGTTGTCCTTGCACCAGTCTGCACGCAGCATGAGAGAGAAAGAGAGTGAGAGAGAGAGAAAAAGAGAGAGAGAGAGAGAGACTTTCAAAGAGATGTTGTGATTTTACACACAACTTCTCCAAACAGAACCTCTAATGTAGCCTAATTTAAAGACTAACTAGGCTCTGTCCTACAGCCCAACCCAAATCAACATGTGTCAGATTTTGAGGGGACAGAGCAGATGTTGACATGGGCAAACAACACTCACGCAAACTGAACTGAGATGAGTAGAGGACAACTGATGAAGAGGTTAATTTCATTTTCAGTAACAGCAGAAGAACAGCCTAAATCCTGATGGGATGTGTTCATAAGTTATCAGACAGGCCTGGTTTGTTTCTTTTTTTGATGCATTGAAAAGTGAAACTATACAGACATACTTTGTTGTTCTTATTATAGCCGCTCTGTCACCCATTACATTCTGATACTAGCTTATATCTTGTCTGCTTTGTTGAGCATACAATCTCTGGTACTTACTGCTGATGAACTCTAGTCACTGTTTCAATACATGCATGTTTTCTTTCATCATCAGGAGAGGAACAGACCACCAGAATAGGAACAGACTGCAGCGAACAGTAAGGACAGCAGAACAAAAGCATTGGTGTTCCCCTGCCCACCCTCCAGGAAATGTGCTTTTCAAGAACCAGGAAATAGGCAGGGAAAACCACTACAGATTCCTTGCACCCTGGACACAACCTTCTTCAACTCCTCCAGAATTCTGTAAACCAAAAGTTGACCCCCAAAAAGTAGAGGTGTAATATAGGTTTAGGCCTATATTTGGCAGATAATGCATCCTCCAATAATGGCATCGCTATAGCCTTTAAACCCAAACTGTAACAGGTTAGGGTGCTAAAAAGTAGCCTGATGATTCACGTTGGCAGTGATGAAATGCCTTGTATGTTGTGTACCGCTGGTAAACTCCAATCACTGTGTCAACTTAGGCATGTATTTTTTTCATCTCTTTGAGAGCTCTTCATTTGTTAAGGTGCCAAAAGAGACAAATAACCACAAATGCAGGAATGCCAGAGTACATTGTGATTCCAATATCATAAGTTGTTCTTTTTGTGCACGATTTTGTTGCAGAAATTGCAGAATGTTAGGTTTTCAAATCTGTCCAATCAGTTGAATTGTAATGATTGCAGAATGTAGTGGACTTTTGTAGTTGTGATGGATGTTTAGGCTCTGATTAAGGTAATGTAGCTATCAGCAATGTTCAGAGTGGATCTGATATGTTAGTAACATATTTATTTGCTTCTTCCAGTCATAGCTAAATTTAAACTGGTATGCAGAGAGAGGGCAGCTGGGATCCATTTGTTCATCTTGATCATGTTTAATTAGATACAAGGCTTTGTTTAAAGTGCTGAGATTGCTAAACAGGCAAACCGACATGGACAGTAAAGAGAGAATGATTTATGATAGGAGTAGAGTTGAATGGATTCCTACAAAACTGGCTCAAGTGGCGAATGAGATGATGGTCAGATACCAGTGGCTGATGATCATGATTTCCTCTTCAAATCAGAACTTTCTGTATAATATTTATAATGGTGGCACAAATGCTGTGAGATGTACGATGCAAGGGCAGGTCAAGGTCATTAAAATCCAAATCCAACTCACAGTATCAGGCAAAATCTGGGACAGTGAAACTACAGAAAACTAAACAGGAGCTTCAATACTAATGAGGAATAAGGCGGCTAATAGGCCTCACAAAAGCTTACAGAAACAAGGGAACCAACAGGAACAGGGAAACAAAACAGGAACAGAGATTTTCAACAGGAAGTACACGGCTCAGTGAGAGACTTTGCTTTGTTTTCATCAGTCTTGTACAGTCAAATGAGTGTACATCTCAGTAACTGAATTAGACAGAGAACAGGAGACAAAGGTGAACATGATGACTATGATGTTTTGGTAATGAATGAGTTAGTACATGCACAGGTAAACAGAGTTATGGTTTGACCAGAAGAATGTGCTAAAGACAGTGGTGAGGTATGTTATTGTGTCTGTATGAAAACAAATCTTTTTAAAAGTTTATGAACTCATTCATTTATTAATGAGCAGAATTGTTCAATTGACTAATTAAATACATCGCTGAAGGACACTGACATACTGTTCAAATTTTTCATAAATTCCAACATCATATATACTCAGCAGTATCATTCTCCAGTTCCCCATTCCATAATAACTAATGACTGAAACTTCCTTCTTTTAAGAAAAATGCAAATCATCATCTTCTTGATGAAATTCTTTTTTCCATTGTTTATCTTGCTTTCTCAATGTATATAAATATACATTTTACTGTACCTTACTTTCTTACCTTACTGTTTCCAGCAAAGTTAAATGTACAGGAATTTACATGAGTTTTTACAGTCTTATTTGAAAAGTATACATTGCAAATGCAATTCTACAATAATTGTAAAATTTCTTACAGGTGATATTAAATGTAAGATTTTAAATGCAACATATTATGTTCTGTGATCATTGTGCACATGTGCTCTCTATTTTTGTAATAAATCCCTGTCAGAAAAGTCACTTTGTAGGTTCTTACTCGGTACAACAGACATGATTGTTTCAGAATTATGCAGAATGCAGTGACATGCCTGTATTTAGCAGTGGTAAGACACACAGTGACAGTATCACTTCGATATGCTCACTGTTTTTGGTAAGACATCTGAGAAGTAAACTAGTGGACACATAATTTAGCTGATACATAGTGACACAAGACAGGAGCCTGTTCATTCAGTGCTGGATTACAACTCTAGAGAAAAAAAATGCCTGCAAATATTGTTTCTCCTCAAAATTTCTCAATTAGCTCATCACAAATGTGCATCAGAAACATCTGTGCACATGTGTTCCACAGCCAGACCTTCCTTGAAATTGCAAGACAACACAAGGCAACCTGACAACTTTAGTGGCAGAGAACTTGCATCACCGTGGGTTACGCACATTTATACATATGACCTTACAAGACACCAGCGAAAGCACTTCTTACGGATTTCACACTGATGACTCAAACACATAAAGTCTTATTACAGTAATATTCTTAGCAGCGGCATTGCTCTATGTTCCTCGAAAGGAGACACTGGGGATAGTGTAGACTTCGCACTGACTGATCCGACAGGGTTTAAATAGGGAGATGTGTAATGGGAAACTAAAGTGAGGGCAGGTGTGCAGGAGGGGAGTGATCAGACCGGTGATTACTAAAGCACGGAATGAGCACGGAATGGTTGAGACTGGCGAGGGAGGAGGCAAGGTTGTTACACTTTTTTTGAACGCACACACTGATCGGTCATGTGGAAAGCCATGATGAGATTAGCTGAATTTGACAAAAAGTGTGCAGGATTACAATCACGGACACTACCTTTGACTTAAGACAACAGAATATGTTTTATGTTTGTGCGAGAATCTATACGAGAATCTATAGCCTGGCTACAGATTCAACACCTGAGGGATGCACTTAAAGCCTGTGGATACCCCAACTGGACCTTTGTGAACACAGCCACAAGATCCAGGAAGAACAACAGCACTGCGGCTAGTGAAGAAAAGAGGACAAAACGTAACAATGTTGTCATCCCGCACGTGTCTGGAGTGTCTGAGAAACTCAGGAGGATCTTCAACAAGCACCACATCTCTGTGATTTTCAAACCCAGCAACACACTAAGGCATAAACTGGTCCATCCAAAAGACCGCACACCCAAACACAAGAAAAGCAATCTAGTATATGCAGTCCAATGCAGTGAAGAATGCTCAGACTTATATATCAGGGAAACCAAAAAAACTCTAGAAAGATGCATGGCTCAACACAGGAAGGCCAACTCCTCTTGTTAAGTGACATATTGTTGTAAAATTATTTCGCTATGAAAGTGCTTTAGGTCAATCAACACTGGCAAGTAAACATTCCATTGTGAAAACTAAATTTACGCGTTAAATGCAATTACTTTCTTCTTCATCATCATAATACCAACACAGAGATACAAGCATCATCATTATCATGACTAATGGTAAATGAAATGTTCTGACCGGAAGTGGGCATGATTTGTACCAAAAGTCACGTTAAATAGGGCAAATGTTGTATTTCCTAAACTAATCCATTGGCAATGCAATTTTTGCCTTCAAAGCATCACATTGATTTGATATTGGCATATAATTAATTATGAAATATATGTCCACATCCTCACACTGTACTCTTCACCTCTCTCTCTCTTTCTCTCTCTCTCCCTCTTTTCTATTTTCATTTTTAACTAAATTAAGTTTTATGAACTTTGTGAGCCCTACCACCACCACCACCCCTTTAAGTGGGAGAAAAAACGACGGAAAAACATTGTGGTTTAAGTGTTAAGACCATTTGGTAAGAGTAGAGGGTCGACGACCACGTCAGTACATGAGAAAAGTTGTTGTTTGTGGATTCGTTTTGTAACATACGAGGCTACCATCGGTTAATTTGAGTGGTGTGGTGAAACAGGTTCCATTCAGGTGAGAAAGTGTCATTACGGATATCGTGCGCAAAAGCGCACTAGGGCAGGTAGCGCATGCACACTCAGTGCAAAACTGTATCAAAACACTGACATTTAGTCCTTACATCAGAGGAGACATAAGCTAAGCGAGAGACATGGCTTGGTTTGTTATTCTGCCTCTTTCAGTCTTCCCCGTGCTTAAGTCCTTTTCATTTTAGAGCTCCATTTACCTTTTTGTATAACCTGATTTAAATATGCGCGGCACGGTGGCGCAATGGGTAGCGCTGTCACCTCACAGCAAGAACTTGGAATGGATATGGATATTGCTCATAAAACAAAAGTTCTGTTTGACTAAATCGTAGGGTATATACATAAATAAGTGCAAAATGCATAAATACATTACATAAATTAATGCAAATCTTTTCTACCAACTTTTTTTCAGATGCAAGCAGACTAATCGTGGCCAAACCGGGTTGTGAAATCTCATTAGCCTGCTCTTGCATGTTAATCAAGGGCGGCTTGTTAACTTTAAGCGACGGACTCGAATAAAACGGACTCGAACAAAACGGACTGAAATGTGGTGATCAACACAGACTGTCAGGGAAACAAAAAATTACTGTCGGTTTTCTAGCAAAATTTTAAGTGATGCCGAGGTCCAGTTGACTGTGTTGTCTGTGGACAAGCTCGACGGGGGGCGCTATTTCTGCGGACCGAAGAGGAGCACAAGCAACAGACGGAGGAAACCTACAGCATGTTGGAGGTATATCACATACGCAGTAGGCTATTAATTCGTCAAATATGGTTGCCAAATCAGGGAAAGTAAAAGAAACATGTCACCGTACATTTTGTAAGTCATAAAGTCATACAGTTGTATAGGCTACACTGTGTTTCATGTTGTTTATGAACATTTTAATTGTAAAATTTCTCGTTTAACAAAACGGAACATAATTATAAGTCCATGACTTTGAATGCTCCAAAGCATTAAACATCTTTCGACAAACTGTTCACTGGTTTCCCTGTAAAAGGTCCTCCGAATATTACATTGATAGCAATGTATTGTATTTTCAGAAGAGATCATCTGTTCTGTTGTTTGAAAGTCCTTTAGCGAGACACCCGAACAGTCACAAATGACACCCACTGAGCTCCGCTGCTTAGTGACCGGTCTGAGCGCGCCAGTAACGGATATAAGTTGGAGGTCATCGTTAGGAAGGTCGCAACGGGGTCAAATTATTGAGTGGATGGCGGCAAGCGATGGGTAAATGAAAACTTAAGATCTCAACCTATGCTTAACGTGTCGGCAGCGTTTAAAAGCACTGACTTCCATTTTTCTTATTCCGTTGTTATCACTTTTAAATTTCAGAGAATAATCCTACTGATTCCCTTTCCCTCTGAAGAGGGAAGGACTTGGAGAGATGGTTACCGAGTCTATAACGATTAGACGGTCAATACAGTGGCTACAAGTAAAACAGACGAATCAAATTCACTGCGTGAGACATAGGCCTATTGTATAACATCATATTAACTAGAATTAGGTTCTGCATTCCTCAGTAAATAGCATGCTAGCACTGTTGGGCTACATGTGGTTTAAGAATGGAATGTTGATATTTATTCAGTCATTTATAATGTCATTTTAAGTAATGACCTGTTTATTTATAAAGTCTGTAATGTGTTTTATGTAATTTCAGAGTGGTGTACTGCTCCACTGAACAGAGTTATAACTCTCAGTACAGTGTGTGTAACGACCTCGTCTCCTCCCACACCAACTCCAGCCATTCAGCAATTGGCGTCGCCGGTTTACTAATCATCGGCCTGTCCCTTTATCACCCACACCTGTGTTCACTTTTGTTTTCCCTGATTCCCTCCTCTTTATTAAGGTCACTGTTTCTCTCTTTCGTTGCGAAGTCTACCCTATGTGTATTCTGAGCGCCTTGAAACTGTTTTGGATACGTTCTGTGTTGCTTCCTGTTTGTTGTCCGTCCTGTTTTGGAATTTGTGTACTCGCCTGGTTTCATTAAAATTCAACCAACTCTGCACTTGCGTCCGGCTTCCTGGTGATATAGTAACAGTGTGTGTGATTCTCCTCCTCATCCTCACTGGTCATTGTCTATGTTACCTGCACACAGGTGTGTTACACTGCTACAGAACTATGCAAATCTTTAGGACAGTGTTTTGTCTTTGATATGGAGGAAACCTGTGAGACATGTCTGCTTTAAGAGAGTATTTCTTGACATTATGTGTGAAAGACTGATGTTTAAAATGGATGGTTGCATTCAGGTGCCTATAATACAGTAGATGCAGAATGCCTCTAAAGTTTTCATGTTGTATAAAACTGTTGTTACCTGTTTTATAATAGGTCAGAAAACCAATGGGGGAGACAGAGGGTCTCCTCAATGCCGGGTAAGACACTTCAGAGTTCTCTGGAATTATGATTTGTGTGTGTATTTGAGTGTGTGAGGGGTGTGTGTGTGTGTGTACCTTTGCAGATGTGGGTACATGCTGTGGTTTGAACAGAAGTGAAGTGAGTACTGTCTCAAACTTTTGAGTCACACAATCACAACTCATTTCAAAGGCCTAGTGGAAATAAAATACAAATTGTGACTTGATGCACTCTACATGTGTTTTTCCCCATAGAACACACTGAACTTCACATGTTTTCTTAGCCTGTTGTAACAGTGTTCATTTTTTCTGTCTTTCTTTATTTTTCGAGCAAAAATCCCACATGATATAATGTGAACTTCTTTTGACTGTGATCTTGCTGAGATGCATATTTCTACTCCAAATCATAAACCTTAAACAATTTACGTTTTTTGTTCTTCCAAACATTTTTTAATAAAGCCTTTTTTTTCACTATGTTGGATTATTTACACATCTGGTATCAGTAAGATAGGGTGCTGAGCTGCCCCCAGTGAGTACCCAATATCTGATAATATTTAGTTTACATTGCGATACATAACAATATATCTCTGCATTAATGCACTTCTAAATATGCTGCACTGCTCGGTGAATGAGAGAAACATCCTGCAAAATGACTTCTCACTTTGTTATATGATTATTTACTGTTTTGTTGTGACTCCTACTCGCAAAATTTAGTAATAGTCGTGCTCTGCCGTACCAGGCTTAAGTAGTGGCCAGTGGGGTATTACAGAAAGTGGGTTTAGCGAAAACTCTGAGTTAGGTAGCTGTTACGCCCTTGGACGTATTTTTGTTCCTGCTCGGGTGTTTCTCTCACTCTCGCTCGCCCCATCCCATTGTTTCCTTGCAGACTGCTGGTGGGTCACGATTGGCTGGAGAACGTGCGAGGGAATTTTTAAAAGACTACACCTGCGCAGCGCACATCAGGCAGAAGCTCCTGCTAAACTCCTGCATTTTAGAAACACATTCATCTGATGTCTGCACTTATAGATGAATTTAGATTAGTGCACAGATAGACAGAGACTGGGGTAGATTGGTTCGTTTTTAATCAAGGGAAAGGATTCATTGTAAGTGGTTTGTCAGATGTGTGGAAGGGACCTTACTGAGCAGGATGGGAGATGTGTCAGTTTTTACAGTATGGTAAATGTAGAATATGAGCAGTAATACTGGAATAGTGCGGTCGTCATCTGTGAAGTAGCTGATTTTTTTTGTTTCGTTTTCTCTCATCTTGGCAGAAGTCAAAAGGTATCACCATCATATTCCATATTCCCTTTAATTTGTGATGAGATGAGAGTCCCTGCAAATGCTTGATATTTGTGATGTTCCAGCTGAACTATTCATCTTAATAAACAAATACAGCATGCTTAAACATATAAATAAGTAAATAACAGTATTTGAACACTACACTGTCTTATCATCTTTTAGTAGTTAAAAGGATTTATTGTTTATTTTGTGTTATTCCAGGCTCCATCAACCCCCCGCCCCCCCCAACCCTAATTAGGATAAGCAGCTTAGATAATGAGTGAGTGAGAGTGAGTGAGGAGTGAGTGGTTGAAAAAACTGAATGCACGTGTAGTTGACTGAGTTTTATTTAATACAGGGTAGGCCAGGAAATAACTAATACAAAATAACTTACATTTATAGAATGCAAGAACTTACATCAGGTAGAGTCACGTTAGCTGAAGCCTTCACAAGAAAACAAAGAACTGTGCTTGTCCACTAGCGGCGTCTTAGTGAAGGCAGAAGGGTTAGAGATGAAAACAGCACGCTTCCTTGCTCTTTCTTCCCCCGCCTCCGGTGCCACTCTGCCCTGCGCAGGGTCATGAGCTTCTTCCTTAGGATGTCACAGAGTTCAGCAAGTGGTTGCCTTTCCTCCTCACTCGCCACACCTTGTGCTGTCATTTTAGGGTTCGGAGCTCTTGCCGCAGCTGGTGTATCTTGGTGGCCCTACGGTTCATTGAATAGGTCGGCCTGGTGTTGCCTCTCTGAACGTGGCAAAACCTCTAGGAAGCGTACTATGAGTTTTTCCTCCAGAGTCATGTTTATCTATATACTTCAAAGAAATTGAATGGGGCATCCATGAAGGTCACACCAACCCTTCACGTATCACTGCACTCCGTAAACACGATACGGTGGCAATGGGTAACAATATCTTATCTTAATGAATCATCCAATCAAATCGCGATAAAGATCTAGCTGCCAGAGCCTCGAGCCGGCGGTCCACCTCCCCCTTGGATGTAGTTTCAACGATCTTGTTCACATCTTCATCAAACTGCAGCCACGTGGTCTGGCTGTTAGCTGGAGGCCACTTGATCCGCTTCTGTGGGACTGCTCTGCAGGGATCGGAAAGCTCTACTGCCTGGAGGGACTGGGCTCTGTGGGATGATTCCTGACCGGGCTCCTCCTGCGTCTTACCGGGAACAGATCCTGCGTGCTGCAGTTCATTCCCCCTGCTCCCTGCGCTCCATCCTGGCTTGATGTACCTTGAGGCCCCACAGATTCTTGCATACTTTTCCGCATATGCATCTTGCGTTCATCGTCGAATTTCCATTTGCGTGGGTCAATAACCTTGTGTCCGTCCTGTCGGGGTTCTTATGCCCCCCCCCCCCTGCTTCTCGGACTCCCCTGGGGGGATCTTTCAGAGGGCTTTTCTGTAGCGTTTTTTGGTTTCTCCCTCAAGGGAGACACAGACAGCGGTGCGAGCCCTTCCTGTCCCAGATGCCGTCTTTCCGAGCTGTCAACTGCCTCTCCAGTCGTCACCAACCTGTTCTTGGTTGCCACCCAGTCTGTTCCTGGCCGTCACTGGCTAGGCCAGCTTTAAAGATAGAAGATACATCTTACAGATGCACTGGGACGCATCATCAGTGATGTAACCTGGGGTCATTGGGTGTTTCAGGTCTTTCAACATCAGATACTCTCGCCCAGGCGGCCCAGCCAGGGTTGATCAGACCCCAGCTTGCATCCCAGCAGCATTGTACCACGGATCCAGTGCAGATACAGATACGGGTCCAAACTTGTGGAATATGCTACAAAGCTTAGAGACACACAGTTGAATCAAATTCCTCCTCTATAAAAGACAGTGTATAGCTTCAGTTAAGTAGATTAACTCAGATTGGCCTTAAAAGTATAAACACGTCATAATGTTGTAGGCTAGGTTAATTTTACTTCTTCTATATAGCATTGCCTGAAATGTGAAACAGCTGGATGCCTGTCGTCACCGCTTGATTCCCTGCCCCGACCCTCCACTCGTCTTATTGGGACCGGCTCCGACATGAATCCACTTCTTTTGCGTGACCTTATTATTAGTACTGGGTTTATCTGGCAAGATTAAAACATATATTTTCGGAGAGGCCTTTGGTCAGTAACATTAACTTGGCATTTTCGCTAGCAACTTTTAGTATGCGTAAGCAGTAGATTCCCAAAAGACCCGGTGTTATGTCCCAAATGGTTTCCAAGCTAACTGGTTTCCGTACGTGTTCACGCGCTGTGTTAACAGTAGCAGTTGTGGTCTGCCTCCGTCACCAGATTCGTCACACATTCACAAACATATTAATTGCGATTTTCAAGTCACATCTCATATCTACTAGGAGAGCACTACATCACAGCTACCAACGAAAGAATGTAGGTGAACACAGCGCGCAGACGCGTACGGGAGGCAGAAAATTCGTCCGCTGGCTTCAAAGCTATGCTTCAAAGTAAAGAGCAACGAGAACACTCATAGAAAAGTAGTGGAGTGAAAAGTACAATATTTGTCTTTCAAATGTAGTGGAGAAAAAGTCACAAGTTTCCAAGAAAAAAAACACTCAAGTAAAGTACAGATATTCGAAAAATGTACTTACGTACAGTACTCAAGTAAATCTACTTAGTTACTGTCCACTACTGCGATAAAAAAGATATTATAGTAAACGATACATGTCGCACACCCCTATGAGTATGCAAGAAACACGATAAATGCGACTCTATTCAGTTGCATTGTATTTTTTTCCAACATGAAACTGAATGGCAAGAGTAGCTAAAGAGGTTAAAAACGTATTTACAAGCCACACTTGTGGTCATACATGTCTTAACTGGACTTGAGCGAATGGTTGCGTAACAAAACGTGGTTAACTGCCCAAATAGGAAAAGAAACAGTGCTTTGGGGAATAGAAACGTCTCACCCAAGAAAACAGGTAAGAATAATTTAGATTTGTAGCAATCTCTATTTTTCTAATCATCAACTATATGTAAACGAATAATGTCTGCTCTCAGAGAACAAACCAGTCTGCTTTTATGGTTTTGTTTGACGCGGTCATCTCATCTAATTGAGATTACAAGCAAAAACATGAAACTAAAGTGTTTCGGTTGAAAGTTACATGCTAGGTTGAGGTTCTTATTTTATTTATCATACAGTGCGTTCGTCTGGTCGAAAAAGTGTGAAGGTCTGTATCGAGGATAATTTTAGATTGTATTTAACAGTGAGCTGAAATAAACAAACAAGGAAGTACCAATGTCAAGTACAATGTCAAGCATCATGTCATTAGTGTCAGGTCCAAAATCATCGTTCGTTCCGAAATATCCTGCGTACCTTAAATACATTGAATTGCGTTAACGAGAACATTTTTTAATATTACAGGTTGTTGTATTCAAAGTTTTGCTTATCAGATAATGGTATCCTGGTGTAAAAGTGTAGTCGTGCCCCAAAATGAAGAGAAACTGGACTCTTTTTTTATTATTCAAACGCAGTGAAAGAAGTTTAGTACTCTCTCACAAATCTTTGTTTTCTGTATGACATCTCTTACAAGACGGGACATACCGACATTATTACTTTATCACTGCAAACCTTGCGTCATTAAAACGATTTAGTAATGGCTTGTACATATAAAAATGTCAAACTGATATATTCTAAGTCGAATTGCAATACAATGAAGCTGTTCATTTCAACCGTAACCTCTGCACATCGATATGTGAAAGCTTTGACATATTTCACATTGCAAGAATATTGTGTTAATACAGCATTAAAACCTCCTTAACTTCTTTTTCATCCTGTAGGACAATGACAATATTTTTGTTGCTGGAAAAGAAGTATCAAATTAATATAATGCTGTGAAATCAAACAATCATTAAATTTGTTTGTTTTACTTTTCAGCTTTACTCTTTTCCGTGCAAATGCACACAATGCTATTTGGAAAATTCTCAGCTCTTCTTCAGTGAATGCTCTGTCCAGAGACCGTGGCCTCATTTGAGAAGAAAGTTCCTTTGGGCACTTGGAGACGTCGTGGCTGAAAAAGAGGATAATTATGTCAATAGTGCACATCATTTCTTTACACACAGCGGCTCTATTACATAACTTTCATCTCTGCATCAGTGCATGTGGTAAAGCTGAATATGAATTTAATGGAGAATGTTGTCCTATGTGTGGACCTGGTGAGTCTATCACTGTTCATTTACATGATCACAAGGGATTCAATTAAAGGCTGTCATAGAATACAGTCCAAACCAAAACCTGCTCAACACACACGTAACTGAGAGGATTGTGTCAGTGCTCCATCTTCAATTAACCAAGAGTGAAAAACAAGGTTCATTTAAAGAGTTTATTTGTGGAACAAAAACTAATATAGATATTTGCATTTATTCAATTTATCAAATGTTAGAGATATACTGGTACTACCTTGGGAAAAAAAATTCTTTTTTAATTTATAAGTGTCTTCATGTCATGTTTGACAGCCCAGTTGTGTCAATGAAACCAAATAGTTTGTAAAGAATTACAATATTTTGCATGATGAAAAGAGAATGTAATATTTAATTTTTGTTTTCTTTTAGGTTTTCATGTGTACAGACATTGTTCTGAGTATACATCTACATCATGTATACCCTGCTTGCGATCCACTTTCACTGATTTACCCAATGGACTAAATCACTGTTTCCCATGTACAGTCTGTGATTCCAGTGAGTGTGTCCTTTGATTAAACCACATGAGTTTCTCTGACATATGTGCTAGACCAGTTCAATGTTATATTTACACAATTCATGTTTCCTCCATAGGTCAATGGTTAAGAACAAAGACAGAGTGCACATCTATTGCAGACACCATCTGTGAACCACGTGAAGGATTTTACTGTATTGACCAAAACAAACACAGTTGTAGAGCAGCTGTTGAACATTCAAAATGTAAACCTGGACAATACATCATACAGAAAGGTCTGTGTTTGTAGAACAAACCTGTTTTGGTCACTCACCAATGTGGTCCAACATATCATGATTCACAAAGAGCTAAAAAGTAGAAAATAAACAAAAAAACAAACAATGTAACAGGCTGATCAGTGCTGTATACACTCTGTGTTTTATTTGTGAATGGTCATTCCCACAGTAATGGAAGTGTTAAGCTTAGATCAGCATCTGTTAAACTTTTATCAACTATCTGTCCTCTATTAATGACAGATTGTAAGTTCTTCTGTTTGTTTTTGTAGGAACAGCAGATACAGACACTGTGTGTGATGACTGTGTTGGTGAAACTTACTCAGACGGTTCATTCTCATCCTGTCGGCCACATACACAGTGAGTTTACTGTATATTAGCATCATCTATAACACTATTACAATTAGATTATTAAATGTAACATGTTAATCATTTAACACAAAAATCATGTGATTTGATTTAATCTGACAGGTGTGAGAGTTCCAATGGTGTTGTGAGACAGGTAAAAAGGCCAGGAACTCATTCATCAGATACTGAATGTGAAGAAAAACATACAGTTCCCATCATACTTGGTGTTTTATCTGGGGTTTTAGTAATTGCAGTGGGATTAGGACTTTTTTGTCATTTGTACAAAAAAAGAAACTCCATGAACACAGGTATATAATTTGTAAATACAGTGATCATAGGATCAACTTTTTTTTTTTTTATACAAACTTCAGTTTTTGTTTTTGTTTATTAGTTGTATATAGCAGTCGTCCATCAAAGATCTGAACATACCTCTCAGAATTAAAATCCTTACTAAATTATTGATTATTTGAGGGGTTTGTAACTAGATTTTGTAACTAGGGCAATAAAGCAGTTGCTCTTCACTCATTCCCCTCTTCATGTGAATGGCATGTGATGGGACTGTATCGATTTCTCTAGGACAGGAAAGAGTCGAAAATGAGACACTTTAAAGGTAATTAAACGCGTTACATGTTGTCTTCTGAATGATTAAATTGTTTTAGTCAGTGTTTATTTTCTCTTACTTATTACTGTAAAAAAACCTGTAAATTTATCAGATATTTACCGAGAGCAGAGTTGCGAGTACGGTGTTGTAAATTTACAGAAGTTATGGAAAATCTTTGTCAAATCGTAAAACTTTATGAACAGTAAATTACTATAACTGTTACTGTATTGTGCTCTACTCCATTTCACAGTCCTGTGAGCAGGTTACATGCTTTTAATGCAAACTCTGCTATGTAGCAAATTTCTGGTAAATTTAAGATTTAGATTACAATTAGTAGGCTATCTTAAGATTATGCCTTATGATCATTGTTCACATGCTCTAAATTTGTGTAATAAAATCATAACAAATAGTTCACTCCCCGTTTATTCACTCCGTACAACAGATATCATTTGTATAAACTTTGTTCACTGTTTCTGTAATACTGTTAACATGAAAAATCTGAACTGTGTCATCTCACGGAATCCTCCAGTGACTAAATATGTCATCATAAAATGAACAGTCGAGAGCTCTCGAAGAGTCTGTGTCTTAAAAAGAAGATTCCAAATATGTCCTTATTTCAGTCATATTTCAGACATCATCAGTTTTAGAAATCCTCAACATAACCCGAGACAGCCCATTAAACAAGGCAATCTGTGTGACCAGAGCACAAACTGTATCGATGACACTGTATTTGTATTCTCAAAAGCTCGCTCATACCTGACTTAGTCTGAGTGTATTAGTTAGGAGTGGAGGTAAACAGGAGAAGGTCAGAGGGTCTGTATCAAAGCAAAAGTGAAACGGTATCTAACAACAAAGCAAGAGGAGATTGTTAAAACCTCTTAAATATTTTTTTCTATGATGTAACTCTTTTCGAGTTTTACTTATAAAAGAGTGATCCTTAAATGACATCCATCAAAGGGCAAAGGGCAAAGAGCTTTATATTGTACTGAACAATGCGCGAGTACGAACTAAATAACAAGGAAGTACCAGTGGTATGTTCTTCGTGTCGAGGCCAAAGTCATTTTCATTATTACAATGTTTTGCATTTACACACAGTGTAAATATGTTGAATTGTGCTAACAAATACATTTACGATGTCATGTGTTGTCATGTTACAGATTCTGGAGGTCACGGGTGTCCTTTTGCGAATCTTAGTTTTGAGTTTCGTTTTTGGTTCGCTTTCAGTTAATGTCAGTGCTAGTGACGCCTACACTAAAGAGGAACTGGTCAATCTTTTTTTTCTTTAAAAGTGAAAGGAGCCCCATAACATCTGGGGGGGGGGGTGACTATTTTTTTTTTCTTTCTTTCATAAAGTAACTCTGACAAGGCAGGAGATGCTGACTTGGTCACAACACTCACACTGTATGTTCGAAACGATTTGCGGTGACGTACGCATTCTGAATGTGGAACTGACATCTTCTGAGGTGAATAGTCACAACCGTACAGTGCAGTGGTTTCTGTCTGCCTTAACGTCGGAACAGAGAATAGTCATGGATAAGTCAAAGCTTTTCAGATATTCGAATTCAAAAATACTGCATCACTGCAGCCAACCAGAAATAACAAACCAGCTCCACCACACAGCCAAACAGACTAGTGTAAAAAATTCTTGACTTGTTTTTTTCTTTCTTTCTTTCTTTCTTTCTTTCTTTCTTTCTTTCTTTCTTTTCTCTGTACTACAATAATCAGATTTTGCTTGCTAGACAAAACGTCTCAGATTAATTGAGGCTGTGAGATCCAAAAAAATCATGATACATCTGTTACTTTTACTTTTCACTTAATCTTTTCCTTGCTTTTCAGATTCACTCTTTTCCTGCCAATGTAACATTTTTCATTTGGAAAATTCTCAACTCTTTTCTTTCAGCTAATTCTCAAGAGATTGTGGCCTCATTTGAGGATGAGGAGCCTAAGAGCTTGTGAGGACATCGCCTCTGATAAAAAAGAGGATAATTATGTTAATATTGCACATCTGTTTTTATGCACAATCGCTCTGTTACTTAACTTTAAACCCTGCAGCTGTGAATGTGGTAAAGCTGAATATGACGTTATTGGAAGATGTTGTTCTATGTGTAGACCTGGTGAGTCAAACTATCACTATTTATTCAATTGATCATAAAGGATCTAAAGAAGAGCAATCACAGAGTACAGTTGTAGCCGGTACGACGCTAGGACCTTGTTTGGTGTGCCCACGTGGGTGTCCTATCGTAGGTTATTATAGGTTATTATAGGTCAGTTCAGCGCCAGATTCTGAACACACCTGTGGGTTTCGGCTTCCTGTTTGGTTGGCGCGCTGGTTGGTGAGCTGGTAGACGTTTTATCCTGAATCCTCTGGCTTTTCCCGGAGTTCAGATTTGAATATCGGATTTGTCCTACATGAAGGATTACGGCAACGACGGCGTTAGTACACTGTTTCTCCCACCTGTGTTGTAGCCTGTTAAGTTCTTGTGGGGTTAATTGTATTGTGTGTGGACAATTTTGTAGTTTGTTTTTATTAAAAAAAAGTTTTTGGTGCTAGCGCCGCTTGCTTGGGTCAGAGTATGATAATATTTCTGGTTTCTTTCAATTCTCCAGTGTTATGGACACTTCGCCTGCCTCAGCAGACGGAATAGCGTTTCTAGTTTCTTCAAATTCCTGGTCAATATTAACGATGTGTGGTCTTCCTTAGTAGAGGTGTCAGCATTTGTTGTTTCTTCAAATGTCTACGTTTTATCATGGTTCTCTTTGGACTCAGTAAACGGTGTTAGCACTGGTAGTGACTTTGTAGTTTCTTACCCTGCACAACAGACATGATTATTTCAGAATTATACAGACTGCAGTGACACGCCTGTATTTACCAGTGGTAAGACACTATCACAGTATCACTTTGACATGCAAGCTGTTTTAACACATCTGAGAAACAAACTGGACACATAACCTACCTAATATCTAACATCTACCATTTCTAACATCTCTCTTTTGGTAATATGGGTGTTTGGTTATATTTTCGTAAAAGAAAAAACTGATGGACAGCACAGACCAAGAAAGAGAGAGAATGAAAATGAGTGTAAAATACTTCAGATTAGGTTATTCCTAATTGGCTTAAATTTAGTGGTGTAAAGTTTAAACCAGTCAGAAAGTAATTTAATCAAGTACATAAAAAACACTACAAGGAAATATTAATGTACATAAGGGACTGGTCTCCCATAAAGTGTAGAACAAAACTGCTTACAGAACTGAACTTTGAACAGCTGAACATTCTGAATGAATCCAAGTGTATTATGAAGTTTATGTTGCCCCCTAGTGGAGAAATTGGAGGTGGTTGTTGACAGATTCCGAACTGAGAACATATGAGATGACTCCCTAGGAGTTCAAGATATTACATTAAAACATTTCACATAATATCCCATATGCAGCAAATACGCTCAGTTGTGTTAAGGAATATATTTGCAATATTACAGGTTGTTGTATTGCACTTTTAGTGATCACATGGTGGTATCCTGCTGTCAAAGTTTGTTATGTTTCGATTTGTTGTTAGTCTATTTAGTCATGCTCCAAAGTGAGGAGAAACTAGCCAAGGTTCTTTTTGTTTTGTTTTGTTTTCAAATGAAGTGCCAGTGGGAGGAACATTATGAAAACCAGCTGTTCAGTATTTTTAACAGCCTAAAATATCTGCTATATTTATATTATACACAATACTGTCTCACCTATACACACTCTCACACACCCTGCACTCACATGTGCAACCATACCATACGTTTTTGTACAGTGAAATAAAAGCACAGTAAAGACCAACTGTTCAATATTGTTTAACAGCTGTCTTTAGAAAACAAAAAGCTACAGTGGTGTTATGTGCAATACTGTTTCACCGATACACACTCTATCACACACTGCTCTCATTTCTCAGTGTTACTAATACTACAGTATCCACAGGAGCAATGAAAGAGTACCTTACTGCACGGGATGGGAGATATGTCAGTTTTTACATGGCAGTAGTAGAACATGAGCAGTAATACTGGGATAGTGTAGCAGGTAGGATATAAACAATAATTAATCATGTAATGTTATTTCCTACAGTGTAGAATGCATCAGTGTAAACTCTGGCCATGACAGTTTCGTCTTCAACCTGGAACTTTCTTGGCAAAACAAATTATTTCGATATTTTCAAAAAGAGCTGTTTTTTAAAGGATGTGGAGCTATTTTATTTATGAATTAGTTGAACTCTTTAACTCCATCATCTTACCTTTTTGTGAAAGACACAGAGCGACTACACAAACCTGAAACTGCATCTTTGTGAATTAGTTGATTTTTTTTTTTGGTTGTTTGTTTCATTTTCTCTTGTCTTGGTAAAAGTCAAAAGGTATTATTATTGAATTCCCTGTTCCATATAAACTATGATGAGATGAGAGTTCCTGTAAGTGGTCGATGTTTGCGATGTTCCAACTAAACTATTTCTCTCAATATATAAATACATACACACATGAATACATAAATAAATGTATTTGAACACTACAGTGTGTCTTATCGCCTTGAGTGATTAAAAGGATTTATTGTTTATCTTGCTATTAAAACAAAATTTATTGTAAATTCCTTTATATTGCGATAATAGTAAATATGATCTAACATTAGCGTAGTTGTGATGAGTTGGCTGAAGAGACTGGGTGCATGTGTAGTTGACCAAATTGTCTTTAACAAAAGACAGGCCAGGAAACAGAGACACAGGAGCAGAGAACAGGAACAGAGAACAGAAACAGAGAAGGACACAAAATAACTCAGACTTAAGTGCTGAGTGCGAATGGGAGGGCGCTGCGTCGCGGCATGGTGGAGCAGTGGGTAGTGCTGTCGCCTCACAGCAAGAGGGTCTCGAGTTCGATTCCTCCACCCTTTCTGTGTGGAGCTCCGGTTTCCTCCCAGGTTAGGTGAACTGGACGCATAAATACCCTAGGCAACCTGTGAGTTCAGCAAATGTAATGAGCGCGAATAATCAACACAGGTGACAGGATAAGTTAGACTAGGTCACATGGCCGTAAAAAAAAAAAAAAGAAGAAGCAGGAACCGACGCTCTCAAAAGAACAGAAAGGAAAACATCACATCGCACTCCGCAAAACGTCAAATGAGGTAAGGATAATTTATATTGTTTTGTCGCTATTTCTTCTCTTGTTATCTGCGTTATCAGCAGCATGTAAACGAATCGTGTCTGTTTCAGAGGACAAAACGTGTCCGTCGATTTGTCGCAAAGCTTTATGGTTTAGTTCGATGCAGTCGTCCACTCTAACGAACGTAAGGCAAAGAGTGAGACGAAATTATTCTCTATTAAAACGTACATGTCATTTCGAGTTTCTTGTTTCACCAAAGGGTAATCATAAAACAGTGTATCTGTGCCGTCGAGCAAAGTGCAGAGATCTGTGTCGTAAACAGTTTTAAACTGCATTTAACAGTGGGCAAATATGGCGGAAAGCACCAGCGCTTTCTTTTGTGTTGGAGCCAAAATCGTATCACATTACAGTGTTTCACGAAGTATGCCACGTAGCTTAAATGTGTTGATCTGTGTTAATGAGTACATTTTAAATATTATATGTTCTTGTATTGTAGTTTTATGGATTAAATGTTAGTGTCCTCCAGTAAGTTTGTTCAGTTTCATTTTGTCATAATAACTTATGTATTGAGGGCCTAAGTAAAGTGAAAGTAAAGTGTGGGGATTTTTTAAACGAACCCGTGATATGTAAGTGTTGTTGCTTCGTTTCAGCAGTGCATAGTTGAAAACACTTCGCGACAACCTTAGCATTTTTAATGTGAAAGTGGTCTGAGTTGAATCCTTACACTGCGTGAAAAGAGGTGTATCCGGACTGGAATATGCCTGTATATTCCCGGATACTCCACAGATAACCGGCTGTATCCGACAGTTTGCAGCTCTGTTACGCGGCATGGAATACTCCTGAATATGTACCGTGTTTGGGGGTCTGCCTAGAGCCCTTAGTTACCATGGTGAATAATCCCTTGGGGGTGCTTGCAAGGGAACATTTGCACTTCACACCTTGGGCCACCAGGTATCCTGCAATTGGTCAAAAGTCTTTCTCTGGATTGGTGGAGCAATGTCTTGCCCCTCCTCTAAAACCCTTCCCCATTGGTCCATTGTGGGTCCCCAGACATGAATTCATATGGTTTATATTATTATTATTATTATTACTATTATTATTATTATTGGTGGTGGTGGTGTTTTATGTTCATAGGTAGATTGTATAGATAGTCTGGCAAACAAAAATGAATTACACAAATTTTATTATAAATAAAGAAAATACAGTATAATATAGATTATAAGGCATATAAATTGACAATTATATATATCAATGTACAATATATAACAGAATAGAATACATTAGAACAGAATATACTGTAATATCATAGTATATAATACAAATGCTTTTTGGGAGCATAAATGAAACTCTAAATGTTGAGCATTCCCAAGAACAACCCAGCTTCCGTGGTCTCTATTCTGTAGCACCCAACACAGTGCAGACAACTCTGTGCTAGGCGGGAGGACCCACGCTGGCCTTCCATCCAAGATGGCGGCGTCCCCTTCAGAAATTATATCTACTGATGCGGTCCTCCATATGGCAGCCTCTTCCTCAGTTTAAAGAACACTAGCTCTGGCCTTGTGCAGATACAAAACACAGTGAAAACAGAAATTAGATCACTGAACATAGCAAATGGAGAAAAAGTCTAAGAACTACTGGGGAAATGATGTTTTGACTTACTCTTCTCCTCCTTTGCCTCGTCCAAGTGGCGATCCTGCCCCCCTCTTTGTTCTCTGGATTCACCCGGTAACTCTTTCAAATAGTCTCAATAGGTCTTGCAGGATGCTAGAGAGAAAAAAAGCGGAGAAGAAAGGAAGATTGATTAAAAGTTTGTTTAGAATTCCAAGCACTGCTATGAAACAATCGCGACAATATAGTCTACCAACAAAACACGTTGTCTTACCTTGTCCGTTTTCAGCATTATGCATTATCCGCGCCGCTTCCTGTAGAAGCAAAATTTGTACAAGAGTTAAATTCAACCACATTAAGGGATAAAGCAGATAACGAAATGTGAACGTATCAGAATGTGCGGCAGTCAAAGACGAAAGCCAGAAGGCTACAGAAATAAACTTACCGAAACAGAGTTATTCCCCGCTCGTCTTCTTTTTTTGGGCAGACTCCTCTTGCGCCTCTTTGATGGGACTCCATCCTGTCCAACCGCCGAATATCATTCTCCATGAACGTTTACTGCTGTTCAGACATTTTCTTCAAAATGCATTTAACGGGGACACCAGTTGTTTGTTTTCGTTCGGACTCGGCGTTGGAAAAATTGGATATTCCCGGCGCACGAGTAGCCTCTCCACTCCGCTGTCCGTTCGAAAACTCAGGTGTTCTTTTGCAAGCCATCTTCAAAATGCACACTATCGACAGAATACGGAGTACAACTTCTGTAATCCTTCAGTAACTTGCTTTTCCTACGTACAGGTAACCCCTTCCCCAAAGCAAATTTCGCGCTGCAGTTGCACACAATGCTATTGGTTACTGTCACTCTACGCCTTGCACGCACAGAAAACTGATTGGACAGGACTTAACCTTAGATTCTAAGTGGGTGGTTTGAAAACGGGGCGCGTCCTCGTACTGAGGAGAAACATTCCAATCAAACAAGCGAGGAACAACAACAAAAACCCCTATGCCCTGTAAACTTTCTTTTAAAAAAAAAAAAAAAACTCCTGTATCCTTTGTCCCGCATCCCTCATACTGAGAAAATGTCCCGCATTTTCGCTGGTCGTTTGGTTTTTAACTGTCAGAAATAGAAATATATGGATCCATTATTTTACCCGCCCGCAC
The DNA here is from genome assembly GCF_902362185.1 of Chanos chanos. Taxonomy (NCBI): domain Eukaryota; kingdom Metazoa; phylum Chordata; class Actinopteri; order Gonorynchiformes; family Chanidae; genus Chanos; species Chanos chanos. The sequence goes on along the minus strand of NC_044503.1, from coordinate 34,815,918 downwards.
ATGAGCCGCTTATGCCGTTGCGGCATAATTTCTAATCTATTTAATAGCGCTATGTCAAAAGCAGTAAAAATGCAACATAGCCGAGTTTTTTTAAAAGCCATGCTTTCACCAAATGGCTGAGAGGAGAGCACTGAGGGTGGTCATCAAGAGGCTGTGGCGGCCGTCAATCAAACTGTGCAGCTGTGGGGCCAACGAATTTATATGCTACGTCACAAAAACCAAACTTAGTAAAACTTTACAGATATGAAGGTAAACGCTGTCAGCCGACATCATGGTCAAAAAGAAAGGAAAAAGTTATTTTATCCCTTCTGACCATGCTACTCATCCAGTAGAGATTTTGGCTTGATATAAAGATTTGCATTGAAATTGTTTTATTTTATGTAATATTTTATTTTGAGCCTTATTTATTCTTATAGTTGGATTTGGTCAGGGGTTGAACTTGAAAGACTTGAGCTGTATGATGCCTGCTGCTTTGCTTAAGTACAGTTGCCTTTGATGGGCCTGTAATGGCCAATGCATGTTGGATGTTTATCAATACAAGTGTATACATGTGTTTCTTATTCAGTTAGACTGACATTACATCTAAGTTTTACATCATCTCTCAGCATTATTAACATGTCCCACACAAACTTACCACTTGTCCCCCATTTGGTCTGTTTGCATCTGGTCACCCTGTACCTTTGACCCCAAGTAAAGGACAGTTGCATAACCATCAAATATGTAATTAATGAACCTCTCATTTAGACTTTTTTTTTTAAATTATGTTTTCAGTGTGTTTTTGTATGCTCCATCTGAAGTGTCCGTTGTGATTTAGCTGCACGACAGAGCAATGACATTAAAGGCTACATGGGCCTACCACTGCTGTATTATACACCATGCAACACCTAACAAGTTTGTGTGGTCATCAAAATATAGCCTAAATATTGCATATAGGCTAACTGATAGAAAGTTACAGTGAGGAAGGGGGGCAGGTTTCTATACCCAGTCTCACCTAGACCACTGACTGTTATTAGCATTTGAAAGGCCAAGCCATCAGCTAACGACTGTGGTCATGCGGATGCCCGAAAACTGCCGTCTAACAGCTGTATTCAGACATTTGCGGGAGTTTTCAGGTCCGCAGGACAAAGTTCTGCGGGCATCCGAATACCTCCAGAAAACAGCAGGTTTAGCGGAAGTTTACTTTGTCCGGATATTTCCGAATACACCACTTTTCACGCAGTGAGTAACAGCCAAACAGTTCAGTTGTTGATTTCAGGCTTCTACTGTGAACATACTGAAGTCATTGATAAGTCAACGTCCTTACATATTTCAGATTTCAAGAATGTTGTTTTCCTCCAGTCATCCAGTAATAACAAACTAGCTCCACCTCACTGCCAAACAGATAAGCTCAAAATTTTCCTTAATTTGTCTTTTTCCTGTACTACAGTGATAAGATTTTTCTTGTTGGAAAAGAAATGTCAAGTTCATGTATGCTGTGAAGTCAAGTGATCATGGAATTTGTTTGCTTTTACTGTTCACTTGTCATCTTGTCCTTGTTGTTTATACTTTTCAGGTTCACCCTTTTCCTGCCAGTGCATAATAATTCATTTGGAAAATTCTCATCTCTTTTCTTTCAGATAATTCTCCAGAAATTAAGAGTGGCCTCATTTGAGAAGGAAGAGCCCAAGAGTGATTGAGGACATCAGATCTTGAAAAGTGGATAATCATGATCATAATGCACATCTATTTTTTATGCACAATGGCTCTATTTCATAACTTTCATCTCTGCCTTGGTTCATGTGGTAAAGCTGAATATGAAGTGAATGGAGAATGTTGCCCTATGTGTGGACCTGGTGAGTCAAACTATCACTGTTCATTCAAACACAACACACAGGATCCAATTAAGATTTGTCACAAAATACAGTATAAAGCAAAGTATCACAAATATATGACTACAATTTTCATGGATAGGAATAGTTACTAAAACACAGATTTTTGGAAAAGAATTGGAACAATATTGATGAAACAAGAACATAACATTGATTTTTGTTTTCTTTCAGGATATCATGTCTACAGGCATTGTTCAGAGTATACTTCTACATCATGTATACCCTGCTCTCCATCCACTTTCACTGATTTACCCAATGGATTCAGTAACTGTTTACAATGTAGAGTCTGTGATTCCAGTGAGTGTGTCCTTTATTTTAATCACATTGAGTTTCTCTGACATAAGGGTTAGGTGTTTGGGTAGCTGTGGTCTAAAGGTTAGAGAACCAGGCTTGTGACTGGAGGGTTGCCAATTCAATCCCCAGGCCCAACATCCATGGCTGTGTGCCCTTGAGCAAGGCACCCCAAGGAATGCTCTTGCATCTGGTGTGTGTTCACTACTGGTGTATTGGATGGGTTAAATGCAGAGGACAAATTCACTGTTCACTGTTCACTGTGTGTGTGTGCAATCACTGAAACTTAACTTAACTAGATCCGCTCACTGTTATATTTGCGCAATCCTTGTTTCTTTTGCAGAACAAGGGTTAAGAATAAAGACAGAGTGCACATACACTGCGGACACTGTCTGTGAACCACGTGAAGGACTTTACTGTATTGACCAAGACAAACACAGTTGTAGGGCAGCTACTGAACATTCAACATGTAAACCTGGACAATACATCATACAAAAAGGTCTGTCGGCTAAAAATGTTCTGAATAAAATGTTCCTTTCCTCTTTGCTTTATTTATGTTCCCTCCTTTTCTGACTATTTGTCAATCAAACTACAGCCTTTTAATCTGAGAGCAAAAATTCATTTCCCTTTTTGTAGCAGTTTATGAGATATAGTTCTATCAGCTGTATTTGTCCTCTGTTGATGATAAATTGTAACTTTTGAATTTGTTTTTATAGGAACAGCAGATACAGACACTGAGTGTGGTGACTGTGTTGGTGAAACTTACTCAGATGGTTCATTCACATCCTGTCAGCCACATACGCAGTGAGTGTAATATAAAATAATATAAAATTATTGCAGATAGATTCTTCAGTGTAGTATGATAATCATGTGATTTTATTTAATCTGACAGGTGTGAGAGTTCTGATGGTGTCATGAGATGGGTAAAAAGACCAGGGACACATTCATCAGATACTGAATGTGAAGAAAGACGTGTAGCTCCCATCATTATCAGCTCCGTTGTTTCAGTTGTTATAATTATTTCACTGGGATTAGGACTTTATTTTTGTTGGCGCAAAAAAAGAAAACCCATGATTCCAGGTATGTTATTTATGTTATTTATAAATAAAGAAATCACACATCTGGGGGGTATTCCGGAAAGCGGGTTTAGTGAAAACTCAGAGTTAGTTAACTTAGAATAAGTTGAAAACTTCCTAATATAAGAGCCCTATGGCTTTGTTTTGCTAGGAGAATGAGGCCATAGGGCTCTTCTATTAGGAGGTTTACTACTCGCTCTGAGTTAACTAACTCTGAGTTTTCACTAAACCCACTTTCTGGACTACTGCTCTGATTAGCACATTCTCCATAAGCGTTTGAATGAGAATTATATGTTTTAACAGAGTTAAATGCTAGATTTGGTTTATTTTTGTATATATCAGGCATCTATCATACACCTTAACTTACCCTCCCAGAATTAAAAAACTTGCTAAACAAAAAGAATAGACTCTCTCAAAAGTACACATTATTTGCTTGTCATTCCTGTTTTCTGTTTTTGTTTGTTGTTGTTGTTTTCTTTCTCTTTTTTTTTCTTGGTATCCTTTGACGACTACGCAGTGTTTAATTGATTTATGCAATGTTGTTGATGGTTTTGCAGAACAACCAAGTCAAAGGACTGAGGGTGTTAATCTGGAATCACAGCCTTTAAACACATTGACTGAAGTACAGACGGCATGTCCACAGTCTCATATGATGAGAAGACAGGTGCCAGAGGGAGGGGCCACTGAAGTTCAGGAGTTTAATGTAATTTAACAGTTGTCTTAACACTGTCAGCTACTGCACAACATGTTAATGAGCAAAACATTCTCCCACCGCCTTATGGGTGTCATGCGCGGTCTTTTTTGGGCGCTTTCGGATCTGTTTGTTCCAAGACAACCAGTACCTTGTGCGCGCCAAATAAATGCTCCCAGACCAACTGAGGCCTTTTCGGTCCACCTCCAAGACACCTTTTGTTTGTAGCATGAACGTAGTGCATGTCAGATTTTGAGAGGTGTGAGATTTTGAAGGTACAGAGCAGATGCTGACATGGGTAAACAACACACTCACACAGACTGAACTGAGATGAGCAGGGGACAAGTGTGGGCTGATGAAGAGGCTAATTTTATTTTCAAGAGAAGCAGAAAAACAGACTAAATCCTGACAAGATGTGTTCATAAGTTATCAGACAGGCCTGGTTTGTTTCTTTCTTTTTTTGATGCATTGAAAAGTGAAACTATACAGACATACTTTGTTGTTCTTATTATAGCCGCTCTGTCACCCATTACATTCTGATACTGGCTTATATCTTGTCTGCTTTGTTGAGCATACACTCTCTGGTACGTACTGCTGATGAACTCTAGTCACTGTTTCAATACATGCATGTTTTCTTTCATCATCAGGAGAGGAACGGACCGCAGCAAACAGTAAGGACAGCAGAACAAAATCATTGGTGTTCCCCTGGCCATTCTCCAGGAAATGTACTTTTCAAGAACCAGGAAACAGGCAGGGAAAAACAATTACAGATTCCTTGTACCCTGGACACAACCTTCTTCAACTCCTCCCCTTCAGCAGGCGCTACAGAACCCTGTATACCAAAACTACCACATACTGGAGCAGTTTCTTTCCTCATGCCATCGCCCTCATGAATAGTTTCAAGTATCAAGTTACAATTTTCAAGTTTATTTAGAGCCCGGTATCACTGTTGAAAGTCTTGAAGGGCTTGACATGCCCACAACAAGCAGAACAGGATAATATCTGTGCTTTCATGCCACAGCTACTCTTGTTTCTTCAGAGAGTTATTACCAGTGCTGTGGAGTCGGAGTCGTGGAGTCGGAGTCAGAAGGGTTACTGGAGTCGGCATTGGTAAAACTGTACCGACTCCAAATCCAACTAAGTGTACCGTATATGCTGGCTTATAAGTTGAGCCCCAAAAAGTAGAGGTGTAATATAGGTTTAGGCCTATATTTGGCAGATAATGCAACCTCCAAAATAATGGCATAGCTATAGCCTTTAAACCCAAGCTTTAACAAGTTAGGGTGCTAAAAAGTAGCCTGATGATTCATGTTGGCAGTGATGAAATGCCTTGTATGTTGTGCACTGCTGTTGAACTCTAGTCACTGTTTCAACTTAGGCATGTATTCTTTCATCTCTTTGAGAGCTCTTCATTTGTTAAGGTGCCAAAAGAGATAAATAACAACTACAAATGCAGGAATGCCAGAGTACATTGTGATTCCAGTATTATAAGTTGTTCTTTTTGTGTGCGATTTTGTTGCAGAAATTGTAGAATGTTAGGTTGTCAAATCTGTCCAATCAGCTGGATTGTAATGATTGCAGAGTGTCGTGGACTTTTGTAGTTGTGATGGATTGAGAGTATGGAAGCTCTGATTAACATAATGTAGCTATCAGCAATGTTCAGAGTGTATCTGATATGTTAGTAATGTATTTATTTGCTGCTTCCAATCATGGTTAAATGTAAACTGCTGTGCAGGGAGAGGGCAGCTGGGATCCATTTGCTCATCTTTAGTGAGATACCAGACTTCATTTTAAGTGTTGAGATCACTGAACAGACAAACTGACATATACAGAAAGAGAGAATGATTTAGGGAAAGATTGGAGTTGTGTGGATTCCTCCAATGCTGGCTCGAGTGGAGAATGAGATGATGATCAGATACCAGTGGCTGATGATCATGATCTGAGATGTAGGATGCAAGGGCAGGTCAAGGTTATTATAATCCAAAACATAATCCAAAATCCTACTCACAGTATCAGGCCAAATCTGGGACATAATAGTGAAACTACAGAAAACTAAACAAGAACTTAGTCACTAATGAAAAATAAGGAGGCTTATAGGCCTCACGAAAGCTTCCAGACCATCAGGAACAGGGAAACAAAAAAACAGGAACAGATATTTTCAACAGGATGTACACAGCTCAGTGAGAGACTTTGTACCAGACCAATGAAAACAAAGCAGTCAAATGAGTGTACATTCCATTAACTGAATAAGAGAGAGAACAGGGGACAAAGGTGAACATGATGACTATGATGTTTTGGTAGTTAGTACATACACAGGTAAACAGAGCTGTGGTTTGACCAGAGGAATGTGCTAAAGACAGTGGTTAGGTATATTATTGTGTCTGTGTGAAAACAAATCTTCTTAAAAGTTTATGAAACTCATTCGTCTATTAATGAGCTGAATTGTTCAACTGACTAATTAAATACATCAGTGAAGGACACCGACATACTGTGCAAATTTTCCATAAATGCAAACATCATGTGTACTCAGCAGTATCATTCTCCGGTTCCCTATTCCATAATAACTAATGACTGAACCATACTGAAACTTCCTTCTTTTACAAAAATGTAGATCATCACACATCTTCTTGATAAAATTCTTTTTTCCATTGTTTATCTTACTTTCTCAATGTGTATATATATATATATATATATGTTTACTGTAACTTACTTTATCTTACTTTACTATTTCCAGCAAACTATTGTAAAATGTACAGGAATTTACATGAGTTTTTACAGTCTTGTTTGAAAAGCATACATTGCAAATGCAATTCTACAATAATTGTAAAATGCATCTTGCAGGTGATATTTTTAAATGTAAGATTTTTAAATGCAGCATATTATGTTCTGTGATCATTGTGCATATGTGCTCTCTATTTTTGTAATAAAACCTTGTCAAAAAGTCATTTTGTAGGTTCTTACTTGGTACAACAGATATGATTGTTTCAGATTATGCAGAATGCAGTGACATGCCTGTATTTAGCAGTGGTAAGACACACAGTGACAGTATCACTTCAGTATGCACACTGTTTTTGGTAAGACATCTGAGAAGTAAACTAGTGGACACATAATTTAGCTAATACACAGTGACACAAGGCAGGAGCATGTTCGCTCAGTGCTAGATTACAACACTAGAGAAAAAAAAGCCTCCAAATATTGTTTCTCATCAAAATTTTGTAATTCGATCATCACAAATGTGCATCAGAAACACCCATGCACATGTCTTCTACAGCCAGACCTTGCTAGAAATTGGAAAACAACACAAGGCAACCTGACAACTTTAGTGGCAGAGAACTTGCATCACAGTGGGTTTTTGCGCGGATCAGAACCCAAGACGGCGACACTGCTGAATGGAACCGCACTGCAAGCAGCACGAGAGAAACAGAGTCGTGGCAGGACGACTGGAATCTGCATTAGGGCAAAGTCCTCAAATAATCTTGTCTAAAGTAAATATAAAGGTCATTCACCCACTTGCTCCAGATGCTACATCCAGAAGCTCCCTGGGGATTTTAACTCTGCAACCTCTGCAATGATTTTGCCCCCTGTTACACAGTTTCCGGACTGCTAAACCAGAGACAATAAAACACCAGTTCTGATGGACTAAGGCTGCCCCCCCCCCCCCCTCCCGCCAACCTACTTTAGCTGAATATTAGTATTTTGTCAGCATTACAGTTGAACTATCCATATATAAGTTAGGTCTACATTACAACACTTGAGGTAATCTGTATCATTTATTACATTAAATTTTATTAAAAACATTGCCAAATAACAAATAGCCCATTAAGATTTATCTGCATAAAAAGCAGCTATATGACAGAGTACTTAAAGTTGGGCCACTGACAGTTGTGTGGTGAGGCTGTTGTAATCTATCGACTCTTATGATGCAGTCATAATGCAGTGTTGTAATGCAGTCTTTACCACTTAAGTATGCACAATGTGGCATTGTTTTCTTTGCTGTTATCTGTCCTTGTGATAAATGTAGAAATAGTGAATGTTAAAGACCATTCTCTCTGTGTGGACTGATAATTTTGTAGAAATGTGTCGAGTATTAAACATCTGCATGAGTATATGGGTATTGAAATAAATAAATATGTAAGTAAGCAAAAGATGTGCTACTGTATATAACTTTATCAATAATTATAAGGGGGGGAGCCCTTTCTTTTCCACTTGAGCACCTGCCCACCGAAATGTCTGTGCAGGGCCCTGAGAGTGAAGTATGCAAAACATGTCACAGCACAGACCTGCTTTGTTTATCACCTATCTGCTCTGCACTCCACCCATCTGTGTGTGGTCTCAAAAGCGAAAATAGAACTACAGTCACAGAATGGTCTGCAGTTCTCTGGGCGGGGGGAGGGGTGTTCAAATCCGATAGTGTACACATTTATACATATGACCTTGTAAGACCCAAGCGAAAGCACTTCTTCAGGGTTTCACATTGCTGACTCAAACACAAAAAGTCTTATGACAGCAGTATTCTTAGCAGCGGCATTGCTCTATGGTGCTGCTCTAAAAGTATTCTTCATGTGTTCTGTGATCTTTCTATGTGTGCTGCACTCTGCCTTCTTAGTGACAGCAACTACTGCACACAAGTCAAAGACGTCATTCTAAAGAAGTCATGAAAGAGAACAAAATGTTTTTTCAGCAACTGTAAGAAACACTGGTTGTTGCTAATCAACTGAGAATAATTAATTTCATGCTTATTTTGTAAGAATGTGTCTCTAGAACTGTTTGTTTGAAATGTGTTGGCCCAAGTTAAGGGCGAACGTTAAACACGCCTACAGTCTTTTACAGAGCATGACACTGAAATATTTTATCAGCCTACATTCTGGTTTTACCACTGTGGGGAACAGTGTGGAAATACTTCTGTGTTCCAGTCTGGTCATCTGATCTTCTGTTGTCTTATGTCTTATCTCAGCAGGCCTTGTATGCTGATTGCTGCTGTTACTGTTGTTGGGAACAAAAAACATTTCTTCTTTTCTGTTACTTAGAAACGGAAAGTGAGTCTATTCTAAGAGACTCCACTACAAAATCGGACATTTTTTCTTCAAGTGGACTGCATTCAGCATTCCTAAATGTACATTAACTATAAGTAAAAACGGAGTGTTTACAGTGGTCTGTGCGCATCTGGCCTTGTGTTTTGATTTGGGTTTCTAAAATGTTGTATTTCTCATTTGAAAACGTCAAAGCTTGTTTCAAACAAAGCCTGTTTGAAATACACTCTGAGTTTGTTTTCACCCGGTAATACTGCAGTCAAGATGTTGAGACAAGCGCTACGAAAATAGATGACTCAAAGCAACTGAATGCATTGTGGCGGATTGTGTAAATGGCACTGCGTGACTGAAGGTCTTTATCTGCGACACAGTCGCAGATTTGGAATATTTAAATCTATAGTTTGATTTTCTTGTGTTTGACTGCCTAATATGTTGGTGGTAAAGTCATACTGTCAGCTCTTTTTAATTTTCCAGGTTCTGTTATTGTCCCCAACACAACACCCACGACCTCACCCACACTCCATCAGTCCTGTGGTTATTTTTTAGGAGACTTTCACGGCTGACTGCAGTCTCAACTGCCTCCTTATTGTGCAATGTCCTTGCATTCAGTGATCTAATGGCAAATGCACTGTTACCTCTGCATCCCAAAGGAATCATTTTGGTTGTGCTACTTTCTTTAACTTCTAACAGTGGCAGTCAGTTGAATCACACATGCATACAGGACTTTTATTTTCTTGTTGTTTGTTTCTTCATTTGCTATTTAGGGGTCATCCAGAGTGGAAATCAATTGTAAACCGTTAGAGTGGGAGTGCCCCCAGGGGGCCAAACAGAGATGTCTGATCAGTAGAATAGACTAATTAAGGAAAACTTTTCTAGTCAATGCTAATCTAACAAGACATGTTGCTGTAGTTAGCAATATTGTTTAACATATAGCTTCATTTATTGCTGAGCTGCACAAATGCCAGTGAACTGAAATGTTCAGAATGGAGTTGCTGAACCAGCTGTTGCAGGATCTGCTGATGTCTTTTGTTCCTTTAACTGCTAACATGACTAGTCCTGCAACATACCAAGTCCTGACAGGATTGCTGCAGACTGATGACCTACTGAGTTAAGAGTCAGTGTAAAGTAGTTAATCCTAAAAACTTGATTCACGCGCTAGGTTGCAGTTTCGGGGAAGTTTGGACTCGCCACAGGGCATCCGGTCAGGGATGAAGTTACGAACTGCCTCTTATCAATTCCAATACACCAACCACACATTCCGTTGACTTATTGTTGTTTATAGATGTGGCTTCTGACAAAGCCAAATACAATGACAATACAAGAGAAGAAAAAGAGACATAACTAAGATACTGAATTAATAATATAATCTTACACTGGGTTAAAATGCAACATACATTGGGTACAGTAGCATGAAGTGTACTGATTCTTTACTACTGTGTCAACAATGATAGATAACCTCTGCTTAAAGCTCTTGTAACCAATATATCCATGAACGAACAGTTACTTTATCGGGTTAGTCTAGCACTCTCAAAGGACTATAACGAATTTCTAACATTAGCGATTTCAGCGTATATGCTAGTATGCTAGCGCTAGCACACGAATAAGTAAACATACAATGACTGGAGTAATTAGCAAGTTAGCAACATCCAACAGTATTTCCCTAACAACACACCATTCGAAGGTACTTGCAGATAACATTCCACGCACTCCAAACGACAAGGTAATTAATCAAAACAGATATAAATTTTAGCTAGTCTAGGATTATGAAATAAACGAAGTCTGCTTCTGCCTGGCTAACACTCAGAATCTCCGTAAGTACCACTGAACCAAAGGCACGTAAACAGTAATTGGCCACACGGGGGAGGGGGAACCATGTGATTGACAGACACAGAGTGCAATAGAAAAGCAAGAAACAAGGCACCAACACGTAAATAACGAAATATATGTAAGAGAGGACAAAAACCTCGGCGCCTTTTCCAGAGTCAATATGCACTGCTGCTAGAAAACATACTGCTATATTATTGCATTAAAATGCACAGAGCTCTGAAAAAGTAATACCTGACACATGCTTCTGTGTATACAGCCCTTCCTTTGAGTCTGCTCTCCAGGTAGTTTGTTGGAAGACATACTCATTTGCATGTTTCCCAAGTCTGTTATCAGTGTTATTCTAAATGTGCAGTAGTACAAAGAGAAATAAAGGATGGTTGCAAAGCGATATTTTTTTGCACATTCTGCATCTGTCGTGGTTAAGGCTATTTTGTCGATCTGTTCCTTATGTTTCTAGTGTTGCCTTTTCCCTGTGCTCCCCCTGTTGGTTTGTCTTCTCTGTTGTGCGTGTGTGTTTTGTGGGCGTGGTCTCTCTTCACTTCCAGATTGCCTACACACCTGCGAGCAGTCTCATCACATCATAGTATTTAAACCCTGGTGTTTCATCCACTCGTCGCCAGATCGTTGTTTCAGCCTGTGTGGTAGAACTCGCTTCTTGGTCTCTCTTTGTATTCTATTGGTTTTGTAGTTTGTATATCAGTGTTTATCTGCCCATTTCGCTCTCGAAAGGATTACCTCCGAGCCACTCCGCACGTCCAGTGTGCCCTTCGCCTGCCTGTCAACCTCCAGCTCCGTCTCTTTAGTCCCTCACTCCGCCTCGCTCACCACGCCACTCTACAACCTCGCTCATCGTCTGCATCCTTGCCAGCCACCTGCATTTCCTCTGCCTGTTTCCATCTCCATTCTACAATCTGTCAATAAACCCTCCTTCATTCTAACCAGAGTTGTGTTCTGCGTTTGGGTTTCCTTAGTTGATTGTCACAGCATCATATGTGTTTGTCTGCATGTTTGTGTGTGTCTGCATGTTGGTGTGTGTGTGTGTGTGTGTGTGTGTGTGTGTGTGTGTGTAAATCATCACACATCTTGATAAAATTCTCTCTTTTTTCACTTTTACCTTACTTTCTCACTGTAAAAAACAAAACAAAACAAACAAACAAACAAACAAAAAACGGGCCCCCTGCAATTTGTGTACCGGCCACAGGTAGGATTAGAAGGTGTCATTGCCTTTTGTGCATCACTGTGCCTGTACTCATCTGGACAACCCAGACTGCACTGTGAATCATGTCTTTTTTATTATTACTATTTCTCCTGTGCATTCCATACCATACAGCCCACTCTGCTGGAGAGTAAGCTTATGGAAATGCTGGAGGACACTCCACTGGTGGACTGGATTACACACTATATGATTGGTCGGCCACAGTGTTAGATCACAGAATTGTGTGTCAGACACTGTGGTGAGTAGCATGGAGGCACCACAGGGGACTGTCCTGTCTCAGACTTCAGGTGTAGCTCTGAACTCTGGTACCTGAAGAACCTCTCAGGTGACTCTGTTATTGTGGGCTATAGTAGCAGGGGACAGGAAGGTGAATACAGAAGCGATGTGGACAGCTTGGCTGAGTGGTGTGGGCAGAACCACTAGTAGTTTAGCATCACTAAGTGGACAGTGGGAGACAGAAATATCCCTGAATCCCTCCTTCCATTATAATGGGGGATGTAGAGGTGGTGCAAATGTAACAGGGCTAAGAGTGTTTCCCCGAATTTCTCTGTATGTGAGCTCATATTACCCCCCCACACCTCCGTGGATCTAAAGAACAGAGGTGGGCATGGCAGGGTCTGGGGTGGCAAAGGTGTGTTATGTCCAATTTAAAGAAATGTCTATTTCGTCTGTCTCTCTATTCAATATTTGTTTTACATATATTTCTAATATCACCTTCTTGCGTCTTGTATTTATTGAATTATGCATAGTATGCAACAGTTTGTCATATCGCTTTAATTCTTTCAATATTGAATGTAGACTGGTAGCTTCCCGCACTTACACACCAGAAATATAGCAGGTGTAATTGGAGGCTAATTAGCTAGCATCTGAGAATGCAGTCTACAGTGCCAATGCGTTAACTAAATTAAAGTAATCGGCGTCATTTTTACGTGCATCAACTTTTTTTTTTTTTTCATTTTAAGTGTGGTTTACCTGGTTTGTTTGCCAGGAGCTGTGATGCACCTGGCTCGCTCCGTGGCTTGATCTGTGTTTATGATATATTTTCTCTATCAGGTATGTCACGAGTTTTATGTTTTATGTGTTATGTTTATGGATGGACTGATTTACTCATTGTAATGTGTATTATATATATATATATATATATATATATATATACATATATATATATATATATTTCCAAATGGCGAGCGGCCGCTATTGTGGAGGGCAGCGGTGTTGAACTGTGACGTGCCTTGTTCACTCCGTGCCTGATCTGTGTTTATGATATGTTTTCGTTGTCAGCAATATAAGCACACTAGACCCAGTCCACTTGTGGTGTTACGTCATTCATCAGTACACAACACAACGCAGAGAGATAGAAAGAGAAAGCACTCCCGTCACACAAGTGGGGCCGGATCACGGTCCCGTGAGGCCCCTGGGCACCCTCGCTTTCCTATACTGGTGACTCTCTTGCCTTCCTCCTCGCAAAATCATCCACTAGTTCGTCAAAATCTAGCTGACAGGGTCTGACTCATAAGTGACAATGAGCGTGTCTGGCACATGCTACTCCACAGCTCATTTTTTTATTCTGGTCAAAAGGGAAAATGTCCGTTCACCTTGGCAGTTAGTCCCTGGCAAAGTTAAAAAAACAAAAATCCAAAGTGCCACGAAAACACTGGGGAACAGTGACTGCAGATTAAGTACCTGCAACGTCTCAAGCAATGTAGCAATGTAGTTGGGCACTTCTCACCCTCAGAGGCGGACACGAAAGACTTGAATCGGATGCGTCACCTGCGCGTGAATGACTTGCTGAGTGTTAATGATTAACAGAAATCTGACTAACAGAAGTCTGCAAGTACAATGTACAACGTACAATGCACGGTATACCGAAACCAAAGGCAGAGACTTGGAAAAAACAGACGACATGGCACTCTACAAACCATCGAAGGTATGGATAACTTATATTAAACGGTGCCCGTGTGTTTTATAAAGATATCAGCTATATGTAAACGAATAATGTCGGTTTTCAGAGGACAAACTGTCTTGTCCATTTATCTGTTGTTGTCAGACTGGCTTCGTTGTCTAGTTTTACGCAGTTGTTCTTTGTAACGAATATTAAACTCAAGAAATGAAGTGTATTCATTTCTATTCTGTTCCTTGGTGCTCATACTTTTCAGTTCAGTTTCACTCTTTTCCCTGCCAACACAAAGTATGTGATTTGGAAAATTCTCAACTCTTTTCTTTCAGTAAGTGCTCCCTCCAGAGTTGAAAACCAGCCTCATTTCCAAATGGAGAGCATCAGAGATCTTCACGACTTCTGTTCTGGAAAATGAGGATAATCATGTTTATATTAAACGTCTATTTTTTTATCCGCAATCACTCTGTTTCATCACTTTCATCTCTGCATCGGTGCATGTGGTAAAGCTGAATACGAAGTGTACGGGGAATGTTGTCCTATGTGTGGACCTGGTGAGTCAAACTATCACCGCTGTCATAGAATATGGTCTAAACCAAAACCAGATCAATGTAAGTGAAAGGATTGTGTCATTATTCGATCTTCAGTCAAAAAAGAGTGAAAAATATGAATTTACAGGAAGAGTTTGTCACCCAGTAACAGAGAGATACATTTACATTTAGTCATTTGATCAAATGTTAAACATTACTGAGACTGTCTTTGGGAAAGTGTTTTTATAAGTCAGTAAGAGTTTTCATGAAATAGTGAAGCCCTGGATCTGAGAAGCCTTTCATGTTATTGGAAAGCCCATCCAAATATACGATTGGTTTGGCGTGTCAGGCCTGTTAGATATTTGGTGAAGAATTATAACATCATGTTTGGTGAAAAGAGTATGTAATATTGGTTTTTGTCATACATTATCATACATTATAATGTTTTACAAAATAGGCCTATCCCATGTGCGGTAAATATGTTAAGTTGTATTAACGAATACATCTGCAGTGTTGCAGGTAGTTGTAGGCCTAGTATAGTTTTTAGTTATCACGTGATGTTATCTTGCTGTAAATGTGTTAGTTTCGATTCGTTAGTCTGTGTAGTCACACCCAAAGTTAATTTTTTGTAAGTCAATGGAGGTTAATAATATACTCCCTCACAGATATTTTTTCTTTAAGACATCTCTTACCAGACAAAATATACAGACATTATTACTTTATTCCTGCAAACCCTGCATATTTAAAGTGACTTATGCATTTTGAATGTGGAACATATACTCGAAATCAAATAGTCAAAGTAATACAGTAAACCTTAATCTCTGTACATAGATAGGTCAAAACTTACATATTTCACATTTCAAGGATATTGCGTGAATGTAGCATTAAAACTTGTTTTTTCTTCCTTTAATACACTGATAATGTTTTTCTCAGGCAATAGTGAAATCTGTTGCTTTTGTTATCCATTTTTGTTCTTTTCCTTGGTGCTCATACATTTCAGTTCAGTTTCACTCTTTTCCCTGTCAATACAAAATATGTGATTTGAAAAAATTCTCAACTCTTTTCTCTCAGTAAGTGCTCCATCCAGAGTTGAAAACCAGCCTCATTTCAATATGGAGAGCATCAGAGATATTCAGGACTTCAGATCTGGAAAATGAGGATAATTATGTTAATAGTGCACATCTATTTTTTATGCACATTGGCTCTATTTCATAACTTTCAACTCTGCATCAGTACATGTGGTAAAGCTAAATACGAAGTGAACGGAGAATGTTGTCCTATGTGTGGTCCTGGTGAGTCAAACTATCACTGTTCATTCAAACACATCACACAGGATCCAATTAAGAGCTGTCATAGAATACTGTCTAAAGCAAAACTGGATCAACTGAAAGGATTTTGTCGTTATTAGATCTTCAGTCAAAAAAGAGTGAAAAATATGAATTTACAGGAAGAGTTTGTCACCCAGTAACAGAGAGATATATAAACATTTAGCCATTTGATAGAATGTTAAAGATATACTGAGACTGTCCTTGGGAAAAGTGTTTTATAAATTAGTAAGAGTTTTCATGCAATAGTGAAGCCCTGGATCTGAGAAGCCTTTCATGTTATTGGAAAGCGCATCCAAATATATGACTGGTTTGGCGTGTCCGACTTGTTAGATATTTGGTGAAGAATTATAACATCATGTTTGGTGAAAAGAGTATGTAATATTGGTTTTTGTTTTCTTTCAGGATTTCGTGTCTACAAACATTGTACTGAATACACATCTACGTTATGTATACCCTGCACTCCATCCACTTTCACTGATTTACCCAGTGGTTTAGTAAAGTGTATTCAATGTACAGTCTGTGATTCCAGTGAGTGTGTCCCTTGATTTAATCACATTGAGTTTCTCTGACACAAGTGCTAGACCAGCTCACTGTTATATTTACACAATTTCTGTTTCCTTTGTAGGACAAGGGTTAAGAACAAAGACAGAGTGCACATTGACTGCAGACACCATCTGTGAACCACGTGAAGGATTTTACTGTATTGACCGACACAAACACAGTTGTAAAGAAGCTTTTGAACACTCAAAGTGTAAACCTGGACAATACATCGTACAGAAAGGTCTGTGCATGTTAATCAAACATGTTTTAGGGGCCAAATGAAATGTTCATGTCATATGTCACAAATAGTCAAAAAAGGAAAACAGAATGTAAATAAATCAATAAAACATCATTTTAATATGTGAACAAAGCATCGTTCCCTTTTTCTGTGGAGGAGTCTGTAAACTTCGGTCTTTAACAGATATAGTTCTGTCAGCTGTATTTGTCCTCTGTTGATGAAAGACTGTAATTGTTTATATAGGAACAGCAGATACAGACACTGTGTGTGGTGACTGTGTTGGTGAAACTTACTCAGACGGTTCATTCTCATCTTGTCTGCCGCATACACAGTGAGTTTACTGTATTTAGGACTACCTGTAAAACTATTACAATTAGATTCTTCAGTGTAACATAATGATGATGTGATTTTATTTAATCTGACAGGTGTGAGAGCTCCAATGGAGTTGTGAGATGGGAAAAACGGCCAGGAACTCATTCATCAGATACTGAGTGTAAAGAAGTACACACAGTTTCCATCATACTTGATGTTTTATTTGTTGTAATTGTTACAGTGGGAGTAGGATGTGTTTTTATTTATAAAAAGAAGATAAAAACCATCGTTACTCCCAGAACAAAAGGTAGGTTGACCTCAGGTGAGTTATTTGTAAATAATAATCAGCACATTTGCCAGATTGAACAAGATGAAATGCATACAGTTCCCATCGTGCTTGGTGTTTTATTTGTTATAATTATTCCGGTGGGATTGGGACTTATTTTTCATTGGTACACAAAAAAAGAGCATGACTTCAGGATGCTTATTTTGAAACACAGAAATCATGGGATCAGCATATTTACCATAAGTCTTCAAAAAAGAATCAATTTTTTTTTTTTAGGTTTCATTGTTGGTCTTGGTTTATTGGTTGTGTTATGTCTGAAAGATTTTAGCATGCCTCCCAGAATTGAAAACTTTCCAAAACACAAAGTGCAGAACACAGTGAAGATCAGCACCATGGTGCAGTGTAACTGCTGTCTTTATAATGAGTAGATCTTCATGTTTATGTGTAACACACTCCTCAACCCACATAAGGCAAAGTCCCATAACCTTAAAATATAACAACAATTTCGATGGGGGACTTTAAATATATTTCATACAAAATTGAAAGTTAAAAAAAGGGCCAAAGTAAAGAGAAACTGGCTTATGTGACACTAAGTGACAACTCAAGCATTTTTAATGTGAAACTTGTATAAACTGAATAGTCATACAACTAAGTTGTTCATCTCAGCCTTCTTCCATGAACTTTAGTCATTGATAAGTCAAAGTTCTTACATGTTTCAGGTTTAGAGAATGTTGTGTTACTGCACACATCCAGTAATAACAAACTATCACCTCCTCACTGCCAAACAGACGAGTGTAAAATTTTCCTTGTCTTTTTTCTGTACTACAATGATAAGATTTTTCTTGTTGGGAAAGTATTAGATTTGTTTATGCTGTGAAGTCAAGGAATCATGAATTTTTTTGCTTTTATTGCTTACTTGTAGTCTTTTCCTTGTTATTTATACTTTTCAGATTCACTCTTTTTCGGTCAAAGCATGATATTTCATTAAGAAAATTCTCATCTCTTTCCTTTTAGATAATTCGCCAGAGATAAAGAGCGGACCCATATGAGAATGAAGAGCCGAAGAGCACTGTGGGGCATGAGATCTGAAAATGAAGATAATTATGTTAAAATTTCACATCTATTTTTTATGGGCAGTGGTTCTTTTTCACAACTTTCAACTCTGCACCAATCCATGTGGTAAAGCTGAATATGAAGTGAATGGAGAATGTTGTCCTATGTGTGGTCCTGGTGAGTCTATCACTGTTCATTAAAATGATCACAAGAGATTCAATTAGGAGTCATTACAGAATGCAGTTTAAACCAAACTGTTACAAATAAATGACTTAAATTTTCACAGATAGTACTTATTTATTAAACAGTAGATTTTTGACAGAGAATTACAACAATAGTGATGAAACAAGAACATAATATTAATTTTTGTTTCCTATAGGATATCATGTCTACAGACATTGTACTGAGTATACATCCACATCATGTAAACCCTGTTCCCCATCCACTTTCACTGATTTACCCAATGGACTAAATCACTGTTTCCCATGTACAGTCTGTGATTCCAGTGAGTATGTCCTTTGATTTAATCACATTGAGTTTCTCTGACATAAGTGCCAGACCAGCTCACTCTTATATTCATATAATTCCTGTTTCCTTTGTAGGTCAAGGGTTAAGAACAAAGACAGAGTGCACATTGACTGCAGACAGCATCTGTGAACCACGTGAAGGATTTTACTGTATTGACCAACACAAACACAGTTGTAGATCAGCTGTTGAACATTCAAAATGTAACCCTGGACAATACATCAAACAAAAAGGTCTGTGTTTGTGGAATGAAACTGTCTGGGTCACTCATCAGTGTGGTCCTAAATATCATAATTCACAAATAGCCCAACAGTATAAATAAACTGTTCACTGTTGTTCGTTGTTGAGATATCGTCGTCTGTCAGTGATAGGCTGTAATTTTTCTGTTTTGTTTTTGTAGGAACAGCAGATACAGACACTGTGTGTGGTGACTGTGTAGGTGAAACTTACTCAGACGGTTCATTTACATCCTGTCTGTCACATACACAGTGAGTTTACTGTACATTAGCACTGTCTGGAACACTATTACGAATAGATTCTTCAGCATAACATATGAATCCTCTAACAAAAATAATTTTGTGAGTTTCTTTAATGTGACAGGTGTGAGAGTTCTGATGGAGTTGTGAGAAGGGTAAAAAGACCAGGAACTCATTCATCAGATACTGAATGTGAAGAAACACACGTAGTTCCCATCATCGTTCCTGTTTTATTTTTAATAATTGGTTCAGCCGTGGTATTAGTACCTCTTTATTTTTGTTGGTACAGAAAAAGGAAACCCAAGACTCCAGGTATGTTATTTGTAAATACAGAAATTGTACATTGGGGGTATTGCAGAGAGCAGGTTCAGTGAAAACTCTGAGTTAGTTCAATCAGAGCAAGTAGTAAACCTCCTAATAGAAGATCCCTATGACTTTGTTTCACTAGGAGAATGAAGCCATAGGGCTTTTCTATTAAGAGCCTTACTATTTACTCTGAGTTAACTAACTCTGGGTTTTCACTGAACACACTTTCTGGAATTACCCCCCCCCCCCAATCAGCACATTTGCAGTCAACCATAGTCCTCTCTGACAGGCAATATCTATGATATCTGTGTTTGTTGATGTATTTCTCCAACTTTGAACACCCAGCTGTGGCACTGGGTGTTCATCTTTTTCATTCTATTGAAGTTCAGTATTGGTTTGGGTTTTGGTTTTGGTCTTATGCCTGTATGTGTCAGGCATTATTATTGTTGTTGTTGTTGTTGTTACTGGGATTGTTTGGCTGCCCAGGAAACGTATACTGATTCATCCAATCTTCTTGATGTTTTTGTAGGAAGAGAAGATACAAGGACAGATGGTGGTGCAGGGGAATTACTGACAACAAATTCAGAGGGAGAACACTGAAGATCAGCAGCACAGTGCAGTCTAACAGCTGTCTCTATAATGTCAGATGTAGATCTTCATGTTTATGTGTAACACATAACTATTTTTCACATTCCCTAATAATTATGAATAGACTGCGAGAAATAAACTGTAAAAAATGTATTATGCAAAAAAGACACATAACAAAAACAGTTGTGCTGCCTGACAAGGGGAATATCTGGTCTGGATCAGCTGGTGTGGCAGATACTCAAAAAACAAAAGATAAAACATATCTCAGGAGAAATAGGGAGTATGGTTCGCCATGACGTTTCTGCACTTATGATTGATTCAGTAAGACCAGCGCTGGCGGAGCATGCAACACCAATTTCAGCAACTCCAGGGCCAAGTTGCTGACATGTGTATTACTGTCTGGGAAGGCACAGAGGAGCCCAGACCAGGACTCCTGACGCACCTGCAAAGGGAGGACCAAGGGTAGGCTCTGGAGAGCCCAAACTTCACCCATGAACAAAGCACAGTGACACTGAGCACTTTCTAACTGCTTTTGAAAGAGTGGCAGCAGCATGCCAGCGGCCAGAGGTGACATGGGCTATAGACTCATACCCCTCTTTACAGGGAAAGCCCAAAGCGCCTAGTGGCCATGGACCAATGAGGACAGGGCTGACTACAGTACAGTCAAAGAGTGCATTTTGAAGAAATATGAAATCAACGCCGAGACCTATAGACAAGGATTCCACTCAAACGAGAACCATCCAGATGAGACACCTCGTGACCTGTATGTGAGACTCAAGGAACTCTTTATCAAATGGGTCCAACCAGAGAAACACACAGTCCAGCAGGTTTCAGAGGCCATCATCCTGGAGCGGTTTATGAGAATGGTGGGCCCTGACATGAAAGTGTGGATGACAGAGCATGAGCCCAAGACAGCAGAGGAAGCAGCTACGCTTTCCTCCAAGTCCACTTGTTATAAAGACTCTCTGACCAACACTTCAGTTCACTCATTTATATTTTCTTGACTGAGATGTGTTTGATGTTTCTAATGTTTCTTCTGTACTATATCATTAATTCATTGATTAACTAGAACATTGTCATCATTGTAAATTTATTTGTGTGACTGTAAATGATTTTTAACATGAGCATATTTGTTCTGTTTGCTACATACCTTTTAATTGTGTTTCTTTTGCAATGTTAACCAAAATTAAATGAATTCTTGACAGAGATATGATTTATGGCAATTATCTGTGTGTGTGTGTGTGTGTGTGTGTGTGTGTGTGCATGCGTGTGTGTGTAGTACCTTTTAAAGTTGCACACCTGTTGTTCATCTTTTTCATTACGGAAGCACTGTGAGTTAAAGTAACGCTGTGAAATTAAAGCCAAACTGGTCTCATCAAGCATTTTAAAATCAGTCAGTCACAGAATCATTAAAAACTCTATTTTTCACTATCAGAAATCACATTGTTATGAGCTTCAGTATTATCCTTCTGCACCCCTGAACATTTTTAGAAGTGGCTTGCGTACTCTGTGTTTCTGTAAGCAGTTTGTCTCAGTCAGACTTTATCAGTTCATTTCATAGGACCACATTACATGTGAAGATTTGAGTTCACTGCACAGATAATCATACACAGAGAGCCATGATATTTTTAACTTTTATCATTAGTCAATGGTATATGTTTATCTGTTTCTCTCAGCATATCATGACTCCTTTGGTAATGTGGATATTTTCTTATACTTCCCAAAAAGACAAAATGGGAGGGATGTTTAATAGGTGACAGAGAGGTGGGGGTTTGGGGAGAATATGAAAACAAATAGAACATTCTTCAGATTAAATCATTCTAGTGTTCCAAACCGATTTAAGTTCAGTGGTATAAAGATTAGAGCCATCAGAAATTAATTTAATCAAGTACATGAAAACACACTACAAGGAAATATTAATATACACAAGGAACCGGTCTCCCATAAGGGTTGCCACCTACAGGAAAAAGTTGTTGCTGGTTGTAGACAGGTTCCGTATTAAGAACAGTTTTGATAAATCATAAGGAGATGCGTTTAAGAAATGATTGTTTTTTCAAGAGCCTACAAACTTTAGGAACAAGAAACTTCACCTGAGCGGAACCTGCTTGTCATTGCGAGTATAATATATATTTCCGCATTTCTCATGCGCTCAAATATTGTATAGTCGGCTGTAGTTGTTTCAAAACGCTGTTCGCCTTACTGAAACGAATCATTTCTAGTTTGTTTCGACAGATTAAAGCATGACAGTAGAAATAGTCTGACTGAAAGTTGTTTTACTGTTGTTTTATTGTTATTTATTGTCGTTTCCTTTTATGACACTGATTTTAATCATAATTTTAAAATATCCTTAAATACTTTCAAACATAAACGTTTAAATATGACTGTCAGAGGAGTGCCATACAGAATTAACTGACCACCAAACTGTTTAACTGCAACGACAAATCGAGTTCAAAAATTGTGGGCGTCATCGTTATCATGAAGAACGGTCTAACAAGGCTGCCCTCCGACCTTACGACCAATAGGGTTAAGGACACAGATCAGCATATAAGACACTCACATCCCTCTCGATACCTTACCAAACCTCAGCCTCTGTCTGTCCAAGTTCAAGTGTGCTCATGTCGTGTTGTGTGTTTTAATAAATATGAAAAACCAAACTGGATGCTTGGATTGTGTTCTGACCGACACCCCACCGTGATGGCAATATCTAAATCAGCGCAAAGGCACAGCGACACGGAGAGCAGCGCACCCAACACTGCACTGTCAGTCACCCTCCTTTTCATATGGTTTGTTTAATAGAGACGCTGTCATGTTTTAGAAGTTAGGGGAAATGTGACCCTGAACAGTAAAGTGGACAGAATTTTAGAGGCTTTGGACAGGCTGTTGCTTGTTACCAACAGTGCATCTGAAAAAATCACATCATTGTATTTCTTCACTTCATTTTTAATCACATGCTAACACTTTGCTGGAAAATTACCTGACGCTTCGGGTGAGACATTTCTGTCCATTTCTGTTTCAAGTTTCATGTTTTATTGTCATTTACTAGATAACAATGTGGACATCATTATCAGCAATGAAATTCTTGGGGATGTTACGGTAAAGGATTCTGGGCGCTATTTTTCAGTTGTGAAAGATGGAATGACATTTTCTCCTGAACCGACTCACTACTTGATCATAACAGGTAATATCTTCTTCCCACATCCAAAAGAATTAAATTAGACGCAAACTCAGACGTATCCTTGAGCAGCTCTCAGGAAAATTGTGAATCTTTAAGAACTGTTCAAGAACTCTACAAATATGTCTTTATTTTAGTCATATTTTAGACATCATCTATTTTAGAAGTCCTCTGTACAATCCTAGACATCCCATCGAAGAAGACAGTCCGCGTGACTAGAGCAGAAATTGTATTGATGACACTGTATCTGTATTCTCAAAAACGGACTCATAATTAATTTAGTCTGAGTATATTTCTTAGGAATGGAGGTCAGCAGGAGGGTTTTCCTATATGATTTTGCCAGATTCTGCTGGATCTTATCCCAGCGAAAGGCGGAGAAACACCCTTGACAGGTTGCCTTTCCATCTCAGGGCACTGTTAAACTGTTTTTGCAATTCGAAATGGAGTGGCCAGAGTGTTAACGTGTGTCACCTGTGACCACATCCTTACTTGGGGGTGAATGACCTGCTGAGTGTTAACCCTTTAGACATGTGACTAACATTAAAGACTGCAATTGCAATGCACAATGTACAATGTACAGTATAAACGAAACCGAAGGCAGAGACTTGAAAAAAACAGGCGACATCGCACTCTACAAACCATCGAAAGTATGGATAACTTATATTAAATTTTACCAATTTCTTTTAAAATATATCAGCTATGTGTAAACGAATAATGTCGGATTTCAGAGGATAAACTGTCGTGTCTATGGATCTGTTGTTGCCAGACTGTCTTCATTGTAGTTTGACGAAGTTGTCCTTTGTAACGAATATTAGCTAACACTCAAGAGTGTGATACTAAATTCTTCTCGATTAAATGGTGCGTATTTGGTCGAGTTTCCTGTTTTATTAACCAAAGAATGACTCTGAAACAGTGTATTTGAGAGGTCGAACAAAGTGCGAGCGTCTTTGTTGAGTATATTTTTCAGTTGTATTCAACAATGATCTAATAACAGCTAGGAAGTGCCTCCGAGTTGGGGTCAAAGTCATCATACTTTACAATTTTCACAAAATATCCCATGCACTGTAAATATATTCGGTTGTTTTAACGGATACATTTGAAAGTTTGTTCGATTTGTTATGTTAGCCTACGTAGTCATGCCCCAAATCCAAATAAGGAGAAATTGGCCTGAGGGTATGGTTTGGTTTGGTTTGGTTTTCAAACGAAGTGAAAGGAGGTTAATAATCTCTCTTAAATATGTCTCTGTAAGACATCTCTTACAAGGCAAGATATACCGACATTATTACTTTATTCCTGCTTAGCTTGCATATTTAAAGCGATTTGGTGATGACTCGTGCATTTTGAACTTGAAACATATGCTCTAACTCAAATAGTCGCAGCAACACAGTGAAGTTGTTCACTTAAAACCTTTACCTCTGTCCATAGATGGGTCAAAGCTTACATATCTCACATTTCAAGGATGTGTTAATGTAGCATTAAAACTTGGGGGTTTTTTTTCTTTCTTTGATACACTGATAATGTTTTTCTCAAGCGATCATGAAATTTGTTGCATTTACTTTTCATTTTTGTTCTTTTCCTTGGTGCTTATACTTTTCAGTTCAGTTTCACTCTTTTCCCTGTTAATACAAAATATGTGATTTGCAGAGGTGGACAAAGTAAACAACTCCATTACTTGAGTAAAAGTATAGATACTCCTGGTCAAATATTACTCCAATATAAGTAAAAGTTGTTCAGTTCAATTTTTACCTGAGTTAAAGTACTGGAGTACTTGCTTTTAAAAATACTTAAATATTCAAAAGTAAATTTTCTTTTTAATGCCATCGCATTGTTGTATTGTTGCATCAATGTATTTACAGAGTCTAATGACTCTGAAACAACCTACTGAATGCACTGACTTGCTTGTAGAACCTGTAGAATAAAAAGCTCGTGGAATATCCTACAAAGCCTATAGAAACACAGTTGAACCAAATGCCTCCTCTATAAAAGACAGTGTATAGCTTCAGTTAAACAGGCACTAGGTTAACTCAGATTGGCCTTAAAAGGATAAACACGTCATAATGTTGTAGGCTTGGTTAATTTTACTTCTACTACATAGCATTGTCTGAAATGTGAAACAGCGGGATGACCATCGTCACCGCTTGATTCCCGCCCCCCTCGTCTTATTGGGACCGGGTCGTACGTGAATCCGCTGACCTTACAAATATTACTGTGTTTACCTGACAAGATTAAACATATATTTCTGAAAGGATTTTTGTCAGTAACTCGGCAGGAATCCGACTAATGCACCGATTTTAAGTCGCTTTGGATAAAAACGTCTGCCAAATGCTAAATTGTAAATTGTAATTTTTCGCTATCGAACTATTAGTATGCGTCAGCAGTGGATTCACACAGGACCCGGTGTTATGCCCCAAGTGGTTTTCAAGCCAACTGGTTTCCGTATGTGTTCATACACTGTGTTAACAGTAGAAGTTGTGGTCTGCCTCTGTCACCAGATTCGCCATACATTCACAAACATATAAATCGCAATTTTCAAGACACATCTCATATCTACTGTGGCAAATGATTGTACGTGTTAGGCGAACACAGCATGCGAACGCATACGGGAAGCAGTTAGCTTGGAAACCAGTTGATTTCAAAAATCTCAGACATGGACTTAAGATATGGCCATGGCTGCTCTGGTGAGGAAACTTTATCTTTAAGTCCATGTCTGAGATTTTTTAACGCATAGCTTTGACGTCAGCAGACGAATTTTCTTTTCTAAAATGCGATACGCCATGTTGTGTTCTCACAGCAGAAAAACCAATCACAGTAAACTGCACCAATGCTGTCAGTCAAGTGCGTGCTGCATTTTTTTAAACAACTGAACTTGGCGGTTTTATTGGTGGCTACTACAATGGAAAATAAAGATGGTTGATTTAACACTAGAAGCGCCGCGCCGGTCAAACACAGTAAACTGCTCAATGTACTTGTAATATTGTCCTTGGCAGAACATGTGGGCCCTGGGGTTTCTCTCATGATATTGCACTCTCGCGCTCTACCCCGAGTGTTGCCAACAGTTTATTCAACTCATACCGTGCCGTCTCTTGCGTAGGGCGTTATTATATTGAATGAATTAGCACTCGCAAAATTCCGGCCAACTATCTAAGTCATAGAATAATTAGTTACGCCCCTGTACGTGAAACAAAATGCGTTTATTATACGTTTATCCGCTTTACAAAACATTTGCATTTCAATATTGTAAATTATTGTTGGAGCTCTAAAATAATGTAATGTCGTGACATGAGAATAAAGCTTACCATAGTCTACAGACGAACTATCAGTCATATGTAGGCCTACATGAAACAAAAATGCGCCTGATAGTTATTAAATTATTGTCTTCATTTTTGCGCATTATGTAATATCAACTTATAACTGTTATAACTCTCGATATATCTATCTGTCTATCTATCTATCTATACACACACACACACACACACACATATATATAAAAACCTGATCCCTGATATATATATATATATATATATATATATATATATATATATATATATATATATATATAGCCCATAGCCTATAAGACAGAAAACTAATACGTGCGAACTCTTGCGACATCTGCTGAGAGAAAAGAGAATCGCAGCCTTGAAAGGCAGGAAACAACATGGCCGAACGCGAGGCCGACGGCAATTTCACAGTAATAGAAGCAAAATAGCTTTAAATTAGCTTGTACCGGGGTGATTTTGAAAATTTAAGGATGCTGGGCGATAAAACGCACAAATCTAGGAAAAGTCATGAAAGGAGGGTCCTGAAATTTGACCAAGTGCAAAGATTTAATTTTTTTTGGGTCACTGCGGTCAAATGACCGCTGCTCGGCGCTCCAAGGTATAAGTGGGTCAAACCAGCACGGCGCTTCTAGTAAGACGTCACAGCGGTCAAATGACCGGCGCTCGGCGCTTCTAGTGTTAAAGTAACGTGTAACGAGAACCTTCATAGAAATGTAGTGGAGTGAAAAGTACAATATTTGTATTTCAAATGTAGTGGAGTAAAAGTCATAAGTTTCCAAAAAAATAACACTCAAGTAAAGTACAGATACTCGAAAAATGTACTTAAGTACAGTACTCAAGTAAATGCACTTCGTTACTGTCCACCCCTGGTGATTTGTATTGATGGAAAAATTCTCAACTCTTTTCTGTCAGTAAGTGCTCCCTCCAGAGTTTGAAAACCAGTCTCATTTCGATATGGAGAGCACCAGAGACCTTGGCAACTTCAGTTCTGGGTTTTTATCCGCAATCACTCTGTTTCATAATTTTCATCTCTGCATCGCTGCGTGTGGTAAAGATGAGTATGAAGTGAATGGAGAATGCTGTCCCATGTGTGGACCTGGTGAGTCAAATTATCGCTGTTCATTCAAACACATCATATAGGATCCAATTAAGAGCTTTCATAGAATAGAGTCCAAACCGATGTCTAATCAACATAAATGAAAGGATTGTGTCAGTTTCTCTGTCTTCAGTTAAACAAGTTGAAGGCTTTAGAACTGAAAACGGCTAACTTAACTTGGGGCGAGGCACAACATGCTGCACAGGATAGGACTAGGTGGAGACAGATAGTCGCACCCTTATGTTCCACAGGGAACGAAGAGGATTAAGTGAGTAAGTAAGTCAGTTAAGAGTGAAAAGAACAGAGTTTACAGGAAGAGTTTGTCACTCAGTAACAGAGATATTCATGATATAAAAGCCCTTTGAGACTATAGTGATATTGGGCTCTAAATAAATATTATTATTATCCTCTGTGGTCTCATTTGTAAACAGTCATTCTCTCTTTGTAACAGAGGTGTTAAACTTTGATCAACATCTGTCAAACTTTTATCAGCTGTATTTGTCCTCTGTTAATGACAGACTGTAATTTTTTTTTGTTTTTGTAGGAACAGCAGATACAGACACTGTGTGTGGTGACTGTGTCGGTGAAACTTACTCAGACGGTTCATTCTCATCTTGTCTGCCACGTACACAGTGAGTTTACTGACCTGTAGCATTGTCTGTAACACTATTACAATTAGATTCTTCAATGTAACATTAGTCATTTAACACAAACAATATGATTTTATTTAATCTGACAGGTGTGAGAGTTCCATTGAAGCAGTGAGATGGGAAAAAAGGCCAGGAACTCATACATCAGATGCTAGTTGCGGTGAAATACAAACATCATGCCCAGAGTCTTATCAAAGTTATTCTTTCGGGATTAAGGCATCGTTATCATTAGTACAGAGAAGGAAAATAATTGACTTCAGGTATGTTGTTTGTAAATAGAGAAACCATACATTTGATTAAAAAAAAAAAAATTCACCATAAGCCTTTGAATAAGAATCACATTTTTTACAGAGTTCAGCATTTTGTGTTTAAGTTCAGGTATTTATCAAATATCTTAACATACTGTCCAGCATTCAGAACCTTACGAATGACAAACTTCAGTTTTACTGAAAACCACAGAACATTTGTTATTCACATTTCTGTTCTTGATTTGTTTGTCATGGCGTTCTCAATTGATTCATGCAATCTTTGTTTTTGTTGGAAAAGCAGATTATGATAAACAGTAAGGAGTGGGATTCCCAGTCATCAGACTTGAAAGTAGAGCCAGTGTGTTTACAGTCCAATCTGCCAATGGGACAAAGGCCAAATGGAGAGTGCAATGATCAGCAGCCTAGCACAGTTTGAGTTGACAGTATTAGTTGTCTTCATAAGGTCAGCTGTAGCTTTTCATGCTCTGGTGCAGTACACACAATGTCCTTTAGGCGTAAAATGATCCTGAGGGCGAAAAAAAAAAAAAAAAAAAAACCAAAATCACGTGTAAGGTGAATTCTCTGTTGAGAACATATTAAAAATTATCAGTCATTTTAGTGGCAAAATTTAATGCCTTCATGAGCCCCAACATTTTTTTTTGGCACCCAGATTGAGTAAAACATGAAATGAACATGCTTCCTTCAACAGAAATGACACGTAACACAATCTGTCACTCCGGTGGAATGGTGCAGGACCCAAGTGCAAGACACTATGATGGTGCAAAAGGAGGTTTTACTTACAAACTGAAGATCAAAATACACGTGCAAACTGGAACACAAAAAAAAAAAAAAAAAGAGAAAAGAGAAAGTGCAGCAACAGTGTGTTCAAAACACAAACAATAGACAAAGGACAAGGCAAACACAAGGGTTTAAATACAGAGTGAGAACTAAAACAGGATTGTCTCATTTATTAACCTTGTTAATTTGTACCAAACAGGTGAGGGCCAGAGACAGAACAGGAGCACAAAGACATATCAAACTAAAAGTCTAAAATGAGGGGCAGGCTGTGACAGAGCCCCCCCCCCCTTAAGGGACACGCACAGAGGGATGACCAGTGCTGCTGCAGACGGGTCCCCTCTGCGGCCGAGCAGGTGGGGGGGTTGGCTGGAACAGCCTTTCCAAACAGGAGCAGAGCACACCCTCCAAACAGCCTCGACGTCGGCTAGGGATCTGACCTGGGCTGGGGAAGCGGCCTTGGGAACAGGCAGGGCATCAGCTAGGGTGCTGGGCAGCGCAACCTCCATGGCGCCTTCGGAGCCACTGTTTGAAGGTGCTTCTTCGGGATACAGGGGGCCAGAGACAGAACCCGGAGACCCAGGAGCAGACACAGCCCCAGAGATGGTTAGACCCAGCACCACAGTCCTTGTGGTGCCAGGACCTAGGGCTGGGAGCCCCCCCCAAACCCCCGGTTAGGGGCTGGAGAACCTTCCAAGAGAGGGAGCCCCGCCGCCCCCAAGTCCAGAGCCAGAGTTGTCTCTGCCCTGGAGACAGAAGTCACGCTAGTGGAGTGGCGCAAGACCCAAGTGCAAGACACGATGATGAAGGTGACAAAAGGAGGACTTTACTTACAAAATGAAGATCAAAATACAGGAGCCCAACCCAGTGCAGCAAAACAGTGTGTTCAAAACACAAACAACGATAGACCAAGGACAAGGCAAACACAAGGGCTTAAATACAGAGCGAGAACTAAACAGGGCAAATCAGGATTGGTACAAATTAACGAGGTTAATAATGAGACAAACAGGAACAGGTGAGGGGCGGAGACAAACACAGAACACAGGAGCACAAAGACATATCAAACTAAAAGTCCAAGATGAGGTGCAGGCTGTGACACTAAATATCACTGTGGTAAATGTGCATTACAGTATTACTATGGTAAATGTGTGTTACGGTATAATTGTGGTAAATATGTGTTACAGTATTACTGTGGTAAATATGTGTTAGACTATTACTGTGGTAAATATGTGTTACAGTATGACTGTTGTAAATATGTGTTACATTATGACTGTGGTAATAGTGAAATATTGTTGCTTTAAATAATTGAGTATCAGAGATCAGAGTAACGATGTAGGCTGCAGGGGAAGCTTTTAAATGACCAACGGAGAGTGAGAAACAAACAGAGAGAGATTTGTTGTATTTGAGTGATTAGTGGTGTTATATGTTTTTTGGGGGTTTTTTGTAAAGTGTTCCTCCTTTGTCTAAAAAAGAAATCGGTCGTTGATTGTGTGAGTTGTTGTAGGCGTTGTGTTAGTTTCTGCTGTTTAAGTTTGTGTATAAGAGTGTTCGTCATTTTGTGTGCGCGGTTAACATCTGTTCTATTTCCGCCCTGGGAGCTGTAGGGGTGAGCTGCCGTTTTTGTTTGCCTTATCGTTTTCTCCTGTTTTTGGTTAGATCGGGAGTTAGTGTAGTGCTTGTCTTTATTTTGTCTTTTCTTTTCTGGTAGGATAGGTAGATTTTTTTTCCAAAATAGTTAGTTTTCGTTTGGTTATTATTTTGGCCTTGGCAACCCCCGACGCAATTCTCCCCTCTCTTTTTTTATATATTTATTTTGGTGCAAATAAATTTGTAAATATCTTTTGTGTAATTATATGGCCTCTGTCACTTTTGTGTTGCGCCCCAATACCCCTAGAGCTGGGACGTAACATCAGCTGTCTCTAAGCCTCAATCCTCACTCCTGTAAGTTCCAAGAGGTCTTGTATACCATGTTCTGTTTCAATAAAACTGTGACTAACCTGCACATGCATCCAGCTTTTTCAACAAATTGTGACAAGATAAAAAAAAAGGTGAAGATGTGATTCATTTATGAACTCTGTGACTTAGTCATCATACTTGCAAAAAAAAGGTTCCCTTTTTTTTGGCAAAAGTCAAAAAGTGCCTTGTTCCTTAATCCACAAACTATGATGAGAAGAGTTCCTGCAAGGGGCTGATGTTCGTGATGTTCCACTTAAAATCTTACTCTTCACAAAATACATACATAAACATATAAATAAAAAGTAAATGAAGACCGCTACATTGTCTCAGATTATTAAAATGATTTTATTCACTTTTTATCTTGTGTCACTTAGACAAAATGTATTGCGGTTCCGGTTCGTACCTGTGGAAGTCTGCTGCCGCGTTTGTGCTGATTATTCATCACTGCTCTACGGTCTGTCTCTAACATTCACGTTGTGCTGCATTTATAATCTTGTGTGCTTGTTTTAATCTCGCTCTGTGTCTGCTTCGTTAACGTTACCCATCAACACATTGCTTCTACTGTTTGGCTGCTAGCGTGCTAACACCAGCTTAGCCTTCTTGCTAACCTTATTTACACAGCAATAGTGTGTTGATAGTTCACGTTTACGGTACCTCTGTTTATCTGCCACTATGTCTTGCTCTCTCTGCCTCGCTCTCGTAGAGAAGTTGTCTCTCCTAGAGAGACGTGTCCGTCAGCTAGAGCAAGGTAGCTCTAGTTCTAGTTTTATTACTTTAGATTCGACGGGCACCCCAGATAGCATTAGTTTAGCCTCTGAGCCGATTAGCGGCTCAGTCTCCCCCTTTAGTGCAGTTTCGCCGGCAGAAAAGGAGTTTGTTACGGTCGTGAGTGGCAGGAGGTCTCGCCGACGCCGACACCAGCCGTCATCCGTACGGCCCGACTCACAGCCGCTGCCGGTGGTGAATCGCTTTGCTATTCTTGTTTCTCCTGCTTGCCGGCCCGGGTCCTCTACCTCCCACGACCGCCCCAAGCCCCGTACCTTAGTTACAGGGGACTCAGTGACCCGAGGGATTAGATTAGCAACGCCAGCGACTGTTACCTGTCTCTCCGGGGCCAGAGCTCCCGACATAGAAGCTAACCTTAGGGTGCTGGCAAACAGGAATAGCCGTATCGATAAGGCACACCACATAGACACTAGCTATGACAATATCGTTATTCATGTCGGCACCAACGATATCAGAATGAGGCAATCTGAAGTCACAAAGGTCAACATAGCTAGGACTTGTGACTTCGCCAGAAAGATGTGTCGGCATCGATTAATTGTCTCTGGCCCTCTACCAGCTAGGGGTAATGATGAAAGATATAGTAGATTATTGCAACTGAATCGCTGGCTGGCGCAGTTTTGTTTAGATCAGGGATTTGATTTTGTAGATAACTGGCCCTCTTTCTGGGGTCGACCTGGCTTGCTAAAAGCGGACGGCCTGCACCCTAATGGGCATGGCGCCGCTGTTTTATCAGGTAACATAGATAGATGTTTGAGTCAGCTATGACATCTTCCACTAGAGCGGGCCAGGTCGCAGGTGATTACAGAACCTGCGAATGAAATCCCCTCAGAGGCTGCTTAGTTCCATGAATTAATGACCCCTCTCCTCCAACATAAGGCAAAGATTAATTTGACTAGTTATTCATTTAGGGGAGGGGCTTCAGCAGAGACTAGCTCCCGCTGTAAGCCTGGTCCTCATTCTGCCTTAGTTGCTCAACATAACTCGCTCAATGGTCATCCCTCTGTCAGCAGCAATTTGGCTTTTGCTATTAGCGTACTCTCACGCCCTCGCAGACCACTTCGGCCTAGATTTAGACAGCCTATTTCCCACAATAACTTCCAATTCAACTGACCCCCTCTTCCGACTCGATCGTTGTAAGCCTGATAAACCTGAAGTTTGGTTTTATTAATATTAGATCACTCTCCCACATGGCCTTGCTGGTCAGCGATCTTATTACTGATCTTAGCCTTGACATGATGGGTTTGTGTGAAACTTGGTTGAAGCCAGATGTTTATTTTTCTTTAAATGAAGCCTCACCCCCCAATTATTCCTTTTCACATGCTGCTCGAGCAGCAAAGAAAGGTGGGGGTGTAGCCTTAATTTATAACACTGAATTCTCGCCTAGCATCTTTAATGCACCAAATTTTGCCTCCTTTGAGCTTCTCTCTCTGAAACAATCCTGCTCTACCTCACCCTTCCTCATAGTAGTGATCTATCGGCCCCCTGGGCCCTATAGTCAATTTCTCGATGATTTCGCTGAATTGATCTCTAGCATTATAACTACGGTGGATAAAATCCTTATAATGGGGGATTTTAATATCCACATCAATGACAGCTCTGATTCTCTTAATAAAGCATTTACATTTATTTTAGACACTTTTGGCTTCAACCAATACGTCTGCGAGCCCACTCATTCCAATGGCAACACCTTAGATCTTATTCTAGCTCTCGGCCTAACCGTCTCTCACGTGGTTGTTTCTCCCTATTCCACTGCATTATCTGACCATTTTCTTGTTACCTTCCAGGTCACGCTCCCCTCTCCCCCTGTAGTCTCTACCGTGGTTCGACGCTGCCGCCGCATTAATGCTTCCACCACTGCCGCACTCGCTAACTTACTTCCTGCTGCCCTTACCTCTCTCGATGATCAACAAGGGTCTTTGAACGATCTGACAGATAGTATAAACTGTACCCTCCGCAATGCTCTAGATACGGTAGCACCATTAACGCTAAAAAATAGGCGTAAACATATAACACCCTGGTTTAACAACGATACATGTGTATTGAAGCAAGGGGGCAGAAGATTTGAACGAAACTGGCGTGCCACTAAACTGGAGGTCTTCCGCCTCGCCTGGCATGATAGCTTGATAGCCTATAAATGTGCCCTCTCCACAGCCAAATCCGCCTATTACTCAAGAATAATTAATCTCAATAAAAACAACCCGAGATTTTTATTTGATACAGTATCAAAATTGACCCAGAATCACTCCCCTCGATCCAGTTCTATTACCGCATGCGACTTTGTCAACTTTTTCTCACAAAAAATAGACTTAATCCATTGTGATATTCAAAACAGTCAACAAAATCAATGCGCCAGTATTTTCCCCATCGCTGCCCCAGAGCCTAATCAGGATGTGCACACTTTAACCCAATTTGAGCCTATCTCCCTAGACGCGCTCTCCAAACTGGTGCACTCCGCTAAACCAGCCTCTTCCCTGCTCGATCCCCTACCTCCTAAACTTTACATAGAACTTTTCTCGATCCTCGGCCCTACAATCCTCAACCTTTTAAATTTGTCAATTAAGTCGGGCGTTCTACCCTCTGCTTTTAAAACAGCCGTGATTAGCCCCTACTTAAAAGACCTAACGTCGACCCAGAAAGCTTGAATAATTATAGACCAATCTCTAATCTCCCGTTTCTTTCTAAAATACTCGAAAAAATTGTCGCTGCGCAACTCATCGCATATATGTCCTCCAACAGCCTCTTTGAAGTGTTTCAGTCAGGCTTTAGGCGTTTTCATTCCACAGAAACCGCATTAACTAAAGTGACTAATGATGTATTACTAGCCATGGATGCTGGTGATACCTCAATACTTATTCTTCTCGATCTGAGTGCAGCATTCGACACAGTTGATCACACCATACTGTTTAAGCGCCTGGAAAATCAAATTGGCATCCGTGGCCTGGCGCTCTCCTGGTTAAAATCTTATCTCTCAGAGAGAAAGCAGTGTGTCCACTAAAATAATGTGACATCTGAGTTTCGAGAGCTTAACTGTGGTGTCCCTCGACTACTATAACGTTCTGTACTCTGGTTTGCCCGCCTCTAGCACCAGAAGTCTTCAACTCGTCCAGAATGCTGCTGCCAGAATCCTGACCCGAACTAGGAAGTTCGATCACATCACTCCCGTCCTGGTTTCCCTTCACTGGCTCCCAATTCACATGAGGGCTGATTTTAGAGTCCTCCTATTAACATTTAAAATTCTTCATGGGCTTGCACCGGCCTATCTTTCTGATTTAATTACACTCTACGACCCCCCCCCGCACCCTGCGCTTCCAGGCTGCTAAATTATTAGTTGTTCCAAAAGTTAAAAAGAAGTCTGCTGGCCATCGCGCCTTTGCCTACCGCGCACCCTTTCTCTGGAACAGCCTACCTATAGATATTAAAGAGGCAAACTCTCTTGCTACCTTTAAAACCAAACTTAAGACTCATTTATTCTCTGTGTCGTATGATAGCATAATCTCAAACTAATCTTCCGGTAAAGCTCAGTCTCTGCTGTAGTCTCTCCTGGCATAGTTTAGCTTAGTAGCTGCCAGCTTAGATACCTCTCATCTTCTCTCTCCCCTCCCTCTCCTCTGCTCTTATCTTAACCTGGTCAGTTTCTGACATTAACCTGCTCTCTCCTCTTTGTGTGAGTGGCCGATGTCTGCGCCTCCTTCCTGGATGTGGCACCTTCCCCTGACCGGCTGAATGACTTTGTGCCCTGCTGTCCCTGGCCCTGCTCCCCCCGCGTGGCCCTGCTCCTCCTGCGCCCTCCTCAGCTACTACTCTTGCAACTTTCAATACAAAATTATCTACAAAATTATTTTTCTTATTTCATCTATTAAGTCCCGCTACTCCAATAATTCTCTCCTTCCCTCCCTTATCTCCTGCATGGCTGTGGCTCATCTGTTTGAGCATGAGTGTCTGGTTTGAATGTGGTTACTTCTCTTAGGTGTGCCCCCCCCCTCACCCTCTATGTCATCTCTCCTCACCGTCATCCCGATGGCTGCTGCGGCTTCGTGTCCTCCTGCGCTGCTTCAGCTGTGCCGTCCACCCCAACTGAGCCCCATGCTGTCTTGTCATTCTTCATACTACCTACTAGTTGTGTTTTCATTTTATTTCACTGTGTTGTTTTGTAATTTGCCCTCTGGGCTGGCACCTACTGCACGCCTGGCTGGCCTAGAAGGGGTCTCCTCTCTTTGTGGTCCTTCTCAAGATTTCTCCTATTTTTCCCTAACGTCTGGGTTTTTTGAGGAGTTTTTTCTTGCCCGCTATGAGGATCAAGTCAGGGGGTGCCACCCTGCTCTGTTTTGTTGTAATCCTGTGGGCATGTAAAGCCCTTTGAGACTGTAAACAGTGATATTGGGCTCTAAATAAACTTAAACTTGAAACTTATTGTTAATTCCTTTAAGAAGTAATAAATGTATTTATGATTTAACATCAGTTTATTATTCTGTTCACTACACACTTTTCGGTTGTATATCTTTATGTCTGTTGATCACATTAGAGGAAACATGCTGGTTTCGCCTGCACTCATAAGAGCAACAGGTTCTTATTAAACAAATTCAGCAAAAAGTCCAGCAATCTTTTTCTTTTTTTTTTAACTTTACTTGTAACCATTATAGCGAAGCCAGCCTGCATATAATAATAAGAATAATAAGAAGAAGAACATAATAAGAATGAAGGGCGTTAAAAACCCTGGGGATCTCACTAAGAAAGTCTTGTCGTCAATCTGTCTATGCAATCTGATCTATATTTGCATTCTCAAAAACTGACTTATAACTTAGTTGGAGTATATTTGTTATGAGTGGAGGTATCCTACAATTGTATTAAGAAAACCGGACAAATTAAATGAAAACTCAAAAACGTCTGATTTCTCCGACATATTATTTTCATGATGACACACATGCTTATCATGAAAATCATCAGTACTCGCAAATTTCCCACGAGCTAGACCCAAAGAATAGTAAACTCACTATGTATGTGGGTGACCATTTGACCATTTTTCACCAACGCAGTCGCTACACATAGCATCTGCAACTGCTGTTCCTACGAACGTTTCTAATCCAACATCAACAGAAACAAGACTGTGCTCCTAAAAGCATATGAGTTTTAATTTACATAGTATATTAATTAAAAATACACACTGATTCTTTGTCAAGATAACAAGAGACTTCATGATTTTAGTTTGTACTAAAATAACCATGGACAAACCACACGTCATCATTAAACGAGATGAACAGGTAGGACACGAAAATGTTCGTATGACAGAAACATATAAAATGCAGATTTATGAAATTGCGTGGACAAAATGTTCTTGCAATTCGAAATGGAGCGACAAGAGTGTTGGTGTATCTTACTGCAGCAGTTTAAACCCCTCTAAGCCATACCTGGTGTGGAGGAATATTTTAAAGTCTTACCACTTTAAGAGTGGTTACGTGTCTAACGAAGATCTGAAAGTTGATCTATAACAAATCGAAAGCAACGCCTCGTTAAAATATACGTTAGCGCAATCTACAACACATCGAAGGTAAGGATACGTTACATTAATGTTATAACCATTTCTTTTTTAAGGCATCAACAATATGTAATCGAATAGCCTAATGTCGGTTTTCGGAGGACAAACGGTCGTGTCATTTGATCTGTGGATGTCCAGACGGGCTTCGTCGTGTAATTTGCGCAGTACTCTTACCTGGAACATGACACTCAATAACTCGACACCAAATTGTTCTCGACTGAAAGGTATTATGTCGAGTTTCTTGCTTTATTTATCAAAGAGTGATCCTAGCAGAGGGTCGAACAAAGTGTGAAGGTCTGTGTCGAGAATGTTTTTAATTTTGTTTTGAACAATGAGCTAATACAACCGAGGAAGTACAAATCCTACGTCTTTTGTGTTAGGGCCAAAATCATCATACATTATAATGTTTAACAAAATCAGCCTATCCCATGTGCGGTAAATATGTTTAGTTGTATTAACGAATACATCTGCAGTGTTACAGGTAGTTGTAGGCCTAGTATAGTTTTTAGTTATCACGTGATGTTATCTTGCTGTAAAGGTTTTGGTTTCGGTTCGTTAGTCTGTGTAGTCACACCCAAAGTTGTTTTTTTTTAAATCAACGGAGGTTAATAATATACTCCCTCACAAATATTTGTTCTTTAAGACATCTCTTACCAGACAAAATATACAGACATTATTACTTTATTCCTGCAATCGCTGCATATTTAAAGCGACTTTTGAACGTGGAACATATACTCGAAATCAAATAGTCGCAGCAATACAGTAAAGCTTGATCTCTGTACACTGACAGGTCAAAGCTTACATATTTCACATTTCAAGGATATTGTGTTAATGTAGCATTAAAACTTGTTTTTTCTTCCTTTAATACACTTATAATGTTTTTCTCAGGCAATAGTGAAATTTGTTGCTTTTACTATCCATTTTTGTTATTTTCCTTGGTGCTCATACTTTTCAGTTCAGTTTCACTCTTTTCCCTGTCAATACAAAATATGTTATTTGGAAAATTCTAAACTCTTCTCTTTCAGTGAATGCTCCTTCCAGAAGTTAAAACCAGCCTCATTTAAGAATGAAGGGTATCAGAGGTCTTGGTGACATCAGATCTGGAAAAAGAGGATTATCATGTTAATATTAAATGTCTATTTTTTATCCACAATCACTCCACAATTGAGTCAAACTATCACTGTTCATTCACATGATCACAAGGGATTCGACTAAGAGCTGTCATAGAATAGAGTCCCAATCGATGTCTGATCAACATAAGTGAAAGGATTGTGTCATTTTCTCTGTCTTCAGTTAAACAAGAGTGAAAAGAACAGAATTTACAGGAAGAGTTTGTCACCCAGTAACAGACAGATACATTTACATTCAGTCATTTGATCAAATATTAAAGAAATACTGTCTTTGGGAAAAGTGTTTTTATGAATTCGTAAGAGTTTTCATGCAATAGTGAATCCCTGGGTCTTAGAAGCCCTTCATGTTATTGGAAAGCCCATCCAAGTATATGATTGGTTTGGTGTGTCTGGCTCATTAGATATTTGGTGAAGAATTATAACATCGTGTTTTGTGAAAAGAGTATGTAATATTGGTTTTTGTTTTCTTTCAGGATTTCGGGTGTACAAACATTGTACTGAGTACCCAACTACGCTATGTGTACCCTGCGCTCCATCCACTTTCAGTGATCTACCCAGTGGTTTAGTAAAGTGTATTCAATGTGCAGTCTGTGATTCCAGTGAGTGTGTCTCTTGATTTAATCACATTGAGTTTCCCTGACATAAGTGCTAGACCAGTTCACTGTTATATTTATACAATTTCTGTTTCCTTTGTAGGACGAGGGTTAAGAATAAAGACAGAGTGCACATTGACTGCAGACACCATCTGTGAACCACGTGAAGGATTTTACGGTATTGACCAACACAAACACAGTTGCAGAGCAGCTGTTGAACATTCAAAGTGTAAACCTGGACAATACATTGTACACAAAGGTCTGTGTTTGTAGAATAAACTTGATTTGGTATCTCATCAACATGGCGCTACATATCATAATTCCAAAGTAGCCAAGCAGTATAAAATAACTATACTGTTCTCTGTTGTTCTCTGTTGAGAAATTGTCCCCTGCTCTTGAGTGTAGTTGTTCTGTTTGTTTTTGTAGGAACAGCAGATACAGACACTGTGTGTGGTGACTGTGTTGGTGAAACTTACTCAGATGGTTCATTCTCATCCTGTCGACCACATACAAAGTGAGATTACCATACATTAACGCTGTCTGTAACACTGTTACAATTAGATATTTCAGTGTAACATATTAACCATTTAACACAAATAATGATGTGATTTTATTTAATCTGACAGGTGTGAGAATTCTAATGGAGTCCTGAGATGGGAAAAAAGGCCAGGAACTCATTCATCAGATATTGAATGTGATGGAATATATACAGTTCCCATCATCCTTGTTATCCATTCTTTATTTGTTGTGATTATTCCAGTGGGAGTAGTACTTCTTTATTCTTGTTGGTACAGAAAAAGGAAATCCAAGACTTCAGGTACGTTATTTGTAAAATACAGAAATTGTACATCAGGGGAGTATTCCAGAGAGCAGATTTAGTGAAAACTCTGACTTAACTCAGAACAAGTAGTAAACCTCCTAACAGAAGAGCGCTCTTCTATTAGGAGTCTCACTATTTACTCTGAGTTAACTAACTCTGGTTTTCACTAAGCCTGCTTGCTGGAACACCCCCCGATCAACATATTTACAGTTAAGCAGAGTCCTCTCTGACAGGCAGTATCTATGATATCTGTGTTTGTTGATGTATCTCTTGAACTTTACACACCCAGCTGTGGCACTGTCTAGTCCTCGATCTTTTTCATTCTATTGAAGTTCAGTATTGGTTTAGGTTTTGGTTTTGGTCTTATGCCTGTATGTGTCAGGCATTATTATTTATTATTATTATTATTATTATTATTATTATTATTATTATTATTATTATTATCATCATTATTATTATTATTATTATTATTATTATTATTATTATCATTATTATTATTATTATTATTATTATTGCTGTTGTTGTTGCTGCTGTTGTTGTGCTGTTGTTGTTGTTGTTGTTGTTGTTACAAGAATTGTTTGACCACCCAGGAAACATACTGATTCATGCATTCATTCTTCTTGATGATTTTGTAGGAAGAGAAATGATGATGATGCTGGAGAATCACTGAGGTTGTCCAGAGACCTCATTTGAGGAGAAAGTTGTTCAGAGTTCTTGGGGACCCTGCATCTGAAAAATTATGTCAATAGTGCACATCTATTTTTTATGCACAGTGGCTCTATTTCATAACTTTCATCTCTGCATCAGTGCATGTGGTAAAGCGAAATATGCAGTGGATGGAAGATGTTGTCCTATGTGTGGTCCTGGTGAGTCAAACTATTACTGTTCATTCAAAGACATCACAAGGGATCCAGTTAAAAGCTATCGTAGAATACTGTACCAAATCAAAGTCTGATGAACATAACTGAAAGGATTGTGTCAGCACTCCATCTTCAGTTAACCAAGAGTGAAAAACAACGTTCATAGAAAAGGCTCATACATGGAACAGTAATTTATAGAAGTATTTGCATTTAGTCAATTTTGTGCATTGATCAAATGTTCGAAATATACTGATATTGTATTGGGAAAATCTGTTTTAAATGTTTAAGAGTCTTCATGTCATAGTGAAGCCAGTCATGCTATGGCAAAGCCAAGACAAATACATGACAGCTCAGGCTTGTTACTGAAACAAAATACAGTGTTTGGTAAAGAATTATAATGTCTTGTTTGATGAAAAGAGAACATAATGTTGAATTTTGTTTTCTCCAGGATATTGTGTCCACAGACATTGTTCTGAGTATACATCTAGAGTATGTATACCCTGCTCTCCATCTACTTTCACTGATTTACCCAATGGACTGAGTCACTGTTTCCCATGTACAGTCTGTGATTCCAGTGAGTCTGTCCTTTGATTTAATCACATTGAGTTTCTCTGACATAAGTGCTGAACCAGTTCACTGTGACATTTACACAGTTTCTGTTTCCTTTGTAGGACGAGGGTTAAGAACAAAGACAGAGTGCACACCTACTGCAGACAGCATCTGTGAACCACGTGAAGGATTTTACTGTATTGACCAACACAAACACAGTTGTAGAGCAGCTGTTGAACATTCAGCATGTAAACCTGGACAATACATCATACGAAAAGGTCTGTGTTTATAGAATGAAACTGTTTGGGTCACTCATCAGCGTGGTCCTACATGTCATAATTCTCAAATAGCCCAACAGTATAAATAAACTGTTCTCTGTTGTTCATTGTTGAGATATCATCCTCTGTCGATGACCAACTGTAATTTCTTTATTTGTTTTTGTAGGAACAGCAGATACAGACACTGTGTGTGGTGACTGTGTTGGTGAAACTTACTCAGACGGTTCATTCTCATCCTGTCTGCCACATACACAGTGAGTTTACTGTATATTAGCACTGTCTTTAATGCTATTACAAATAGATTTTACAATATAACATGTTAACATAAATGATGATGTGATTTTATTTAATCTGACAGGTGTGAGAATTCCATTGGAGTTGTGAGATGGGAAAAAAGGCAAGGAACTCATTCATCAGATATTGAATGTGGTGAATTACATACAGTTCCCATCATCGTTGGTGTTTTATTTGTTATAATTATTGCGGTGGGATCAGGACTTTGTTATCCTTTGTACAAAAGAAGAAGATCCCTGACTTCAGGTTGGTTATTTGTAAAAACAGAAATTGTAGGATTAGCATATTTGCCATAAGCCTCTGAATAAGAATCACTTTTTTTTTTTACAGAGTTCAGTATTGGTTTTGGTTTATTAGTCGTATCTGTCAGGCATTTATCAAATATCTAAACATACTGTTCAGAATTAAAAGTTTTCTCAAAAGCCTGCTTGATTGTTGTTTCTATTTCTTTTCCCGATTTTTTTTTTTTTTTGAAGGCCGTGGCATTAACAATTGACTCATACAATCTTCTTGAAGTTTTTGCAGGAGGAGAAGAT
The DNA here is from genome assembly GCF_902362185.1 of Chanos chanos. Taxonomy (NCBI): domain Eukaryota; kingdom Metazoa; phylum Chordata; class Actinopteri; order Gonorynchiformes; family Chanidae; genus Chanos; species Chanos chanos. The sequence goes on along the minus strand of NC_044503.1, from coordinate 34,773,269 downwards.
GTGAAGGCAAACAGTGAGGATGTGGAGTCCCGGTCTACAGGCCTGTTGAAGAAAGGAGAGTCACCATGTTTACAATCCAATCTGCCAAAAGGACAAAAGCCAAATGGAGAGTGCAATGAGGATCAGAAGTGTAGTAAAGTGTAGAAGCCGTCAGGCTTGTCCAGGTACAAGCTCGGTTTCTGTGTCTCCCACTTTTACTGGTGTCATTTGTGTGGGGCTTAACATGTATACATCAATACAACAGACTGGATCTATTAAATAGGTGGGAGAAATCATATGGATTATTCACCTCACAACATTCTTCCAGCCCTGATGAATTACGGACTAACGGTATACCTGGGCAACCTGAGCATATACTCCCGAGGAAAACCGGATGACAACGTACCGGCACAGATTCAGAAAGTAGCCCTACTGACCAACCTTGCCAGCTTTGCTGCTCTCCAATGTTAGATCGCTCCGGAATAAAACTCCTACTTTTTATCCAAACTAACTGGAATTACAAGGAATGCTCTGCCATCTGTCTTACCAAGACCTGGCTGGATCAACGCACCCTGATGTGGCTGTATCACCCCTAGGTTTTACTATCCACTGAGCCCACAGGTCAGCTAAACTGTCTTTGAAATCTAATGGCATAGGCATAACACTGGTATACCAACTCCACTATAGTACAACAGTCCTCCTCCCCAGACCTTGAGTTCCTAACTATTACGTGCAGACCCTTCTACCTCCCAAGGGAATTTGCATCCATTGTCATAACAAGGGTTGCCACCTTCTATATGGGGAAATAAGGGATGCTTCCCGAGGGAGAGCCATCTTGTTGTGACATGCTGCAGGAGTTCTAGAAAGTCTACGTCACAGAACTCACAAAATTCTTTCAGTGACTCTCTTCTTTGGGAATATGCAATTAATTAAACAATACGATGTCGGCCTCGGGGGATGTCTGGGGTATAAGGAATCGAGCGATTCCACTCTGTGTAGTCTGCTCTTTAGCTGCTCGGACATGGGTAGCATCTGCAGCGTGGTGCTTAAGGTCAGACATCCCTCCATGGGCGACCGAAAAAGCTGTACAATATGCCTTTTAATCGTCGCCAGAGAAAGGGCTGACCCACCGATATTTCGTCTTCTATTCAGCCCTATATCTCGACAGCCTCTTCTTACGTTTCACGGGCGGACTTGCAGACATCATTAAAATGATAATCAGAAAAAAAAGTGACTGAGGGTCCTGTTTTTAACTGAAGGCAACCACTGAGTTAGGTGTAATGGCAACAAGACTGACGTGCAATCTCACACAGCATGCAGAGCTTGTTGGTCTGTAGCTCACCACTGAAATTTAACTTCCCCACTCCGCTCGTATAACTGGTTTGATTTTACTTGATGTTGTGTTATTCTCAGCACTTTGAAGACCTAGTATATGTGTAACAGGTTTAATCAGCTCGGATATTGAATGTTAAATCCTGCATAAATGGGCTCAGCAACTTTTATTTTGTATTCCATTCACGCTATATTAGATGCATTAGATGCATTTAATTTAATCTGACAGGTGTGAGAGTTCCTTTGGAGTTTTAAGATGGAAAAAAAGGGCAGGAACACAATCATCAGATGCTGAATGTGATCAATTATATACAACTCCCATCATACTTGGTGTTGTGTTTGGTGTTGTACTTATTACAGTGGCATTACATTTCTTTGTTGCTGTTGATACATAAAAGGAAGAGAAAAAAGAATATCCATGACTTCAAGAATGTTATATGTAAACCAAGAAATCTTACATCTGATCAACACATTTGCAGTTAACCAGAGTCATCTCTAATAATCAATATCAGTGATATCTGTGTTTGTTTATGTACCTCGTAAACTTTGAACGCCCAGAGGTGTCATTGTCTATCCCCCCATATTTTTCATTCTGTTCAAGGTCAGTATTGGTTTTGGTTTGATAGATGTCTGTGTTTGTTGTTGTTGTTGTTGTTGTTCTTGGTCTTGTTCTCTGTACACCAATGATCGCAATGACAGGGACACTGTATCACCGCTGCAGCATGGTGTACAGATAACAACCTGGAGCTCAATGTCAACAAGACAGTGGAGATGGTCATGGATTTCTGGAAACACCCATCTGCACATCCCCCACTACTCATCAACAACGTGGCCGTAAAGGTGGTGGAGTCTGTTGTTTTTCTGGGTACCACCATCATCAGTGTCCCTAAATGGGAGACGCACTCATCAAAGGTCATCAAACGAGCCCACCTGAGAATGTTCTTCCTCAGACTGTTACGAAAATCCGCGCCCAGTTCGACAGAGCCACCATTGAGAGTGTCCTCACCTCCTCCATCACTGCGTGGTACCCCTCATCCCCTGCCCACACCAAACACAGACTGGAACACATCGTGCGAACAGCCAGCTGGCTCATAGGTCAGGAACAGGTGCCTCTGAGTGTTCTGCAGGTTACCAGAGCCAGGAAGCTAGTAGGACAGTGGAGGACCCGTCACACCCAGCTCACCCAGCCAAACTTCCATCCACCTGCAGGTTCTGTTCCATCAGGACTAGGACCACCAGCCCACCCCCCCCCCCCACCCCACCCCACCCCACATTGTATGGGACAGTGCAACCTCCTAATATGGACCCGCCATCCTGCCAGGACTGTGCAATATGCAGCATATGTAGCATACACTAGTACTAAACCTGTGCAGATATTCTCGTATGTACATTCTTATTTACAGTTATTTTACTCTGTTTTATCTATTTATTTTATTTTCATAGCTGGAGTATATATATATATATATATTTTTTTTTTTATGGTTATTTTGTTTTAGGAGGTTCTCTTGTTCTTACTCTCTTTTGCGTAATCCTAGTGTTCTTTTATCTTTTTTGCACTTTAATGCTATTTCTCTTTGAAAAAACATTGTGTAATTTGACAATCTAAATAAGCACATAAACATATTGTTCTTGTAAATGTACTGTTTACTCTGCACTTTGTAGTTTCATTAATTTGCATTATTAGGCATGTTAATATGTGTCACAGCCTGCACCTCATTGTTGGACTCTTGTTTTGATATGTCTTGTGCTCTTGCTCTGTGTCTGTCTCCGCCCCTCACCTGATCCTGTTTGTCCCATTTATTAACCTCGTTTTCCCCTTGTTAATTTCAACCAATCATGTTTCCCCTGTTTAGTTCTCCTCTGTATTTAAGCCCTTGTGTTTGACCTGTCCTTTGTCTATTGTTGTTAATGTTTGATATGATTATATTGTCATGATGGCTCCATTCTCACTTTCCGCTCTGCTAGTATTTAAGTATTCTGTTTTCCTTGCTTTCATTAATTAATCGGTGTCTTGTTTTATTGGCTCAGTCAATTAATCATTCAATCATTTGTTCCACCTGTTTGTTCTTGAAGCATTGTTTTCTATTTGAATTAATCTGTATTTTTTTAAATAAAAATCCAATTTTTTCCTTAGCTTTGTGCAAAGTCTTGCGTTTTTTGAGTCCATTGCTGAATGTTAGTCTTGTGATTTGCAATCCATGCCTGTTTGTGAGTGTACCTTTTCAACCTGTTCCTGTGTTTCTGGAAACCTGTCTTGCCTGAGTTCAACATGACTGTGTGCATTATCCAACTGAGACCTGTACATAAACAACTTTGCTTTGCATATGCATGCAGTTAGCCAGAGTCCTCTCTCATAGGCAATATCTGTGTTTGTTGATGTACCTCTTAAACTTTAAACACCAAGAGGTGTCACTGTTTAGCCCTCCATCCCCTTCAGTCTGTTGAGGCGTTATTAATTTCGAGAGAACAGCAGCAGATGAGACTGCAGCCAAACCTGTATCATCAAATGAGAGATTTCAACAGACATGTTTTTCTGTTGTTATTGTTGTTAAAAATCACATTATTATGGAATGGATAAAGTCTTCAGTGTTATTCTACTGAAATGATTCTGTTTAAACACATTTTAATGATAGCTAATTTGTTGTACAACCTACAGTGTCAGCGTTCTCATAAGGATAAAGTTGAGGGTTTTTTAAATAAGAATACATTATTTCTGAAGATGTAAGTTATTGGCATAGATAATCATACATCACATCACAATGGTATTTATACTAGTAGTAAACCAGTATTGCTTAACAAAAGCAATTGTGCGCAACGACCGAATAATCAATTGAATGAACCAAGGAAAACAAGGAGGGATTTTCCAAGCCATACCCGGAACTCAGGTCCTACCTTGAGGTAGAAGAAGGTGGTAGTGTTCACGTGAGTATTGTTACGACCCCGTCTAGGGTGGGGGTGAACATAAATGCGTGGGAGAAACCTCCCTCTCCTGCCACCCGAGTGAACCCGAAAACATCAATACCGACACACGATATAAAGTAGTCAGCTTTTTATTGCTATAATTATTTACAAAAACACAAAAGACTTCGGGGGTGAGCCAGGCCAAAATAACAAACAACGCATCTAACTAAAGGTTAAAGGGAATAACCTATCCAAAAGAGTACCAAAATAAAGACAAATCAACTTCATTCCCTAACTAACATAAACAGGAGAAAATAGGTTCAAACTGAAACTGCACCCACCCCCTACGAGTGCTGACTAAGAAAAGAGAACACAAAAGAAACCACTATTAGCACCTATTTACAAATTGCATTCGATGTGGACTCACGAGTCCACATCATTACCAAAAGATTTCACAACAAAACTATAGATGCGGCAGCAGTAGTTTAGCAGGAGGTTGCGCCAGATGTGCCCTGCGCAGCCGTCGTCTTTTAAAATTCCCTCGGACTCGCACTCTACAAAACATCAAAAGTAAGGATAATTTATATGACTTTTCAGTGAACTCTTCTTTTCTTGTTATCAACTACATATAAACGAATAATATCTGTTCAGAGGACAAAACCGTCGTGTCCATCGATTTGTTGTTACCCAGACAGGCTTTATGCGTTAGTTTGACGCAGTTCTACACAAAAAATGAAACTAAATTGTTCTCGATTAAAACATTCATATCATGTCCAGTTTTTTGTTTTATTCGTCAAGGAGTGACGAATACAGTGTATTTGTGCGGTCGAACAAAGCGCGAAAGTCTGTGTCGCAGATAGTTTTAAACTTAGCAATGAGCTAATATAAATGCGGAAGTACCAGCTCTGTCTTGAGTGTTGGAACCAAAATCATCACGCATTACAGTGTTTCTCAAAATTATCCCACGCACCTTAAATGTGTTGAACTGTGTTCAGGAATAGGCTACAACTGAAATATTCCATGTTGTCGTATTGCAGATTTAGGGATCACGACAGCCTCCTCCAGTAAGTTTGTTTAGTTTCGTTTTGGGCAAAGTAAAGAGAAACTAGCCTATGTGTTTTGTTCTGTTTTGTTTTTTATTTGTTCAAAACAAAGTGAAGAGAGTTTAATAATCTCTCACAAATATTATTTTTATCTGTTTCACAAGACGGGATATACAGACGTTGTTGCTTCATTTCTGCAAATAGTGCAGATTTGAAAACTGTAAGCGACAACTGAATCATTTTTAATGTGAAACTGGTGTAGCCTAAGTTGAATAGTCACAGCCATACAATTCATTTGTTCATCTCAGCCTCAAACTGTGAGCATACTGAAGTCATTGATAAGTCAAAGTTCTTACATATTGCAGAGTTCAAGAATGTTGTGTTACAGAGGTCATCCAATAATAACAAACTATCTCCACCTCACTGCCAAACAGACAAGTGTAAAAATTTCCTGAATTTGTCTTTTTTCTGTACTACAGTAGTAAGATTTTTTTAATTGAAAAGAAGTATCAGATTCGTTTCTGTTGTGAAGTCAAGGAATCTTAAGATTTGTTGGTTTTACTGCTCACTTGTTGTCTTTTCCTTGTTGTTAATACTTTTCAGGTCTGCACTTTTCCTGACAATGTATAATATTTATTTTTGAAAATTCTCATCTCTTTCTTTCAGATAATTCTTCAGACATTAACTGTGGCCTCATTTTAGAATTAAGAGCCTAAGTTCTTGGGGACATAATATCTTAAAAAGAAGATAATTATGTTAGTATTGCCCATCTATTTTTTGTGTGCAATGGCTCTATTTCACAACTTTCAGCTCTGCATCAGTGCATGTTCTATGTGTGGTCCTGGTGAGTCAAACTATCACTGTTCATTCACATGATCACAAGGAATCCAATTAAGAGTCATCACAGAATGCAGTCTAACTAAACGATTTCAAATATGTGACTTAAAGTTTCACAGATAAGACTTGTTATTAAAACAAAGATTGTTGGTAAAGAATTACAACGATACTGATGAAAGGAGGACATAATATAGATTTTTGTTTTCCACCAGGATATCGTGTGTCCAAACATTGTTCTGAGTACACAAATACATCATATGTACCCTGCTCTCCATCTACTTACACTGATTTACTCAATGTACTAAGTCACTGTTTCCCATGTACAGTCTGTGATTCCAGTGAGTATGTCCTATGATTTCATGATATGAGTTTCTCTGACATAAGTGCCAGACCAGCTCACTGTTATATTTAAACAATTCCTGTTTCCTTTGTAGGTCAAGGGTTAAGAACAAAGACAGAGTGTACATTGACTGCAGACACCATCTGTGAACCACGTGAAGGATTTTACTGTATCAACCAACACAAACACAGTTGTAGAACAGCTGTTGAACATTCAAAATGTAACCCTGGACAATGCATCAAACAGAATGGTCTGTCTGTCAGCTAAAAATGTTTGGGGATTGAGCAAAATATTCATGTCCTATTTGACAAATAGTAAAAAAGTAAAGAAAGAAAGAAAGAAAGAAAGAAAGAAAGAAAGAGGGGGGGGGGGGCATATAAATAAATCAATCGAAACTACAGCATTTTAATCTGAGGGCAAAGACTCCTCCCCCTTTCTGTTGCAGAACTAAACTTCAGAGTATAACACATGTAATTCTATCAGCTGTATTTGGCCACTGTTAATGACTGACTGTAATCTTTCTGTTTGTTTTTGTAGGAACAACAGATAATGACACTGTGTGTGGTGACTGTGTTGGTAAAACTTACTCAGACGGTTCATTCTCATCCTGTCTGCCACATACACAGTGAGTTTACTGTACATTAGCACTGTCTGTAACACCATTACAGTCAGATTCTTCAATGTTACACAATAATGATGTGATTTTATTTAATCTGACAGGTGTGAGAGTTCCTTTGGAGTTTTAAGATGGAAAAAAAGGGCAGGAACACAATCATCAGATGCTGAATGTGATCAATTATATACAACTCCCATCATACTTGGTGTTGTGTTTGGTGTTGTACTTATTACAGTGGCATTACATTTCTTTGTTGCTGTTGATACATAAAAGGAAGAGAAAAAAGAATATCCATGACTTCAAGAATGTTATATGTAAACCAAGAAATCTTACATCTGATCAACACATTTGCAGTTAACCAGAGTCATCTCTAATAATCAATATCAGTGATATCTGTGTTTGTTTATGTACCTCGTAAACTTTGAACGCCCAGAGGTGTCATTGTCTATCCCCCCATATTTTTCATTCTGTTCAAGGTCAGTATTGGTTTTGGTTTGATAGATGTCTGTGTTTGTTGTTGTTGTTGTTGTTCTTGGTCTTGTTCTCTGTACACCAATGACCGCAATGACAGGGACACTGTATCACCGCTGCAGCATGGTGTACAGATAACAACCTGGAGCTCAATGTCAACAAGACAGTGGAGATGGTCATGGATTTCTGGAAACACCCACCTTCACGTCCCCCACTACTCATCAACAACGTGGCCGTAAAGGTGGTGGAGTCTGTTGTTTTTCTGGGTACCACCATCATCAGTGTCCCTAAATGGGAGACACAGTCATCTAAGGTCATCAAACGAGCCCACCCGAGAATGTTCTTCCTCAGACTGTTACGAAAATCCGCGCCCAGTTCGACAGAGCCACCATTGAGAGTGTCCTCACCTCCTCCATCACTGCGTGGTACCCCTCATCCTCTGCCCACACCAAACACAGACTGGAACACATCGTGCGAACAGCCAGCTGGCTCATAGGTCAGGAACAGGTGTCTCTGAGTGTTCTGCAGGTTACCAGAGCCAGGAAGCTAGTAGGACAGCGGAGGACCCGTCACACCCAGCCAAACTTCCATCCACCTGCAGGTTCTGTTCCATCAGGACTAGGACCACCAGCCCCTCCACCCACCCCACATTATACGGGACAGTGCAACCTCCTAATATGGACCCGCCGTCCTGCCAGGACTGTGCAATATGCAGCATATGTAGCATACACTAGTACTAAACCTGTACAGATATTCTTGTATGTACATTCTTATTTACAGTTATTTTACTCTGTTTTATCTATTTATTTTATTTTCATAACTGGAGTATCTATATTCTTTTTTATGGTTAATTTGTTTTAGGAGGTTGTCTTGTTCTTACTCTCTTTTGCTTAATCCTAGTTCTTTTATCTTTTTTGCCAGCACTTTAATGCTATTTCTCTTTGAAAAAATATTGTGTAATTTGACAATCTAAATAAACACATAAACATATTGTTCATGTAAATGTACTGTTTACTCTGCACTTTGTAGTTTCATTAATTTGCATTAATAGCATGTTAATATGGTTATATTGTCATGATGACTCCATTCCCACTTTCCGCTCTGGTAATATTTTAGTATTCTGTTTTCCTTGGTTTCATTGATTAATCAGTGTTCTGTTTTATTGGCTCAGTCAATTAATCATTCAATCAATTGTTCCACCTGTTTGTTCATGAAGCATTGTTCTCTATTTGAATGAAACTGTATTTTTTTAAATAAAAACCCATTTTTCGTCCTTAGCTTTGTCAAAGTCTTGCACTTTTTGAGTCCATTGCTGAGTGTTAGTCTTGTGATTTGCAATCCATGCCTGAATGTGAGTGTACCTTTTCAACCTGGTCCTGTGTTTCTGGAAACCTGTCTTGCCTGAGTTCAACATAACTGTGTACATTATCTAACTGAGACCTGTACATAAACAACTTCGGTTTGCATGTCCATGCAGTTATCCATGCATATGCATGAGTCCTCTCTGCAATATCTGTGTTTGTTGATGTACCTTTTAAACTCTGAACACCAAGAGGTGTCACTGTTTAGCCCTCCATCCCCTTCAGTCTGTCGAGGCGTTATTAATTTCGAGAGAACAGCAGCAGATGAGACTGCAGCCAAACCTGTATCATCAAATGAGAGATTTCAACGGACTGTAACGATCAGCTATCAAACAGCGATTATTACCAACAAGCACACGCGTTAAAATTGATTCTTTTTAAGATAAGACCGACGTTTCCTTTTTTATTAATTGCGGCAAATTCGATTCGTTAAATAAAATAAATAGGCAACGCAGAAGAGGCCGTTATTTAAATGTATTGTCCTGAACCCACAATTAAACACAAACATACACCCAACACCTATCATTCACACACACACACAAACCACATGCCAGTCTTATAGTTCCATTCGTCTCCGTGCTCCTCGCGCAACCAGTGTAGAAAGTCATTCAAAAACAGTAATCCAACGCAATACGAAAAAGGCAACGAAAAATTTACACCAGCAAAATGAGTCCCCAAAAAATCAACAAACAGCAAAAAAAGATAATCCACCATGGGACCAGCAAAAAAGGAAAAGAAAAAAAGAACAATCTCACCGCTTTGGCAGACCAGGGATCTGTAGACATTACCCCGCGCTCAGCCCTGAAACTTCGGTGATTCTAAGTTTTAAGGAAACTTTCACGCAATTACTTTTTCAGTTTCATTTATTTCAAGTGCACTTTTTGTCTCAGCGTTCAGGTCCCCCGCAGACTCCCTGACTTTCTTTTCGCCTCTCTTCCTGCCACACCCGCGTTTCCTTTTAGAAGTATTTCAAAAGTTCCCGGGTTGGCGCGTCAGCTGACAGGTGGGTCAGCTGACCGGTTTGACGGCCAGCTGATTTCCCCAAACACAGTGAATGAAAACAGAACGACAGACTGGTATAAATTAAAACAACCATTATACATATTGAGGATGGAATGTTATATTATATGCTTTCCCTCTATTGGTGGTCAACCCTTATCCTGTTAACCTTGAATTAAAAAAAGGAATCCTAAAACCCATATATAGCGGTAATACAAGACATGTTTTTCTGTTGTTATTCTTGTTGTTATTGTTGTTTTTAAAAATCACATTATTATGGGATGGATAAAGTCTTCAGTGTTATTCTACTGAAATGTTTCTGTTTAAACACATTTTAATGAAAGCTAATTTGTTGTACATCCTACAGTATCAGCGTTCTCATAAGGATAAAGTTGAGGTTTTTTTTAAATGAGTACATTATTTCTGAAGATGTACGTTATTGGCATAGATGATCATACATCACAATGTACGATTTTTCAGTGAAAACATTAGTTGCTGACATACACCAATTACTCTGTGTCGCACACAACTCCTCAAGAGTTTGGTTCAGCTATTCTAAAACAACTGCGGATAATCACCATGTTTTCAGTAAACAAGCACATGTTTATAATGATATTTAACACACAAGCCCTTATTGCTAAAGGACAAGACGTGGAAAAAAGTCTTGCACTTGAAAAATAAAAAAAAAGATCTCTCATCTCACGCTTACGTGCAGCTTTTTATTTAGTTATTTATTTGTTTTTATTTACTTGTATTTTCTTATTTTTTACTTTTTTATTCATCTTTGTCATATTTTGCTACTTGAGCTATCTCCTCTGCTGCTGTTACAATGCAAAGTTCCCCCTCAGTGGGACTAATAAAGGATTATCTTATCTTATCTTATCTTAACTGACCAACATGAAGGTACTGAATAAGGTCACGCATTAGATGTATGACTAGGTATAGCGTCCGCTACATTAGCTGTATGCCTACCAACTCTTCGTGACTGCCTCTCTACCACTTGTAAGACCAGTCAGTCAACCCCAGAAACGAAACAGAAAACTGTACACAGACCGCGGACACTGAGGAAAATACAGAAGACTTCGCGTTTTTCTATCACAAAAGTAAGAGTGAATTTTCTCTCAATCTCCAACAGTTGCCGTGTGAATGTGAGCAAGTAATGCCATTGCAGTGGTCACCGAGGTGGTCGCCATAAAGTGCTTCATTCATTCATTAAAAAAATATCCGGTTGCCACGCAGACTATTCATACTAATTATCTCCCTGGAAAGCCACATAAGGAGACGGTAAGGTATTCTCGCACATCATTTAGACTGTTTTTTTCATTGTAATTTTAGTATGAGTCCTACAGCACTGAGATTATGTAACGGTCAATGCTTCTCAGAAGAAAAAAAAAAGTCCTAATTTTTGTGCCTTGAGTTGCTCTATAAATTCTCTTAAAGTGTATTTAATATGATGAAAACTTAAAAATTGCACAGATGCATTATTTTCGATGAACCTGATGATCAATTCATTTAGTATATAAATATATAAATATATATATATATATATATATATATATGTGTGTATATGTACGTATGTACATTAGAAACAATGACCAGCACAGCAGACAATATTCACAGCTGCTACAAGACAAAATTCACTGACAATATTCACAAGCAATATTTGCAAACTACCACTGGAGAATTTACAGATGTCACAACACAATAATTCACAGACAATATTTACTGGATGGGCTCAGGAGATTTAAGTGCGAGGTCCTCTGCCAGGGTTTGACAGAAGTATTCAGAGTTCTTATCACAGTGGGGAAAAAATGTTTTCAAAACAGGATGTTTTGGCAGGCAGGGACCTTTAGTGTCTCCTAGAGGGCATCAACTCAAAGAGGTGGTGAGCAGGGTGAGAGGGGTCAGAGATTATATTTTGTGCTCTTTTGATTGCGCATTTGTGATAAAGTGATTGAACTGATTGGAGGGGGGTGCCAATAATCTTGAATGATTTATTGACTATGTGCTGCAGTCTATGATGAGTTCTTGTGTTTAAGATGTGTTGAGCTGGGAGGTTGTTGTCAACGCATCTAGTGACTGCTTTGGGCCACCTGTTCACGGTATCGGTCTTCATTGCTGTTAGTTACAAATCCAATTATGGTTGTGTCGTCTGCATACTTAAGAATGGTGACTGAGCTGCGGTGGGTTATCACAGGGATTATGGTTGAGTCCTTGAAGCACCGTGGAACTGTACACTGGCGGAGGGAGGTGTTGAAAATATTTGTAAATATCGGGGCCGGTTGAGCTGCACAGTGGCTGAGTACAGCTGGGCCTATCCTGTCCTGTCCTGATGCTGCTGCTTTTCTTTTGTTCATATTCCTGAACGTGGCCCTCACCTCCTCCTCCTGAATGTAGAATGGAGGGGGTGGAGGAGGGATGGGGCTGGAAACTGTTCAAACCTCCCGTAGAACTCATTCAGTTTGTCTGGGAGGTCAATATTGGTATCCAGTGTTTGAGGCTGTAACTCAGTCCCAACTCGGAGGGAGCAAGCCACCTTTTTCCGGCATAGGACCATGGACCATGGTGCTGATCCTCATCCTGACCGCTTCACACTCGGCTGCAAACTGTCCCAATGCGCACTGGAGCACACAGTTTGATGAGGCCAAGAGAGCAGAGACACAATCCTAAGGCCACCGTACTGGACACCCTCCTCACCCCGACTGCACCTTGAAATCCTGTCCATGAAAATCAAGAACAAGATTGGAGACAAGGTACAGATCTGATGGAGTCCAACATTCACTGGGAACAAGTTTGACTTTGTGCCAAGAATGCGGACACAGCTCTCACTGTGGTTATACAGGGACCAAATGGCCCGCAGTGGCAAACCTGGAACCCCATACTCCCACAGTACCCCCCACAGGACACCCCGGGGAACATGATCATAAGCCTTCTCCAGATCCACAAAACACATGTAGACTCGATTAGCAGGCACTGTCCCTGACTTCCACGCAACACTGAAGAGGCGTGTCAGCCATGAGCATTTCAGGACAGATCTCATCCACTCCTGGCGTCTTGCCACTGCTGAGTTTTCAGTGACCTCTGCCAGAGAGATGGGTGATGATCCTCCCAAATCCTCTTGCCCTGCCTCCTCCATGGAGGGTGTGTCAGTCAGGTTTAGGAGCCCCTCAAAGTGTTCCTTCCATCGTCCGACCACATCCTCAGTTGAGGTCAGAACCTCCCCATTCCTGCTATGAAAAGCCTGGACGAGGCCATGCCTGCCTCTCCTGAGTCACCTGACAGTTTGCCAGAACCTCTTTGACGCCAACCGAAAGTCCTTTTCCATGGCCTCCCCAAATTCCTCCCATACTGGAGTTTTTGCTTCCATGACAGCTGTCGCTCAGCCCTTTTGGCGTGCCGGTACCTCTCAGTCAATTCCAGAGTCCCCCGTGCTAGCCAAGCCCGGACTCCTTCTTCAGCCCAACAGATTCCCTCACCAGTGCTGCCACGACAGGCACCGATGACCGTCTGGCCACAACTCAAAGCTGCCGCTTCAACAATGGAGGCTCTGAATAGGGTCCATGTCCACAACCTTCCTCAGGATCAGGGAGAAGCTCCTCCGGAGGTGTGAGTTGAAGATCTTCCAGATAGGGTCCTCAGCCAACCGTTCCCAGTTCACCCTCGCTATGCGCTTGGGTTTACCAGGTCTGTCCAGCAGCCTCCCCTGCCATCTAATCCAACTCACCACCAGGTGGTGATCAGTTGACAGCTCTTCACCCGAGAGTCCAGGACATATGGCCGCAGGTCTGATGAGACGACTACAAATTCGATCATCGACCGTTGGCCGAAGGAGCTCTGGTACCAGGTGCACTTATGAGCTGCCTTATGCTCAAACATGGTGTTCATTATGGACAATCCATGGCTTGCACTGAAGTCCAGCAACAAAGCACTACTTGGGTTCAGATCGGATAGGTCGTTCCTCCTAATCACTCCCCTCCAAGTCTCTCCATCATTGAAAACCTGAGCATTGAAGTCTCCCAGTAGAACTAAAGAATCCCCAGATGGTCTCTTCAACAGGACACTTTCCAGTGTCTGTAGGAGGGTACTCTGAGCTGCCGTTCGGCGCATATGTCATCACGACAGTCAGAGATTTCCCCCCTGCAACCCGAAGTGGCAGTAAGGCAACCCTTTTGTTCACCGGGACAAACTGCAACACAGCGATGCTCAGTTGGGAGCTAACAAGTAACCCCACACCTGCCTGTCGCCTCTCAGATTATCCAGAGATATTGAGATAATATGTCGAAATAATGAGATACTCTCTCCTTATCTTAGATACTATCTCAATATTTTGAGGCAGTATCTTGAAATAAGGACAGACTATATCAAAATAATGAGATGATATTTCAAAATAACGACATAATATCTCAAAATAATGAGATAATATCTCTAAATAAAGTGACGCTGTCTCACAATAATGCGATCTCATCTGTAAATAATGACATACTATCCCAAAATAACGGTAGCCTATACTATCTCTAAATAACGACATATTATCTCTAAATAATGATATACTATGTGTAAATAACGAGATGATATCTCAAAATAACGACTCAAAATATTTTTTTTTTCTTTTAAGTGGCGGAAACAGGCTTCCATAGAAACGGGCTTCCATAAGTTCCACTCTATCTTAGACTTCAAGGGTAATGTATTAAAAACGTATTCCTCCTCGTTATCTTACATAGTGTTGTACTTTTATGATTTACTTAGGATTATTACTGCTTCGTTCATTATTTTGGTATTATTTTGCAGTAAACTTAGCCTATGTGGTACGAATTTGATTAGCATTATTTTATGGTCAACCGTGAGGTTCCTTTTTACAAAAAGAAACATCCAGTTCTTAATGAAGTTGACTCTCAGTAACCTGTCGGATGTTGTATATACTTTGTCTTGTGTTTGTTCAACGCAGCTGGAAAATATTTCAGATTATAAATTCTCAATTCTAATTGCAGGCAATCCTATGGAGATTAAAGGATGACGCTATAAAATGAAGCGCTCTTGAGGAATCTGAGCCTTACAAAGAAGATGTTCATGTTAATATCAATAATATATTTTTTAGCTATAATGCTACTTTCTAACTTTCAACTCTGCATCGGTGCTTGTGGTATAGCTGAATATGAAGTGGAAGGAGAATGTTGCCCTATGTGTGGTCCTGGTAAGTGAAACGACTGTAAATATTTACAACACTTTGTTAACAGTGTGATTGATTTATACAGACTAGACACTACAATTTCTATGTAGTGTGAATTCCATGATGCTTAGAGTTCTAACCAGTGATGAATGACGGGGAAATTGGTAACAGTTGTTACACAATGTCACTTCACTTTCGGTTTGTGTAAACGAAATGTATGTACTTTAACAAGCCTCATTAAACAGGAGTTCAGTTTCCCAAAGAAAGGTTGTTCGTCACTGTTACATAGTTAAGTAGTTAAATCGACGATCAGAAGATAGAACAAAGTGCAAAGCGCAAAAACAGGGTTTTCAGGTGTGTGTTTGTAACACCGTAACTGAGTGATATATCTTCATCGAGTCATTTGACGAAAAATTTAGATGTATTTGTTTGAGTAGCAAATATAAATATATATAACCATGTAAATTTAAAGCACTGACCCTGGAAGGTCAGCTATGTTGTAAGAAAGCCCAGCCAAACATATGAGTTTTATCTCCACACGTTTGGCTTGCTATTAAAACACAGATATTTGGTAAAGAATTACAATAATGTTTAATGAGAGGAGAATGTAATATTGATTTTTGTTTTCTTTCAGGATATCGTGTCTACAGACATTGTGCTGAATACACATCTACATCATGTATACCCTGCATTCAATCCACTTTCACTGATTTACCCAATGGTTTAGTAAAGTGTATTCAGTGTACAGTCTGTGATTCCAGTGAGTGTGTCCCTTGATTTAAACACATTAAGTTTCTCTGACATAAGTGTTAGACCAGTTCACTGTTATATTTACACAATTTCTGTTTCCTTTGTAGGGCAAGGGTTAAGAACAAAGACAGAGTGCACATTGACTGCAGACACCATCTGTGAACCACGTGAAGGATTTTACTGTATTGACCAACACAAACACAGTTGTAGAGCAGCTCTTGAACATTCAAAATGTAACCCTGGACAATACATCATACAGAAAGGTCTGTGTTTGTAGAATGAATTTGTTTTTGTCACTCACCACTTTTTTCATATTTCATAAATAGCCAAAAACTGTTAAAGAAATAAACACAAAACCCAACAGGCTGAACTGCGCTGTATAAATACTTGTAAAAAGAGAGTCATTCCTGCTCTGTATTAAAAACACTAAAATTAGATGCAATTTTTCTATTTCTTTTTGTAGGAACAGCAGATACAGACACTGTGTGTGGTGACTGTGTTGGTGAAACTTACTCAGACGGTTCATTCACATCCTGTCTGTCACATACACAGTGAGTCTATTGTACCTTAGCACTGTCTGTAACACCATTACAGTTAGATTTTTCAGCATAACATATTAATCTTCTAACAAAAATAATTTTGTGATTTTATTTGATCTGACAGGTGTGAGAATTCCATTGGAGTTGTGAGATGGGAAAAAAGGCCAGGAACTCATTCATCAGATACTGAATGTGAAGAAATACAGACAGTTCCTATCATACTTGGTGTTTTATCTGGTGTTTTAGTTATTGCAGTGGGAGTAGGATCTGTTGTTGTTCTCAAAAAGAAGAGAAACATTAGACGTGTTGTTCCAAACTAACAAAGGTATGTTGACCTCAGATGGGTTATTTGTAAATATTTCAAGAAATCAACACCTTTGCCTTTGAATAATAATAGTAGATTTTTACAAGTTTCAGGACTGGTTTATTGTTGTATCTACCAGGCTTCTATGAACTAGCTGGCCATGGCATCCAGAATTATTCACAGAAGTTATGAGGATTAGCAAAAGCAACTGTATAGAATCAGCAGTACTGGAATTGGGTTGTATTTTAAATAATAAAAAAGTAAAACAATATTCCTTAATGCCAGTACAACTGCTTTGTCTGACAACTGACAGTTCATGTCACTCTTACTCACTCATTACCTAAGCCGTTTATCCTAATTATGGTCACAGGGGGATACTGGAGTCTTACCCAGCATTCATTGGGTGAAAGGTGGGAAAACATCCTCGACAGGTCATCAGTCAATCACAGGGCAGACACATAGACACACACTCATTCACACCTAGAGGCTATTTAGTGTCTCCAGTTCACCTGACACGCATGTCTTTGGACTATGGGAGGAAACCAGAGCTCCCGGGGGAAACCCACGCAGACACGGGGAGAACATGCAAACTCCATACAGAGAGGACCCTGGCCACCCGGCTGGAAATCGAACCCGGAACCTTCTTGCTGTGAGGCGACAGCGCCGCCCACCGCTCCACTGTGCACCTCAATTTGGTTCCCAAAATCATACTATTCTATCTATAATCTAACTATTATTCACATCCTGAATAATCTTTTAGAGCTAATTCATTGAAAGTCAGATATCTCAGACCTTCATAATCCTGAGGTCGATGCTTCCATGAAATGTTGAAATTCACTGGCCATGTGTTTTCCCTCTCATTCATTAGTCAGTCAGTGTTATGAAACAGTGCTTACTGGTGAGATATTAGTACAGATTATATAAAAATTACACATCATCTGATCCTCACTGCTATTTTCCTCCACGTACACATTTTTTTTAAAACTCTCTGACCAACACAGACACTTCAGTTTACTCATTCAAATTTTCTCGATAGTAGTCTAGGAGAAAGCAGAAACAGAGATGGACATTGATGATGCAGAAGGCAACAGAGACCATAGTCCCTGATCCCTGACTGCAAAACTGACCAAGATGGAGGATGCATCAAACACAAATCAAATACTGCAATTCAAACCAAATCATTTTTTTCATGTTGGGAAGAAGGGCAGTTTTAAATTGAAAGCTACTGTGACATTCGACTCTAGTCTATGTGCCAGAGCTACGCTGTGGATATGAACAGTGGCAGATCCTCAGGTCTGTTATATAAGAGTGGTACATTCCATCCAAAAGTGGTACATCCCATCCATGAACAGTGTGTCCTTATTATGTTTGTGTAGCATTGATAGTCTCAGTCCTGGTGTTTGTGTGTGCGTGTGTATGTGTGAGTTTGTATGTTTGCCTTTCCGCTATGAACCTTTTCAAACCTTTATGACGAGATAATGATCTGAGAAAAGACTGCATGGTTTAAGTGAACCACTGTACTGCTGGCCAGCGAGTGGATGCAGCTCTCTCAGCCAAACAAGCCAAGGCATTAGCCTACATACTGAATTAATGTGTCCTACCAAACTTTTTCATGCAAAACCCAGAACATAATGAAAATTGATGATGTGATTGCCCACTGGGTCGGCATGTGTTGCACACCTGTCTGGCCATGAAGGGGTCTCCTCTTTCTGTAGTCCTTCTCTAGATTTCTTAAACTTTGCCCTGTTACACCTGGGTTTTTTTGGGGAGCTTTTTCTTGCCTGCTATGAGGATTAAGTCTGGGGGTGTCGTCCTGTTTTGCTTTCTGAGACTGTGAACAGTGATATTGGGCTCTAACCTGATATTTCTGAACTTGAACTTGATATTTCTGTCCTAAGACTTGTAGAAGAAAATCAATCTTTTTTCCTTAATAAGTTGTTATTAGTTTTTCACAATAAAACATACACACACAAGAATATCCAGATAAGAAATGCTGCTGCATTTGCCTGCTGTAACCTAGACACAGCATGTTCTAGAATGAGGATATCCAAAAGAGTTTTTAGAGGTTGTCAGGGATGTTTTTAACTTTTTTTTTTGTTTTTTTTTTGCTGTATGTTAATTTAATCATTATAGCCATCTGAGATATCAAGACAGTGTGCAGATATTTCAAAAATTCAGTCATCTTGGTGAATTAATTGATGTTTTTCTTTGGCTCACTGAACACTCTCAAACAATGCAACATCTTATTTCAAGTAGTTTATGATGAGATGAGGCTGGAGGTGGCTGAAGTTTCCAATGCTTCTGCTGTATATCATTAATTAATCTTTATCTATTGTGTGTGTGTGTGTGTGTGTGTGTGTGTGTGTGTGCACGTGCGCACGTGCTTGAGTGTTACTGTGTATGTGATATCTTTTAAATTTGCCCCTGGAAGTATCTGTGTTTTGTTGTTCATCTTTTTCATGACAGAACCTCTGTGAGTTAAAGTAACACAGGCTGTTGGTGAGATTAAAGCAAAACTGGTCTCATTTTAAAGACGGTCTCAAAATCTTTAAATATCCACTTTTCTATATGAACAATCACATTGTTGTGCGCCTCAACATTATTCTTCTGGTTGCCTGAACTTTCTTAGAAGTGGCTAATGCCTGTTCTGCGTTAGTGTTAGCATCTTGTCTCAGTCAAAGTTTATCAGTTCATTTCATAAGACCACATTACATGTGGAGATCTGAGTTCACTGCACAGATAATCAGATACAGAGAGCCAAGATATTTTTACTTTTTATCATTAGTCAATGGCATATGTTTATCAGTTTCTCTCAGCATATCATGGCTCCTTTGGTAATATGGATATTTTGTTTATTATATTTTCCAAAAAGAAAAATGAGATGTACAGCGGAGCATGACAGAAAGAGAGAGAGAGAGAGAGAGAGAGAGAGAGAGAGAGAGAGAGAGAGTATAAAAACGACTACAAAATTCTTCAGATTAAATTATTCTAATGGAGCGATCTGGTGTAAATTCAGTGGTATAACGAGCAATCAAAGATTCATTTAATCAAATACATATAAAAAAAAACACTACAAGGAAATATGAATATACACAAGGAACTGGTTACCCTCACGGTGCAGCGTGAAACGAAAGTGCGTAAAGACCTGAACACTGAATAACTGAACATTCCGAACGACTCCACCATGTAATGCAGTTTATGCTGCCCCCTAGTGTAGAAGTTGATGATGGTTGTAGACAGGTTCCGAATCGAGAACATTAAATCACTTGGAGTCGCGTTCAAATTATTGTTTTCCAGGAACCAATAAACTTTAGGACCAAGAAACTTCTCTTGTAAGGAGTAAGCTTGTCATTGCCAGTATAATTAATAATTCCGCATATCTCATGCGCTCAGACAGTCTATAGTCGGCTGTCCTAATTTCAAAACATGGGTTCTCATTAGCTAACGTTACACAGTCTGATTAACAATGTAAATTAGTTAAAACTTTCATTTTATTTGAATATTAGAGCTCTTCTGCTTAACTGTAAATCTACCAGGTCTGCTCTTGCGCACAAAACGTCCGCAAGAGGGCGTAAATCATCTGAGCGCTGTTCGCGGTACTGAAATGAAGCGTTTTCAGTTTGTTTCCACAGATTAAAAATGTGAATAGAAATAGTCCGACTGAACGCAGTTTTACTGTTGTTTTATTGTTATTTATTGTCATTGACTCTTCTGACACTGATTTCTCAGGCATTGCGTTTTTTAATATCACTTAATATTTTCAAACAAACGTTTGAATATCACTATCCGATTAGTGTCATACAGAATTACTGTACTACCAGATTCCTCAACTGCAACGACTTCTGTTCCAAACGACTAAAGAAGCAAAACGAGTTCAAAAGTTGTGAGCCACAATTTGTGTTCGGTTCGGTAAATTGTTTAACGTGGTCTTTTCTTTCAAAAGTGAAAGTGAATGACTAGCGTGGCAAGCTGAAGAGATGGAGTTTCTCAGAATTTAAGATCGTAATTCGCGTCGTCGTTGAGAAAGTTCCATCAACGAACAAAGGACGTGTGCCACGATCATTTCCGTTCAGTCAAACCCCACAAAACCATATATGGAGAAAGAGAGAGAGAGAGAGAGAGAGAGAGAGAGAGAGATGCTACCAGTTGAAGATTGTTATCTGACATGCTGTCGTTAAATTATTTCGCTATGGATGTGCTTTGGGCAGCTTCAGTACTCGTAATCAACACTGGTAAGTTAATGATCCACTGAGAAAACTATACTTCATGCGAATACTTTCTTCAGTACCATAGTAGGCTACTAATAATAGTATTAATAGCAGCATAGTTAAATAAGCGTCATCCTTATCGTGAATAATGGTAAATGAAATGTTCTGTACTGTTTGCACATTTTCATTTTAGGTGTGGCATATAGTTTGTTTATTCAAGACGCTCTCGTGTTTGGAGAAGTTGGAGGAAACGTGATCCTGCGCAGTAAAGTGAACGTGGTTTCAGGGGCTTTGTTTATTACTTGGTACCATCAGAGTGCATCTGGAAAAATCGCGCTATTGTATTCCTTCACTTCGTTTTCAATCACACACCAACGCTTTGCGGGAAAATTACCTGACGCTTCGGGTGAGACGTTTCTGTCCATTTCTGATGTTACGGTAAGGGACTCCGGGCGCTATTTTTCACTTGTGGGAGATGGAATGACATTTTATCCGGGACCGACTCACTACTTGATTATAACAGGCAAGATCTTCTTCCTACATCCAGAAGAACTGAATTAGACTGGACCTAGTTGTTACTGATTATTAAGAACTGATAGCTGTTTCCCATTGAGATTTTGACATTCAGTGCGTTCCGTGTTGCAGAAAATAATAGGAAAAATGTATGATGTTGATTGTTCTATATGTATAGTACAGTACTTTGTATATACTCCTCCTCTCTCTCTCTCTCTCTCTCTCTCTCTCTCTCTCTCTCTGTCCCTCACCCAGACCCTCATATCCCCCCTGTCCTGCGAACATTTGGTGGAACCAGCTCCAACGCATCCAGTGTGTTTCTGTGTGAACTGACTGGTGGTGGAGCAGGATGGAATGATCCACTCTGGGAAGTGGGGGGAGCTGAGGATGTACCAGTAATAGAGGGAGTGAAGGGGAAAAGGATAAATGAAGATGGATTGTTTATTCGATGGTCTGTCATCACAATCCCCAAAGTGGAGAACACGCTCACAGTAAAGTGTCTGTGTCGCCATAATGAGACAGAAGTCCTCATCCAAACAACGGAAACACACACGTCCACTGGTATTATATAGATTTTTGCTGCCTCTTATGTATTTTCATAAAATCTACACATATACTCTCAGTAGAAAAATAAAGCAGTCTTTTACTGAAGTAAGTCTAGTTGGTTAAAGTCTTTTTAAAGTTGATATAGTCATTATTCAAATATGAAAGGTTAAGAGTTGAGAAGTGTTGTTTGTGTCAGATGTTTGTGTTTTTCTTTTCATAACAGATGTGAGTTCCTGTAAGTGGCTGATGTTTCTGGGTTCTCTTTGTGGTCTTCTGCTTCTCACCACTGGAGTCTTCACAGTGTTCTGGGCTCAGAAGTTCTCCAAGAGCAGACAGAACCGGACAACGGCGGTTACAAACTCAGTGTCACCACGGTGATTTTGATATTAATGTATATTACTGTGAACATGTTCAGCACAGTATGATACGTGTTTTTTGTCTTTTTCTATTTTCTCTTCTCCTCTGTCATTGTTGTTCACCTCCTTTCATCCTGTAATAAAGACTCAAATCAACTACTGCGTCCACTTGAATTGTTGATGATTTTGTGTTGCATACAAACTTAAAAATGAGATCATGCAAAATTCAACCAAGTATTTTTGTTCCCCTGCTATGTCAGGTCTGAGGTTCACTTCATATCTCTCAAACCACTGTTTTTTTTTGACATTTGTTGCACCCTGTGGTCAGAGTGTAGGGGTGAAGTGAAAGTTTCCAGCCAAACAAAACAGCAGAAAAACTTTCCAACACCCAGTCCAGGTCACCACAGACATGTGTGTTGTTTACTAGTTATAGACACAGGAAAAACTGCTTCAAAGCTTGTATAATAAGAATATTTAAATCAATATCATCTATCAGTAACTTCATACATAGTAAATAAACCCCATGGCTTTCCCTTAATTTATTTCTTAATGAAAATAGATTTTTAGCTATTCTTCTTAAGGCATATTTGAGAAATTTGTCACATTTGATTATGAAAGCCGGGTTGTTTTTATAAAATGAGACTATTGAATAAATCGTGTTTGCTTGTTTGTCCTTTATTTCATTTTAGGAAGGTCAAAAGGTTAAAATGTGCACTGTATCTTTTATCTGATTGATTTGGTGGTAACTCTCCATAAAGTCTTAAATTTTGCGTTAATTTATTCATTTTAGTTTATTTCTGTTTTAAATGCTGAATAATAATCTCTGTGCTCTTCGGCTGACATAAAATCTGATTTCACCATTCGTCACTTTTGCCTTTTAAAAGTAGAACGACAAGAGAACAAAATAAAATTAAAATGTTATGTTTTTTGGACGACAGCACAAACATCCGATCAAAATCTTGAAAACAAATCTGAAAAAACACGACGGAAAAACAATGTGGTTCAAGTGTCAAGACCACTTGTCACGGAAAGTCGCATCTTGCGCGCAGAAGTCGATTTCGAGAGCAGAAAAGAGTAAAGGGTCGACGACCATGTCAGTTCATGAGAAACGTTGTTTGTGGTTTTGTAACTTGCCAGGGCAGGGTTAATTTGAGTGGTGTGGTAAAACAGGTTCCATTCTGGTATGCAAGTGCCGTTACGGATATCGTGCGCAAAAGCGCACCAAAGCCGTTGGCACAAGCACGCTCAGTGCAAAACGATATCAAAATAGTGACATTTGGCCCTCACATCAGAGAAGACATAAGAAGACATAAGCTACGCGACAGACATGGCTTGGTTTGTTATTCTGCTTCTTTCACTCTTCCCCGTGCGTAAGTCCTTTTACCTTTTTGTCCAAGCACATCAAAGTCTAAACACTGTTTTCATGGAATGGATATTGTTCGTAAAACACGAGTTCTGTTTGAGGAAATTGACTAAATCGCATCTATATAAATAACTGTAGAATGCCATTTTTCACTAACTTTTTCCAGATGCAAGTAAAATAATCGTGGCCAGACCGGGTAGTAAAATCTCATTAACTTGCCCTTGCATGAAAACCAAGAGCTGCTTTGGTGACTTAGTGCGATGGACGCGAATAAAAACGAACGGAACAGTGGAGGTGATTGACATAGAATGTCAGGACAAAAAAATCGACTGTCGGTTTTCTAGCAAAATTTTAAGTGACGCCGAAGTCCAACTGACTGTGTCGTCTGTGGAAAAGCGCGACGCGGGGCGTTATTTCTGCGGACCGAAGATGAGCACAAACATCGAGTTTACAGACGAAGGAAATCTACTGCATGTCGGAGGTTCGTCTTCATATGTACTATTAATTAATCAAATACGTTTGCCAAATATTGAACAGATAAAGAAACATGTAACCGTACATTTTTATAAGTCATAAAGTCATGAAAATATATACGCTGTGTGTACAATTGTTTACAGTTGTATACTGTGTTTCTTGTTATAGGGTTGATTAAAAAATGTGGGTGTAAATATCAATTCCCCGTTAAAAAAAAACGAGTGTAATTCTAAACAGGAGGAGTTGGTCCGTCACTTCGAATGCTCCAAAGCATTAAACATCTTTTGACTAACCGTTCGCGCCTTTCCCTCTAAAATAACGTTTTCTGAAAAATAGGCCTACGTAAAGAGAAATGTGTTTTTTGCAGAAGAGAACATCTGGAAGAACAACAGTGAAGTTCTGTTGTTTACAAAGTGCTGTAGCAATTCACCCGAACAATCACAAACAGCACCCAGGCGCGACGATGAGCTGCACTGCTTAGTAACCGGTTTGAGTGCGCCAGTAACCGACATAAGTTGGAGATCGTCGTTAGGAAGGTCGGAGCTGGGTCAAATAGTGGAATGGAGGGAGGCTAGCCATGGGTAAGTCGCCTACGCGAAAGCTAAAATCACAAAGGTGGCCTCAATTTGTCAGTAAAAAGTCTTGGTGTCAAGTTTTGTAATTCTGTTGTTATCACTGTCAATTAACTGAATAGAATAGAATAAAATAAAATAGAATAGAATAGAATAGAATAGAAATCTTTATTGTCACTGAGATATTCCATTCTATTAAATTCAGTTAGAGGCGACAGTGATAACAACGGAATTACAAAACTGGACACCAAGACTTTTTACTGACAGTGTGAAGCCACCTCTGTTAATTCTGTTGCCATTAATGTCGCTTCTAACTGAGTGTATTCCTTTTGAATCGCCGAGCAGTCATTGAGGGTTAGCGGTTTAATAATGATCTGATGGTCGACTAGTAAAACAGACGACTCAAATTCACTGCGTAAGACTTCTGTTTACCATACTGGCCGAAAAGAAATACGGTGTAGGCTAAACAAATTACTTTAAATATCTCAGAAAGCTAAAGTCACACTGTTACAGTTAATCAACTGGTCAATATATGCAGTAATGTGGTAATGGATCTATGTCACAGTGCGTTTCACAAGACTGATCGTGAGGGTAAGCGAATTACACAGCGCTGAATGGTATCAGTATTAAATGTCACAATAATTACTGTGATAGAATTACAGTTAGGCTACGATTAATCAAACTACGATAATTACAGCTTTCCAGGTTACATATCTCTGCAAAGTTCAAACGGTTGAATCTGAAATGCCGTATCAAACAGGTTCCAAGTGATGAGCCAGTTACGCGTGCAGATTCCCACGGGTCAGCATAATTCCCTCGCCCACGACACTTTGCCTGATGAAAACCAGGAGGTGGAGGAATGGTGGTGTGAGGTTCATGCTGGAGTCAATAAGACTCAGAAGAGCAACATGTCCTCATTAAAGAAGAGGAACAGAGACGATACTGGTAATACACACAAGAATACACACACACACGTAAACGGAAAACATCCTCACCCTCTAACATATACATATAAACCAGAGTCTGAATCCTGTTCATCTGTTCGATTTTTCATCGTTGACCCCTCTCAGTAAAAATGTAACATGTATTCACTGATATTCAACTGGCCAGTCGACTGAGTGAAAAATAGATGGATCTCAACATTTAGGCTAACACATCCTTGTCTTGAGTTATATAACTTATTTTTCTCTAAACGTATTTCACAAACTGTCTTACAAACCTGACAGCCATAGCCCCGTCTTTAGTCAGCCTCGTTCATTTAAATGGTGTGAAGATCAGTTGACCTATCTAGCAAAAAAATGGCGGGGGGGGGGGGGGGGGCATACATGATACTCAGAGAATTGTTTGCCAGTGTGCTTTAGCATGGGAGAGTAGTCACCACCATAATTCCGTGTATAAACATGCAAACTTGGATGGGCTACATGCTGTTTAAACATGGAACACTGATATTTATTCGGGCATCGATATTGTCATTTTATGTCCTGTTTTTCTCTTAATAAAGTAATACGTGTGTAAAGTCATTTCAGAATGGTGTCCTGCTCTACTGTACTCAGCTTTAACTCTCAGTGCAGCGTGTGTGATTCTACTCCTCATCCTCATCTGTCATTGGCTCTGTTACCTGCACAGAAGTATGTACTTTGCAATTTCACAGTTTGTTTTGTTACTCTGATTGTGCTGAACAGAATTAGAATTAGAATTAGAATTAGAATTAGAATTAGAATTAGAATTAGCATCAGAATCAGAATCAGAATCAGAATTAGAGTTAGAATTAGAATCAAAGTTAGAATTAGAATTAGAATCAGAATTAGAGTTAGAATAAGAATTAGAGAGGGGGAATCCATAAATACAGACCAGAAGCAGAAATAGACAATAAGAAGCACAGTTTAATTTAGATTAAGTCCATCACACTGATCACTGCTGAACATTATATGGAGTACTTTTCTTACATATTTTAGCGTTAATTGATGTTCCTTTTAATTGTTAGTTTGTAGAGATTAAAAATGTTTTGCAATTTTTTTTACTGAATCATAATGTCACTCACAGTTTGCCTGTATGTGTATTTGTTTCAGGGTCAGCAGGCCCAACAACTAATAGTGCCAAAGTAAGTTTGAATGTGTGTGTGTGTGTGTGTGAGAGAGAGAGAGAGAGAGAGAGAGAGAGAGAGAGAGAAAGAGGAGACTAAACACTATATTTATATTCTTTACAGGTCAGTGAGCAGACAGGCGTAATGTATGCACACCTGGATTTTAAGCAACCAGCAAAGTATGAAAAAAGAAAAAGAGAGAGACAAAGTAACACACAGGGAGACGCACACCCAGACATGCAACTTTACAGTCAAGTGAAGTGTCAGTAGTTTTGCATTTGTAAATCACTTTTAAAACTAGGAGCCTCTTCAATGAGTCGAATTTCTCCTTGATCTAAATTGCACTGATGTTAAAATGCTGAAAAACTGTGTATAATAGTTAAGAAATGTTTGGAATTTGAATTGCAATTTGATGTAAAAAGATTTGCAAATAATTTTTTGACTGTTGCATTGAACATACAAGTCAGTCCTGCGTACATATGTCGTCAGTTAATTTGTGGGGTTTTTTTAATACACAGATTGTCATTTGTAATGTTATTTGCAATTTGTAGTTAGTCATCGCATTAGCACTGTGTATTCTGACTGCGTGTTTACTTTAACTGCAAAACTTCATTTGAGAATTTAAAACTTTAAAATACTTTTAACATTAAACTGCGAAAAAAAAGATTTTTTTGACTGCGTCAATAAAATTGTCCACCTCCAATGCGTCGACATTTTATTTGTGCCTTGACATTGCTGTTTGGTGTCTAAGAGACCATAGTGTTTATTGTGCTGTCGAGTTTAGATTGCGTCTATATGATTAACATTTTGAGTTCTACACCCATACACCTTTAAACACCAGAACAGAGATGCGGCGTTAATTTAGCGTCTCAAAGACCCATGTTCATCGGACGAAGGAGGAGGAGCTGCTCCGTTATCGTATTGAGGCCCAGTGTAAAGAATTGGAGAAAAACGTCAGCACGGACTTCCTTTGGGATAAGCGAACAGGCCTCGCTGCAAAAACGGTAATAAAATTGATCCGTGTAGCGTATCGCGATGTCCTTTGGGTTTAAATGTTTAACTGGAAACAAATAAAAATGATTCTGAGTTGAATTTGTCGTTCTTCGAGTACCTACACCTCTCACATATGGCCTCCAATTTCTTCACCACGTCTAGCTAGCAATAGTAGCTAACGTTAGCAAAACAACCGCCTATAGTGCTGTGCCTATGCTACATGGTTAGTTCGCTAAAACAGCTGCAAGGTTGTAGTATTGCGTCCCTTAGCGATAATTAAGTGGTTTTCTTGTGATCATCCGCAGCCACGAAATGATCCTTCTATTTTATGATATAAACCAGCAGGATGAATGTTAACTACGCGGTTCTGTCCATGTTTTTGTTTAATTAAATTAGTTAGCAAAGCTAGGCTAATTACGTCGCTATGCTATTTGAAGTCCATTTCCCTCCACCACTACGCTAACTTGCTTGGCATTTTTATGCTGCTATGTTGCTTAGTTATATTCATATATGATGTTTACATGTTGCCTTTTATACAGCGGGTCTTAAGAAGTTATTCTGCATGGCATGTAGAAGATTGTGTATTTTGCACGAGTTGCCTGTCAAGCTAGTTGTGTTAACTCGCTAGTTGCAAACTCAGCTAAAGATAGCAGTAATAAATATCGATAAGTTGGCAGATTGATAAACACTTCAAATTATGCAGCATCTTAAATCCTGTATCTTCACAAATATGTAGAACATTTATTACAGTATAAATTCGTTCTACTGTGAACAGTACGGAATACATTGAAGCCATTCAAAATCATTTTCAGAAGAACTGTACAATAGGCCTATAATCCGCACCGAGGTAAATTAAATCACAAACCAGCTTGCGTATGTGAAAATGTTAATACTACGGCTGCAGCTGAGACGGCTGACTCCGTTTGAACTTTTGTAGTTGTAACGGTTGGCGTTTGTGTGAGTTAGGGCTCTCCGAGTTACAGCTGTGCTTGAGACTGACCTCTTGGGTCAAGGGACAGGAATGTGACAGGGGGTTGTACGTGTTTGAGCGACATCCCCCGTCCGTGCTGTTTTCACAGTTTATTAATTCTCATAATCTCTGATATCATCCTCAGGGATTTACCAGAGCTGATCATTCATCTCCCATGCCCTCCTCTCCTCTCTTCTCTCTCCTTTCCTCTCCTCTCCTCTCTCCTTTCCACTTTCCTCCCCTCCTCTCCTCTCCTCTCTCCTCTCCTCTCTTCTCCACAACTAGTTCAATCATAGTTTCTTTGATAGGGACTGGTTAGATGAACCTCATAATCATTTGACTGTTATCTCACTCAGTCACACACACACACACGCATGTCACATGTGAAATATATATATGTGTGTGTGTGTGTGTATGTATATGTATATATGCACGCAAACAGTCCTCTCCCCCTCTCCTTCATGTGATTGCCCATGTTTGGTCGTCGTAGCAGTAACCACATGAACACACACACACACACATTTCTCTCACTCTGCGCGGTGTGTCCTCAGATGCCTCATTCACGCCGATACCCGTCATCGGAGAGGGGTCGGCGGGGCAGTCACCGGGAACGCTACCGCAGCCGAAAACACCGGCGTCGGCGTAGGACGCCCTCCTTCTCCTCCAGCAGCGAACGGGAGCGCAGCCGCTACAGGACCAGGAGCCGCAGTCGCAGCCGAGACCGCGCAGACAGACGAGGAGGAGGAGGAGGAGGTGGAGGAGGAGGAGGGCGTAGGAGAGAAAGCAATTACCAGCGTTCCAGGAGGTAGGAGTCTGTGTGTGACTTTTGTTTTTTTGCTTTTGTTTTTATTGGTTTTTTGCTTTAGGTTAAAAAGCAGTGACAACTACAAGTGCTCCAGGAGGTAGGTAGGAGGGAGTAGAGTGTGTGTGTGTGTGTGTGTCTGTGTATTAGGGGGGTTTTTTTGTCTTTGTTTTTGATTTACTCTGGCTTTTTTGTTTTGATTTGGTTTTTTTTTTATTGTTGTTGTTTTGTATTTTTATTTATTGATCGATATGTTAGTTTTTGTTTTATGTCAGTGGACAGCGCCTGGGTTTTCTGCTCCTGGGAGTATTTGCTTTTATTGCTGGTTTTACTAGAGGTTGTTCACCCCCCCCCTCTATTTTCCCCCTTCCCACAGCTATGACAATCGTTCGGTGGAGCACCGGCTGTACGAGCGGCGTTACTATGACGACCACCGGCTGGACTACAGCTGGGGTCGAGAGCGAGAGCGGGAACGAGAGCGCGAGAGGGAACGCTGTCTCGCCGAAGCCTACTACACCCACTCCGACCTGCCGCCGCCGCCTCCGCCGCCGCGTTGCTACGACTACCGGGACAGCGGGGAGGGCGGGGACTCTTTCGAGAGGCGGAGCAGTCGGCGGCAGCAGAAACGCCGTCGCCGCAGAACCAGAACCAGAACCAGAACTTACAGCCCCTCATCCTCAGCGGTCAGTCCACAACTCCGGAACCTCTCTATCTCTTCTTTTCCCTTTCTCTTTTTCCTTTCTCTCTGTCACCCCCTCTCTCTCTGTTCATCCATCCAAATAACTCACTCTCTCTCTCTCTCTCTCTCTCTCTCTCTCTCTCTCTCTCTCTCTCTCTCTCCCCCTCTCTCTCTCTCTCTCTGCTCAGTACAACACGTCCCCTTTAACCATTCGCTGTCCAGTCTCACTGTTCCTCTTTCTTGTGTGGTTTTGTAAATCTATTTCACAGTCCTGTGAAAACCCAGACACACAATGCATGACTTAACGGAGCAAAGACAGGGAAGAGAATTTACGTGTTTGTTAGTCACTCAGAAATAACAGCAATACTGTTACCCTCCAACGATTTCAACAATACAGCAATACTGTTACCCTCCAACGATTTCAACAATACAGCAATAGATACCGTTACCACCCGATAATCAGAAAAATACAGCAAGAGATACCGTCGCCTCCTAATAATTCAAAAAATACCCCGACACCACAACTTAATACTCACTCTGTCTGAATTAATATCTCTCCCTCCCTCTCTCTCCCTCCCTCTCTCTGTCTCTCTCCCTCTCTCTCTCTGTCTCCCTCTCTCTCTCTGTCTCTCTCCCTCTCTCTCTCTGTCTCCCTCTCTCTCTCTGTCTCTCTCCCTCTCTCTCTCTGTCTCTCTCCCTCTCTCTCTCTCTCCCTCTCTCTCTCTCTCTCTCTCCCTCTCTCTCTCTCCCGCTCTCTCTCTCTCTGGTCTGTCTGTCTCTGGCGTGTATTTGGCTGTAAGCTGAGAGGTTGTGTCAGGGGGTTGAGTGTAAGTGGTGTGAAAGCATCTCCACTAATTTTACTTTATCTCTGAACTTTATTAGTTAATACACGCTGTCACTCACACCCATCACTGGCCCGATTCCCACAGATCAGCTGTCAGAAATACTCTGTGTGTGTGTGTGTGTGTGTGTACACGCTACATTGTGCTTAGGAGTGTGGGAAAATCTAAAATAAGATGAAAGGAGATCGTAATGAGTCGTGTGTGTGTTTTGTTGAACGAGCTTGTGGGTGTGTGTGAATATGAGTGCATATGTGCGCGCGTGTATTTGAGTGTGCGCGTGTGTGTGTGTTGTTGAATTGTTAAGGAGTGTGTGTGTGTGTGTGTGTGTTTAAGTGCACGCACGCACGCGTGCATGCGTGTTTTTGTCAAATGGTTCAGCAGGGTGCCAGTGTGTGTGTTTTGTTTAATGGTGTGTGCGTGCGTGTGTGTGTGTTTGCTTTGTTTAATGGTTAAGGAGAGTGTGATTGCGTACATCCACGCTTGCTGTGTGTGTTTGCGTACGTGCTGTGTGTGTGTGTGTGTGTGTGTGTGTGTGTTTTGGTGTAGGGTTAAAGTGGGAGTCTAAAGAGGTCATGCGCAGTAACCAGATCCCTCTCCTCTGGTCGTCTCTCTGAGGGGCTCAGAGTTTTGATTTGCGTCTCAGACTTTTCTCAGGGAGGGGGCAAGCCCCGGGTTTATAATTAGGATCTGTCCCTTCTCACTCACTTTCTCACCCCCTTGACTCCACTCTCTTCTGTCTCCTTCTCTTTTCCTCTTTCCTTCCCTCTCTCTCTCTCTCTCTCTCTCTCTCTCTCTCTCTCTCTCTCTCTCTCTCTCTCTCTGTTTCTCTCTCGCACTCCCTCTCTCTCTCCGAGCAGGCTTTCTCTCTTTCTTTTTCTTTGCTTCATCATCATCCATCTTCCCTGCTCACTCTTCACTTCTGTGCTCTTTTCTTCACTCAGCTTTTACCTGTTCTCTCTTTCTCTCTCTTTCTCCCCCTCTCTCTACTGCTACTTCTCTCTCTCTCTCTCTACTGCTACCTCTCTCTCTCTCTCTACAGCTGCCTCTCTCTGAATGTAGGTGTGTAATGTTAGTTGAGTTATGGGTAAGACAGAATTGTCCTGGTTGTATAAGAGCTTTCTGGATTGTCTCTGCTTCTGCCTTTGTGTAAGTATTATTACTCTGTATGTGTGTGTGTGTAAATGAGAGAAATAGCTAAACCAGGCTGTTTACAATGTGACTCCTCACTGCTCCTTTTCTCATTCCCATACACCTCTTTAACTCTCTCTTAGTCTTTCTCTCTCTAAGTCTCTCTGTCTCTAAGTCTCTCCCTCTCCCTCTCCCTCTCTCTCTCTCTCTCTCTCTCTCTCTGTATGTCTATCTATCTATCTATCTATCTATCTATCGATCTATCGATCTATCTGTCTATCTGTCTGTCTGTCTGTCTGTCTGTCTGTTGTTTCTGTTTGACTTGTTGGTTGAATTCAGCAGTAGTTCGTCTAACTCCCTCTAACAAACCCTGTATTCTGCCTAATCCATGACACGCAGTTGAGTTCTGGGTAACCAGCTTTGGGAAATTCTCCATTACACATCCCCACCCTTATTTCCAAACAGATATATCAGAACAAACAGTGAAAGAGTTGGTAGCTCTTGAACATGGGCTCTTTCTTCACGCGCTGAGGCGTTTCTGAGGGGACCCGGTTATAACCGGGGAAAGGGTTTGATCAGGAAATTCACAGGACTGTGTTGGTGACATCAACATTCTCATCCCTTAAAGAAAGAATTATTCACTGCAGAGAAACAAGTGGATGTGGACTGAGGATTGAGTTGAGTCTTTTCTCAAGTTCTGCTGTCTTTCCCCTGCGTGTCGGTTTTGAGCTGAGAGACGCTGACTGAAGGAGCAAGGAGAGAGTGTGTGTGTGTGTGTTTATGGGAAAGGATCCAGTGTGTGTAAGACAGCCCGTGGAACTGCAGGTTAGGAAGGTGCCAATGTGAGTGTGGTTAGCGAAGTGGGTCAAACCATTTTACGCCGACATGCAGATATGCAGACTGTTCGGCGTAGAATTGGACCCTTTTCTTCAGCGAGAGACTTGATTCGACCTTTGCCAAAGCCAGTCAATAAATACACTGATGAATTTATGATTGTTGGAGAGAGATATCGTGTATTGGTTGTTCTTGGTCTCTGAGTGTGTGTGTGTGTGTGTGTGTGTGTGTGTGTGTGTGTGTGTGTGTGTGTGTGTGTGTTTATTGAGACATTTAGACAGTTGGCTCGAGGGTTGAATGACCTCTGACCCTTTGCCAGGTCAGGGGATAAGAGTTATGTGTAGCACGTCAACCATGCCGGCTGTCTTTTCGTTTTTTCCCTCTTTTCTTTCTTCCTTTTGCTTTTCCCCTTTCGGTCTTTCTCTTTTTCTTTCCCTCTGATTCCAAAGTGAACATGTGAGCCCTTATTTTATGTTTACATGTTGTCTTTATATGTTTGTGTGTGTGTGTTTGATTGATGGAAAGACTTGGCTTAGATCCAGCATGTTTGAGGAGATGATTTTTAAACAGATGCTATCTGTAGAAATGCAAATACAGAATATTAAAGGAAAAGACGTTTTTTTTTTTTTTTAAATGTTGGTTTCGATGTCTGACGTGTTGCTGATGTTGCGTCCCTCCCCGCACTCTGCGGACGACCGCGACCCCTGACCTTCGGCCTTGCGACCTGCAGCGGAGCGACAGTCGGACGCGGGCGTCGGCTGTGAAGGACGATGAGGAGGGTCACCTGGTTTACCGACCCGGAGACGTCCTGCAGGAGAGATGTGCGTGTAGTTCCTCTAACTCACACTCTTACTCCTGTATCACTACTCATGTTTTATTACGACTGATATTAAAGTATTACTCCACCATCACCACTCATACTCTACTATAACTGACACAGTATTTCAGTGTTTGTTAAGCCCGACACCACCATCACTACACGTTCTTATTTACACAGCTCTTCTGCCTGGTAATTCTACTGTATCAGCCCAGGCTCCTGCTGTAACATTCAGCCAGTACGACTCCATACAAAACCTGTTCATTCACCACTGTCACTCCACTACACCTGAGACATTCCACACAGTGACCACTGACACTGTTACTGTTACCACTGCATGCAGTACTCCACTGTTATGACTGTTACCACTGCAGTACTCTACTGTTATGACAGTTACTGTTACTGTTACCACTGCAGTACCCCACTGTTATGACTGTGACTGTTACCACTGCAGTACCCCACTGTTATGACAGTTACTGTTACCACTGCAGTGCCTCACTGTTATGACAGTTACTGTTACCACTGCAGTGCCTCACTGTTATGACAGTTACTGTTACCACTGCAGCGCCCCACTGTTATGACTGTTACTGGTACTACTGCAGTGCCTCACTGTTATGACTGTTACTGTTGCCACTGCAGTGCCTCACTGTTATGACAGTTACTGTTACCACTGCAGTGCCTCACTGTTATGACTGTTACTGTTACCACTGCAGTGCCTCACTGTTATGACTGTTACCACTGCAGTGCCTCACTGTTATGACTGTTACTGTTACCACTGCAGTGCCTCACTGTTATGACTGTTACTGTTACCACTGCAGTGCCTCACTGTTATGACAGTTACTGTTACCACTGCAGTGCCTCACTGTTATGACTGTTACTGTTACCACTGCAGCGCCCCACTGTTATGACTGTTACTGGTACTACTGCAGTACCTCACTGTTATGACTGTTACCACTGCAGTGCCTCACTGTTATGACTGTGACTGTTACCACTGCAGTGCCTCACTGTTATGACTGTTACTGTTACCACTGCAGTGCCTCACTGTTATGACTGTTACTGGTACTACTGCAGTACCTCACTGTTATGACTGTTACCACTGCAGTGCCTCACTGTTATGACTGTTACTGTTACCACTGCAGTGCCTCACTGTTATGACTGTTACTGTTACTGTTACCACTGCAGTGCCTCACTGTTATGACTGTTACCACTGCAGTGCCTCACTGTTATGACTGTTACTGTTACCACTGCAGTGCCTCACTGTTATGACTGTTACCACTGCAGTGCCTCACTGTTATGACTGTTACTGTTACCACTGCAGTGCCTCACTGTTATGACTGTGACTGTTACCACTGCAGTGCCTCACTGTTATGACTGTTATATATATATATCTCCCAGTAATTTTACTGAGCAGATTCTTACTCCCACCACGCCTCAGCGCTTAGCCATACCATACTCCACTGTTACTGTGCTGCACTGCAATATTGCTACAAAACTCCCTGATGCTCTTAAAAACAACGGCAGAGTGTGTGAGATTGTGGGCAAACCGGTAGCGCACATAGAATGATAAGCATGATGAGCTGGAGGTAACATAGTAAAGACCGCTGTCAAACTGCGCTGAACTGTTCATCTTTTTTTCTTTTCTCCCATTGGCTTTGCTGTGATTGACAGACGAGATAGTGAACACGCTGGGTGAGGGCACTTTTGGCAGAGTGGTTCAGTGTATAGACCATCGCAGGTAAGTCCCGCCCACTTCACCTCATCCACGGGCCTCACAGTGGCAAAAACATTACCGTCACCAGTCACTTCAGTGTGTCTGACCATTAGAAATACGTAACCCATTCTCCATGTCTCTGGTCGCTCTGAATTGTCTGAACACGATCAAAGATGAACAACCGAGACTATTTCTGTTAAACCTCGCATACGTGAGTTTAAATGATCATTAATAACCTGTGTGTGTGTGTGTTTGCGTGTCTGTCTGTGTGTGTGTGTGTGTGTGTATCCATCAGGGGCGGTTCTCGGATTGCCCTGAAGATCATTAAAAACGTCGAGAAGTACAAAGAGGCAGCGAGGCTGGAGATCAACGTCTTAGAGAAGATCAACGAGAAAGATCCGGAAAACAAGAAGTGAGTCATTCCGTCACGTCTCTGTGCTTAAAGACTAAAGTAAAGCATAGCAGGGGCAGGTTCTGGCAGACAGATCTTAGAAAAGACCACGTTCTCTCTCTGTCTCTCTCTCTCTCTCTCTCTCTCTCTCTCTCTCTCTCTCTCTCTCTCTCTCTCTCTCTCTCTCTCTCTCTCACTGCTTTGCGGTATAACTTGGGAAGTTTTCGTCAGGCAGATAACAGAAAGAAAAGTTTCTCTCTCGCGGCTAAACGGTATAACACGAGGGAAA
Organism: Chanos chanos; assembly: GCF_902362185.1. Lineage (NCBI taxonomy): Eukaryota > Metazoa > Chordata > Actinopteri > Gonorynchiformes > Chanidae > Chanos > Chanos chanos. The sequence goes on along the minus strand of NC_044503.1, from coordinate 34,737,059 downwards.
CTCAGTCTTCGATCCTCAGGGTCCCACGGTGCTTAATGAAGGCTGTAGAGCTATCAGCGTGAAGAGGGGTGTGATT